>NC_079158.1:111975679-112293457 GCF_947563725.1 Argiope bruennichi | reverse complement strand
TTGATGACTTTTTAAAAAATATTTTATATGAATCTAGAAATTTTCATATAAAATAAAAATCGTGAAATAAATACTTTGATTGGTGCTGAAGGCCTATGCCAGGAATTTTCTTCATAAAGATTGTATAATGAAAAAATATTTTTGACATTTCGTAAGAAAATAGAGTAAAGTGAGAACCAGGAGACTAGTTATCTATCCGGGGGTATGAATAGTTACAGGAAATTAAAAATCAGAAAATCATTAGTACGATGGAATTTGGGGATTGGTCCATCAGTTTTGCCAAGTACTTAAAAATTTATAATATCATGAAAGAGGCTTCCGATATATCTTCTAAATAAAGGCTTGAAACCCTTTGTTCCTTTGTCCAAAATCTATATTATTTATTGTTTACTAAATTAGCATTACTGCTAATTGGAGTTTAATCCAAGGACAATATAGTATTGTGTTAATTAAACATCTCTAATACATAATTACAGCATTTTTTGTATTAACAATACTCATTCATTAACATTACAGTTTTTAAAAAATATTTTTAAATGATCTTGAAACTATTATTTAAAAATATAATACCAAACTGTCAAATCAAATATGTTCCAAAATGAAAGACATTTCAGATAAGGAAACTTTATTTCATACACATGCAATACAACATTTTTAAATAAAAATATTCTGTAATTATACACAATTCAGCCAACATTCTACTTCCATCAATTACATTAAATAATATATATTTTATATGGACTTTGTGATCAACACAAAGATTTACAATTGGAAGTGTTGGAATAATTCAAAGGGTACGGTAGGTTCCGCCACACGACTAGATAGGGAAAACAGCAAGGAAAAACCAAGGAAAATGCGGCAGTAACAATAACAGCTTGGTAGATGCACTATACTGCTTTAATATTCACGAGAAAAAAAAACACTTTTGCAAGAAATCAATATCCATTGACTTATACAATGAGTTATAAGTTGATTATATTATGAATGATGCTCAATCAATGCAAGATATCTGTGAGGGGAAAAGATTATATGTAAATTTTCCTTGTTGAATCTATACACTAACATCCAAAATATGCCTATTCATTATATCTAGCATATTGAATTCTGCATTAATATGAAATACTTTGATCTCATTTCAATCAAAATTCATCAAATACATCTTCAATATTTTAAAATTCATTCAAGTTATACATATTTTTAATAATACCATAGTACAAACAGGAGAGACAGTTATATTCATATATGAAGAAGTACACAGCAAACTCTCAATTATTCATTTATAAATTATCTAGTTCATAGAATATTTATGTCAGGTATTTTCTTATTATCATGATAAAGTATCTAAAAAAATTGAAATAGCTATAAATTTTAAATGGAAATATATATATATATATATATATATTTTGATATTTATGTTCATATCATGAACAACGACAACCAAAATATCTTCCAATTCAATAATCTAGTTAATAGATAGTGTTTTCTTTCAAATTAAAATAAGAATACAAATATTGATTAAACATTAGTGAGATTTCAGTTCATGGAATTAGACATGCGATGCCTCAAAACGCATTTTGAATTATTATTTTTTCATAGTCATGACTTTTCATTTAATAATAAAAATGAATAATCCAGAGTTTGCTGTAATCCATTATCTGATAATAGTTAAGAAATAAATTCTATAAAGTGAAAAATGTGAAATATAATTGGAATTCAAACAAACCAATGAAAAACTAAGAATACACTATATAATTTTTTTAAATATCAGAACCAATAAATATATACTTTGTGATTATAAATTCATGATCACAAAAGCTTTACATTTAATATCATTAGATATAAAGGCATCACATGAAACAGTTAATCATCTTTGTTCATATGTACCACTATAATCATGTATTCAGCCACATTTTGATTACGTATTCACACATTGATAATAGAAAAGTAATAATTGTTGGAAGTCAAACTCCTTGTAAGCTTGGTTATTAATTACAAGTTCCTAATACAAGTGAATTGAATTTTCAGACAATTCTAATATTATCTAAGTTAAGAAAAGATTTATGATTCAGGTTATCTTACGAATTTGAGAACATCTATTGGGAAAAGTTAGAAATATTTCAAACATCTGTTAGAAGACAGATGATGCAATATAATAGATTTCTTAGCCCATTTCCCTTAATTCAATTCCAAATGAAAAAGAATGCAGAAGTGAATACATGCACATCTGAAATAATGAGGAAAACAGTACTACTTTAAAATTCTCAAGTTTGGATAGGTACTATACTTCTGTATTGTTTCTAATTTAAAACATGCCTAGAACCAATGAAAGGAGATCAGTAAAATACTGATCTTATTTTACATTCTTAGATATACATTCATAAATTCATTTTTAAAAAAAGGCAAATTTGGATTTGCACTGTTTTTCTCGTCATTTCAAGTAGGTATAAATAATGAAAAGATTAGTGTGTTAATGTTTTAAAACAATGTTAACACAATGTTTTGAAAACATTTGACAACAAATACTATGCTACATTGTTTCATAATTTCAAGAATTAATATCAGTTTCAAACCATTAATTTAATAAAGATAAACCTTAGAATCCATAAAACTTATTGCACAAAAATACAATTAATTAATAATTGAAAAATTTAATGTCTACATAATATATCTGAATCATTAATAAGCAGAAAACATAAATAGACAAAAAACTTCCAGAGTATTTTCAGTTTAAAAAAATTCTTTGATAAAAAAAGCAAAGACAATTTAATAAATACTGTAAAAGTTTAATATGACACCAGAATACTTTAAAGGATGCTTACAGTGGAATATGCTCAGTGAGGATATGAGAATTAAGCATAGAAATTTGAAAGAATATCCATATCCGTGTTTATATACAAATCTCAGAATTGTTTATTAAAATCAGTCAAAAAAAAAAAAAAAAAAAACTCTGACATAGCCAAATGTAAAGTTTTTTTTAATGAAAAACAATGAGGCTTATGAAAAGAGAAAGAAAATGAGATTATATAGTAGAGTTTCTTGAGATCCCTTCAAAAATTTACCATCATATGAACAAGATATAAAATTAGAGAATTATCTTCATCAGAGTACGAGAGAAGTAATTTCAAATACATCTTGCTCTCATCACAAAACTGCAGTATAAATAAATTCAAACATAAAAGATTTAGTCTTCAAATATTAAATTAAATTAATAATATACAAAGAAAATAATATACAACCAAATGAGAAAACAGCAACAAATGCACATAATGACAAAAAATAAAATATTCTAATTTAATAGATTAATATTTTATCTAAGCAAGTTCCTTCTTATTTACACTATTATTTTTTTTTTCTAAAATACTTAAATACAGAAAAAATGTTTTTGACAACTTATATTGAAAACTATTAGCAATAAATTTACTAATAATTATTGATATGCCAATGAGTGATATGTTTTTAATTACCAAATTATTAATATTAGAGCATAAAAACAATATGCACATTTCATTTGTATTTTGCTATCATTAAATTTTATCTCATTAAAATATTTGGAAAATATTGGAAATGGAAATGTAATATGAGGAACTCACCCATTGGTAGAGAAATTGATAGAAATAGTGCAAGCTTTATAATTACATTAAACAAAAGTTTAAAGTTAATGTGTTTAATAAAATTGGCTTCAATGTATTTAAATAGTTTTAAGGTATTTAAATTTTTCTTTTGATTTCTTTTTGCAATAAGATACATTTATACAAATGACTGCATGTAATAATTAATCAAATTCAGTTTATATAGGATTCTTCTGTTTTCTAAAGGGAGAAAAAAAATCTGAATCATAATATCTTTTGATTTTTAAGTCACCCCTCCCCCCCCCCAAAAAAAGACTATAGTTTAAACAAGAAACAGAATAAAATAATAGCTGTCTAACAAAGTAGAATATAATAAACATATGAATAAATTTTTAAAGCTCTTTCCAATTAATAAGTTAAAAAAAATAATCCTGTTAAAAGCAACAACAATAAAAGGACAGAATATTATCGATTCCGAATTCCTATTACTCAGCAATGATCAGAAAGACTATTGCAAACTCATTTTAAGCAGAGTTGAAATATAAGATAATTAAATGCTTAAAATTCAGCAACATCTTCTGATAGTAACTTGATAATAGGCAAAAATAATGAATTTAAAAATGAAATTCAATCAATTATGCTTCTAAAAAACTACAAGGAAAAAGAAACTGAGTGCAATAAAGTTTTTTAAAATGTAAATGTTTGCTAAGATATAAATAAGAGGGGAAAAAAACCCAATAGAGTACATGTAATATAGCTAAATGAGATGGATAGAAGATATTAAAAAATTATCATTTAAGAAATAAAACCATAAATAAGCTATGAAACAAATAATGCAACATCATACATGGAGAAAAATCCCTCAATAAGTAAATATGCATCAAACTACAAGGGCATGAGAAACTCCACTATTAATGAAAACAATACAACATTCCATGGAAGTAATAGAAACTTTCTAGGTAAAACAAAAAATTGAACATTCTACATAAAGATGAAAAATAGAATAATAATGGAAAAAATTGGCTAAAAATTCATTAAAATAAAGTTAACAAGCAAAACCCCTAACAGCATTTGTTCAAGAACATTATGTAGTAAAAATATTCTCTGGAATACATTAATTGATTTTTTTACGATAAAATTCTTTTAAAAGTAAATAATTACAACAACAGGCACCAAAAATTCCGTCAACAAATTTTAGTAGATCACAAATTAAATAAATAATCAAAAACAGACATGAAAAAGAAACAATTTCTACTGAAGAAACATCTTAATATCTTAAGAGCACCCTAAAAAATAAATAACAATAACTTAAAAAAACACATATATGAAATATAACATAAAATTTAATAAGGAAAAATTTATAAACATTCACCATGAATTAAAACTAATGATCAACAAAATAAGATTCGATCAGAAGCCAGCTGATCTTGATAAAATGTATAAGACAGAACTTAAAAAAATATAGTTTCCAATATGTTATAAATTTAATTTAACAACTAAAATCACACAAATAAATGTTTAATTAAAAAATTGCATAAAAATAAATTTTCCAAAAAAAAAAAAAAAAAAAAAAAAAAACAAGCATACATATTATATCTTGATCCTGTCTTCAAATCTTTTACACTTACTACAGATCATACAGTGTGAAAATTATTTTAGTAATTTATAAAATTTTAAACATTTTTTTCATAAACATAGCATTTTAATATTTTATAAAATTCACAAATTTATCTCTATGACTTCAGGTGTTAAAAATATTCATATTAACCGGGTAATTCATTTTCAAATGTAATAATTTCTTCATTTAATAAAAATGCCAAATAATTGTATTAAAAGATCATAGTTTCAAAGTGTAGAATTAATAACAATCACATTTTTAAAAAATGATCAAAATATAATCATCAGAATCACAGAATGGTTTGTTAGCAACCTAGACTATAAAAAAATTAGAAAGAACTATAGAGCAAAACAAAAAAAAAGTACATCTTGGTAAAAGTAATGCAATTAATCACTCCCTAAAGCACCTTAAGGACAGAAAAGGAAATACTTTTAAAGTGCCATCTGAATTTTATGTCGAAGGCGCAATTATAAAATGGAAACTCTTAGCAAATAAAAAAGTAAATAAATGAAATCTTTAATAATTCTTAACACAAGGAAACATTTAAATTTTTTCTTGGCTAACTAATAATATTTAATGTATAACATATTAACATAAATAGAAAAGAAAAACACGAAATAAATTAATTTAAATTCAATTATAGTGGATCTTAGCATAACCTCCAGTTACCAATCACTTGATTGGTATTAGAAATGTGATAGTTCCTTAATGACCCACAAATGGTTAAAAAAACTTCCATTCATAAAAATGTAAGAAAAAATATACTTCTATAATATTCTTACAACAAATAAATAATAAAAAAAACTATTCAGTTATTTACAGAGTAAATTAACCCAAATGTCCATAAAAAGTTATAATAAATCAATGAAGACAATTTGAGCAGCAAATAGTTTTTGAACAGATTACAACCATTAACCACATTTTTTTTTCTATTGCCACACTTATTAAATATCATGCAATTCAAATAATTTAGAATATTAATTTCAATAACATCACATGCCAAGCCCACAAAAATGTGATTGTTCCTAATAATTTTCACACTATATCTTTATTAACATAACAAATCAACAGTCTTAGCTAGATGTTAACTTCTGTTTTAAATGCATAGTAAGGCAAGAATTTGACCATTTAAGCATCCTTTTTCTTATACTTGAAGTATAACAACTGCATTCAAAGCAATTATAAAAGTATATTTACTAATTTCAGATAAAGCATACATAAAATATTTCATTACATTTCTAACCTAACAAGATATATTATGCCTTTTGGCACAGTTGAGTTGTTCAGCAAGAAAAGTAATAAATCTGAAGAACTCATTTTATTTATCATCTGAATACAGTATAGTCATTTTAAAGCTACTCATGATGTGAAATTACTGATGTGCTTCAAAATGTTGAAATTTTATTAAATGTGAATGTCAGAAAAAGTTGCTGACAATCTATAAAATAAATACCTAAACTACTAAATACACTTACATGTAAAAGAAGCAAGACAGAAATGGTCAAGGTACCAACAGCTAGAGAAAATGATTTTTACAAATTTCCAAAATAAAAGTTTCATAATAATAAAGAATAACATCATGAAAAATAGTCATCTAAATTCTATTGTACAAAAAATTCTTCAAACAAATGATTAATTGAATCAAGTTTCTTTCTTCCCTCTTGAAATTCAAATGTACTACTTTTCAGATGTTTATTTAACATGGAAATTGGATACTTGAAAATTGAATTATATACTGCAAATTCACAAAGGATATCATATTATACTGAAACTTTTGCTTAGTTTACTACTGGTACCTTTACCATACTATATTATATTGGAACATTTTACAGGTCCCACTAGCTTCAAATGCATACTACTATATTGTATAATTTTGTTTTATAGAGCTTTTAATAATTTTAATAACCACACTTCTAATCACTTGATATAAAAACATTCTATTTTCCTAATTCAAATAAAATATTTTTTTATAAATGTTCACAAATGATTCAAAAAGACAATAACACAAGTGAACTAACATAATCTCATATAAACTTCATACTTTGTAGACATCAATAACAAGCAAATATAGATTTAATCAATCAGCATATTGTGAACGAACATACACATTTTCTTCACATCTTCTGCACATTTGTCCAAGTTGAATCCGTCGGTAGGACCCAAATGTTCCACAGAAACCTGCCTACATGTAGATAGGAAGCTAAAAAAGTTAATGCTAAAAATTACTGATTTGAAGAGGTCCCATGTCCTGTCATGTAGTTTGCAGTCTGTGCACTTTTAAGTCCAGTCATTTCAGTCACATTTTCGCCAGGGGGAGGCATGGCCATGGGCTCAGAGCTCTGAGGCTGAGTGCGAATGGGAGAAGATGGGGCACTTCCTCCACTCTCATATTCTTCCTAAAATGCACAAATAGTAAGGTCAGAATATGATTTTAAAAATTAAAAATACATTTCTTAGATTCTTAAACAAGTAATTAATCCAATAAGTAAATAATACTAATAGCAGCAATATGAAAAATTATAATAGTTACTCTCTATTTTTCATTAAAGTTAATAAGATCAATGCATTTTAATACAGCTATAATTAAATTAGTTATTATTTATCGATAAAAGAGTTGAAAATTGAAGGAAAAAAACAAACTCATAAAAAAGTTTCCATGTTTAAAACCTTCATATTATTCTTTTGTGTAAAATTCTCATATATCATTATTATCATTTATTTTAATCACTATTTTAAGCTTTAATTAAGTTTATGATTTTATGTTTAAAATATTTTATTATAATATTTTCATAATTATAATTAAACTTTCCTCCTTCATCTATATTTATAAAATTTTTCTATCTAGGATCCGTTAAATCTATTCCAGCTCAAATTATAAGCACATTAGCAATGCTAAATGTCATCACCAAAAAGAAAAGGATCAATATTTTTAGAATTTAATTCTCAGGTAATCCATGAATCCATTTGTGGCACTATCTAGAAATCAATATGAGAAAAACTTATCAAAATGCCATAATATTTATAATAATACATTAAATATTAAAAGTGAAAGAAAATTATTTATATTTGTATATATATTATACTAATAATAAAGGTATATGTTCATAAAATAAAAATGTGTTTCATTCTTTAAGAAGCTGAGACATTGCTTCTTTTTCTGTTAGCTCTATAGCTGCATATATCATGCAGCTATAGAATAAACAGAAACTATATAACATATCCTACCATACTACAGATAAATCAGGACAAAACAATACGACAATCACAGTATCAGGGAATTTTATCTTGATGTATGTATGTGTGTGTGCGGGTATATATGTATATTATATTATATATTATAGAGACACATCAAAACAGCTTGTCAAAATCTAAATTCTCTTGTATTTATTCATAAATAAATTCTCCAGATTAAAATGGGAAAAAAATCCTTTATTCAATTTGAAGCAGCACTACCGTCCCAAGAATTTATTCGTTTATTCATATTTCTATGTACAAAATTTTATAAAGAAATGGTCGCTACTTAATGAAATGAAACTACTATTTAACCTAAAGCTAACTAAGCAAGTTCTCTTTGCCAATATCTCCCCCCCCCCCCCGTGATCTTCCATGTCCTATTTTCTGTTCAATAAATAATCATTTATATTTATTGTAACATTTTTTAAAAATGTCATGGGCAATTATTAAAAGTTTTACATATTTGGTACCAAAATTGGCTCATCACTATTAAAAAAAAAAAAAAAACTTTAGACTTACAAAAGCAATTTTTTTAGGACTTTATAAAAAAATTATTCAATTAAAATAATTGTCTACTTAGAAAATTAATAATAATAATAAATATATTGATTAGAACAGCATTTTATGAAATGTTTAGCAAGCATTTCAAAGGTTAAACAAGATTTTGTGAGCTTTATTATGAGCATAATAATTAGGCTAACCAATGATCATGACTAATAAAGCATTAAAAAAATTGACTCGGAATTTTTTTTATCAATTAATTTACTATGCAATACACAAAGAAACACTGAACATATTTTAAACTCGTATAAATAAGACATATTGTTATCTAATATACCCAAAGTAAAGAAAGAACAAATCATTCTCTTACTTTTAAATTGCAATAATCTCCAGTGTCTTCAGGAGCTCTGGGTTTGCACTTGCCACAACAGAAATTACAGCAACAACAGAAACAGCAACATAAATAACAGCCAGTAATGATACCACAGAACACGAATAGTGCCTGAAAAGATTCATCAAATTAAAATGAAGAAAAAAAAGTTATGAATATTCAAGCAGTGAGAAAAACTTTTTCAAAATATGCTACTGACTATAAAAAGATTTATTTAATAATTATCTTATAAAAAATTATTAATAAAAATCATTAACCCTATTTAGGATTGCATTTATAAAACTGCAAAGCTCAAAATACAGCATGATAAGCAACAATTTTATTTTTAATTTTATCTGATTCCATTCATAACAATAGAAAAATTACTATCATACAAAATATAATCCTGTTTCACAATAAAATAGATACATTATAAAATTCCTGAACCAAAAAAAAAAAAAAAAGCCTACAAATTATAAAAGAAAGTATAAGACAAAAAGGGAAATATGTACAACTGGTTACTGCTTGAACTTATGCATATTAATGTAAAACTTTTTTTCAGTTGCAATGAGCAATTAAACTACAATACATTTCATTGTAGAAATTTAAAATTATTCAAAAAATTCCTTTAAGTAATTTACTAAAAACCTGAATTTTGGTGAATAATTTTAAAAAAGCTTTTATCCACTATTATTACAATGTATACGTTCAAAATATTAGTGTTTCAGTAAAATTCCAGTTACCCAGATCACTTTGACAAAAAAGAAATACTGAAGCAAAATATTCCAAAGCAAAAATGTACAAAAGTAGCAAAAACCCTGACTTTGACAAATATATTCAAACAATGGTAAATTTAATACAGTATAAGTTTACAAAATGAAAACAACAATTTTTTTTAATAAATTGCAAACAATTTTTTTTCTTCTTTTTTCTCAATTATTAGGATACTCAATATTTGTATTAGGTCTGAGTCAAATGAATCCAAATAATTGGAGTTTTAAATACTTAACATCACTACAAAAATTAATGTTATTTAACACTTTTCAAAACTGAGAGAAAAGCTCTTTAAAACAATCAATTTCAAATATTTTAAACAATTTTTAAATCAAAATATGTTATTTTATAAATAAAGATAGAGTTTAAATTTTATGAAATAAATTAAAACAAATAAACTTTATTCTAAAAGAAGGTAACTGACCTTGCACCATCCACTTGTCAAAACAAAGTAAGTATTCACATTTTCTTCGCCAAACTGTTCAGCAATGTACAGCCCCAAAGAACCATAATTATCATAAATATTTCTTTTGGTTAAGTCACTCAATATACTATGAGCTCGATTAATATCTTTAAACTGAAATTAAGAAAAAAATATTAACTAATGTTATAAAAGTACTTCAGTATAATTAAATGTAGCACAATTTTAAGTAAAATTTTTAAACATATATATAAAAAAATCACTAAAATACAAAGCAAAATAATAGTTAAAAATTAATAATAATAGACTTGCTTTTCTTCTAACTACTAAAAACGCGCACATCTAGACAGATTGATATCCTTCAAACAATATCCAAGATATGATAATCACAAATTAATTTATGAAAATTGTAGAAGAAAATATACATATTGGCAGAGTGCTTAAAAAAATAATAACTATTGTTTGAGCATATTTTTGATATAAATGTATAGTAACATTTTATTTTTTCCCCATTGGCTTCTCCTCAATCCATAATATTCATGAATGCTGAAATCAAAACTAATCACTAAAACTGATTTGAAACAAATAGTGATCTACTAACAAGGGAGGGGGGAATGCAATGACAAATTCAAAACATAAAAAATGTTGAAAGAAAATATTAGTCATATTGTCTAACTAAAATGAGAATATTATGTATTAGCAGACATCACCTTATTAATCTTTGCTACAATCCAACATTAAGAAAATGTAAAAAAGTGTAAATAAATCTTACACAATGGCTGCTACTACTACTATAAATTTTACACAAACTATTATTAGTTGCTCACTTGACGAATATATTCATAATCTCAAAGTAAAACCAAATCACAAATCAATTTTCCGTTCTTTCCCAAAGAATAATTAATGTATATTTCTATTTCACAAGGATTGAAAGAAAAACAAAAGGATCAGAGTTTTCACAGATTTTCAAGGATCGTGAATACTATTTTACATAATATCAATTAATTTTATAATATAAACAACTGAAATTAACATTTCCAAAATATTTCCTAAATTAGCCATTTTACATTCTTAAACTTATAGGATTTTTTAAAATAATATATCATTTTTTTAAAAATGGAATACAGCACATTATACAAGAAGAAATAATCAACAAGCACTTTATAATCACATAGTTATGAAACTTCAGATTATTTCTTATTTGATTTCTTTCCTCATCTTTAAAACTGAAATATGGGAAAGAATTTGTTTTTTAAACATTCTATATTGGCAATTTAATTCTAAGAAAATTTAAGTTTGGGAACAAGGGATGAATAAATTTTATAATAAAGAACAAGAATTAAATAAAAATTAAAACTGTATATATCATCACAAAAACACTAAACAATTAAAATAAAAAGTATGCTTATAATCAAGGAATAAAATATTTTAATTTTATATTATTCAATTATATTCTTTAATAAAAATTTTACATCATAATATATATAAATATACCCTACATTGTAAAAAATGGGTTATAAGATATAAAAACAAGTAATTGTAGTAGATTATCTATGTAGTAGAATATAGATTATCTATGAGATGTAATACAACGAATCAGCTTGTTTCATTGAAAATGATTTTCATATATCAGACTTTAAAATTATTAATTTCAAGAATAAGTCATATGCAAGTAGCAACTATGTATTATAGTTATTTTATATAAAGCATGGCCAAAATGCAGTTTTACATAGACATTAATCATTGAAACGCATAAAACTTTTAGCTAGCTATATCAAGATATGATTAACGTGACCGCAATAAAAGATGCTAAACTAAAGAGATTGCCATAAAGAGGATATATATATATATATGAATAGTAAAGATTAAAACAAATTATTGAAAAGCAAATCATTATGCAGTCATTAAATTGTTTTGTATAAAAATTATATCAATAAACCAGTATTTGAAAAATTCTTATCTACATGAGTTACTAAAAACATTACCTTTTCAGCTGCAGTAGGATCATTAGGATTTTTATCAGGATGATATTTCAAGGCAAGCTAAAAAAAGTTAATAAAGTTATAAAAATAGAACAGAAAAAAATAAATAGAAAAATTAAAATTTAAGTCATCATTAAATACTAAGTTATCACAAGCAAACACAACTTTTGGTTCATATATTTAAATATGCAATTGATTACCTTTCAGTATTTAACAAACTGATTGAGTTATTATTAAATGTTTTTAATCAATTGCCAGATAAAATTCATAATTAAATAATAATTATTAATTTTTTTAAATATCAATCATACAAAATTAATAGTTTTAGATTATAATCAAATAAAAAAATATCAATAAGTACAAAAATAACTACGAATAATCCTTTTTTCACAAAATGATATTTCTTTATTATATAGTACATCAGAATATATCTGAATAAGTAAAATTTTCGAGAAGTAATACATACTATATTTTTTAGTGCACAATAACTCTTCTACTCTGCTATCAGTCTTCTTAAATATATTATATGATCCATTAAACCAATTACAAATAAAGATAAATCATCATCACTCAATATATACATTATAGAATTATCAATGCAGACTGCCAATAACTTGAAGATGTTATAATTCATCATTTATCATCCATCTACCCTAAACAATAATAGCAATTAAAAATGCAGTCAAACTCCAATTATCTCCACTGTTTTTTACGGGACAGCAGAGGGAGAACTTTATTTAAAAAAAACTCTTTCTGAATAAACATGAGTAACAATAGTAAAAAAGTCGGCTTGACTGATATGTTCAAACAATAATATTTTAATATAATATGCTGGTACACAAAATGTAAATAACATTATTTTATAGTCATTAAATAAGTAAAATTCAAGCAAATTTCATTCCCTTCTCTCAAGAAATAACTTTTTTTCTTCTATTATTCAAATATTCTATTAATCAAAGTATCTGGATTAGGTTTGGTCCCAATTAATTCTGATAACTGGAATTAATTCCTTCTTATTTGTGTGAAAGGATATGCCAGAGAGGACTTATCAGATAAAATGACTCATAACACAATATCTCAACTCTTTAATAAATATTCATAATTTAGAGTCAATGTTAAAATCTCTTGCTTAGCTTCTATTTTCTGAAACTAAAACTTCTATTCATAACTTTGAATAGAAAGTTATTCTCGGCACTGTAATATTATTTTTGAGAATCATTAAATTACAAAATCACTTCAATTATGTGGTTCAAAAATATTATATTTTATGAATTAAAATATCACTATATAATTTATCATATATTATATATATATATATGTAATGTAATCATAATTTTCTTTAAGCAGATGGAAGTTTGACGATAGAGACTTTGCATTTTTAAGTTTGTTTCATTTTCTTTAATCCATTCTGGGAAGGCATAATTATTTACAAGCAGGAGCGAGGAGCATACACACACAACACAGAGAGGGAAAAAAAGCATGAAGGCCAGCTGATGAATATTTTATATCTGGTCTTATATAATATGAGATTTCTGACACGTGTCGACCTTGACAAGATAAACAGAGGGATCCTTTAGAAGAATCTGTTTACATCAGCGATTCCCTATCCCTTAGCTCAGTACGTGGGAACTGCTGATGCAATCATTTTTACAAAGCTTCAATTGAATTAATTAGAATTCAAATTAGAGTTTTAAATATCATTATTTATATATATATGTAACATATTTTGATTGAAGTAGAATTAATTAAGTAATTAATTAGGTTCGAAACAGTGAAGAGACTTGGTATTTTTAATTACGTTTTATTCTATTCCGAGTGACAGGCATAATTATATACAAGAAAACACATTGCGGCACACACAGGAGTAAGAAAAGGGAAAAAAGGGGAGAACAAATGATCACTCATCTTATATAAGATAGGATTTCTGGCCACGCGCCAATACACATGGTGACCTTTGACACCTTTTGAAGGGTACAGAAGATATCACTTTCATTTGATACGTAGTACTGATGGCGCATTATTTTTACAAAGGGATTAATTAGACGGTAAGTGGAATTGGATCAAGAAATAAGAGAATATTTTAGAATGAAGTTACGATGGGCTATAAATTAAGATAAAGTTTTGGAAATTAATTTGGATTAAATTAAGAGTTTAAAATATCATTACATACATATATATATATATATACACACAATTTTGTATGCATATATTTAAAATGTGTTATGATGTGACTATAGTACATTGTATAGATACAAATTAAAAGATTCAAATGAGTAACATCACATAAACAAACCTTTCTATAAGTTTTTTTAATATCATCTGGTGTGGCAGTTTTAGGTAGACCTAATACTATATACAAAGAATCCCCAGATGTTCTAAAATCAAGAAAAATAATAAACAATTAGTCACATAAAGATATATATATTATACTATGCAGTTAAAAAACTGATTTACCAGATTTCAAGAAAAAAATATTTTACTAATTTTATACAACACACATTAATGAAAATTTTTAAAAATTATTAAAAATTAATCAATTTTTAGGAAAAAAGGATGTTCAGATAAAAGAGATGGTTATATTGAACAAATAAGCTTCATTAGTAAACTTGTGAGAAACTTTTGCAATATTGAACCCCCTCCGCTAAAAAATTATTTAATTATGTATATAAATATAACACATATGAATGTCAAAATGTATATAAAATATGCCTTGTATATAAATATAAAAATTTTGGAAAATATTGAGAAAATAGACAGAAATGAACAAAAACCAGTTTATCAAGAAAACAATTATTGAATACAAATAATACAGAACATAACCTAAACCAAATATGACACATTATTATATTATTTTTCTTGTTACTGATATATACTTAGCAAATAAATATTTTCAGAATTAGGTTAGATTACATTTCTAATAATTCCAAATATTTCCCGAGTTACATTAAGTTGGCCAAAGTAAAAATTTTCTTTTAATTAAATTTAAAAAATGTTTAAAAAAATTATATTATTATTGGAATAATTTAACATTTCAACCCAATAATACTTTATCCATTGCTGTAAATTTCATATTAACCAAGAAAAAGATATATTTACAAGAGAAATAATATATAAATAATAATCATGCATCTACAATCTAGATGTTACAAAAAATTGGGTTCTCAGATTAACTTTAAATAACTTTCAGAAAACAATATGGCATATTACACAGACACATAAAGTGGAACTCCATAAGAATAACATGTGTCCCCCCCCCCATAAATACAAAAGTAAGTGGTTAATAAATATGATCATTTTACAAAACATCAAAATTTAAAGGATGTTTACATTATAGATGTATATTTGTATATTATATATGTTTATATTATATATAGATTTATATTATATATAGATTTATATTATATATATAATTTATATTATATTATAGATAATTATTATTTTTAACATACACTAAATGCTTAGACTTTAATTGTAGCATCATAATTCCTACACAACACTAACTTATACTAAAAATTAATTTATTAATCATATAATATAAGTCATATGAAGTTGCAGACATCTTATAAATGAATTTACTTGCAACATGAAAGTTAATTTTATAAAGTAAAATTAAAAATATTTATTGTTCAATTTATTATTATGGAGAAGAATTTGATTTTATCAAATGTCTAAGATAAACTGTAAAAAAGATGATAGTGTAAAATGACTAAAAGATTTTTGAAGGCTATATTAATTGTGAAGATAATTATATACAAAATACTTAAAAATTGTAGATCCATTATTTGCAGCCAAGCATTACTAAAATCCATTATGAGTATAAAAGATAATTTTGTAAAGATATTTCATTCAGATTACTGTGAAAAATCAAAACAAAAAAATATATCTCTCTTATATAAGTAACAAATTAGAAAATACCAATAGTAATTTTATAAACCTAAATAAACTATTCAATGTATTAAACTATTAAAGGGTTACTGTGCTAATCATCATAATAGAACTATAAATATAAATATTAAAAAAGAATTCTACTTTGAAACATAAGCATGGTTGTATAATCAACAAAATAGACACAAAACTAACAAGTTAACAATTTGTAAAAAATTTTATTCTATATTATTGAAATATATTATTAAAATGTTTGGTGATTCCTAGTAATTAAAATAATTTAAAAACAATATGTATAAGTATATGACAAAGTTATTTAAAACAATATGCATAAGTATATGATAAAGTTATTTAAAATCAATCTTAGTAGCAGAATTCCAATAGAATTTTTATTTATTTATTTTTACTTTCCATCAAAGTATTTAGGAGGTTACATTATACATTGTTTATTATAAAAAAATACCCTTATAAATAAGAATTTTGTGGTACCTCATCTAAAATAAAATAAAATGTAATAAATTAATGATAACTTCCAGTTAATTTTTCGAAATGAAAACGAAACCAAAAAAACATTTAAATTCTAACACAGAGTATCTCCATGAACAACAAAAAATTTATAAATCGAAACTAAAACAAATATAAACAGAATAAAAATCCACTTATCAGATACTTCAAAAGTTTATTCAACTCTTTACATTTAAATATTAATAAATATGCTAAAAATATTTAGAAATTTTAAAGCAACTTACGAGAGTTTACGCGCAGAAGCAGCCATATTTTAATAGTTTAGGTGACAAGAAAGCAATTTTCTATTGTGTAACGGCTAATTATCATTGAGGGAATAATTTGAGTAAAGAAAAAAATATGATATAAACATGTATCTGTCAAAATGAATCTAAGTCAAGAACAAATCGCCGACATAAGTTTGACGTCATTGAAGCTTAAAAGGCACCGCAATGTTGCCAAGTTGCGGTTGCAGAACATATAGGCATAAATAAATATCTGTAATTTAAAATTTTTAATTTTTTTTAAAGCAAGATTGTTCTGAAAATGATTTCAACAAAAATTCCCACATTTTTTAATCCTGGAATGCATATAACATGTTGCATCATTTTTATAATCAACTGTAAGAACATTAGATTGTTTTAAATTATTTTAAATTACTGCTTAGAAATGAAGTCTCATCGAATTAATAAATGCCCCAAGCATTTGTTTCTTAAATTTTCAAAAAATATAAATAAATTAGAATTTAATCATATGTTTAAAAGTTTTTCTCAAAATGATTCGATGATCACAAATTTGTGCATTTATAAAAATTTAAATTGCCCACTGTGAAGTTCAGAGATGCAAGAAACTTGGATCATCTAGCCTCTCCTATTGTCCTTAACTTCTTTCTAAATTTGCTAATAATAGTGTGTATGTTTATATTGAGCTCTATGGCAGACTATTGAGCTACAGAAACAAAATTTGGCGTAAGAAAGCGAGAATTTTAAGATAATAATCTAAGATAAGAGTCTATCTATATCAAAGGCTACAATTCACCTTGAAGAGATTTTCAAAAATAAATAAATAATAATTACAAAATTAAGCGGCATTTGAATTTTTAAAAATTTGTAATTAAAATTCAATAAGATAAAAATGTATCGAAATTTTGTTTATCCGCCATAATTTATGTGAATATTATAGCACATGAGGGAAATTTTTAAAAACCATTTTAAAATTCAAAAAATATATTTGATGATACCAATACAACTGGCTTACAATCCTTTTCGTATTTTTTCTTATCGCTACTAAATATGAATGGCAGTGCATGAAAGTTAGCGCTCTGCTGATCAGAATGCTCGACTTAAAAGTTATCAAGTACTATGGTATTATATGAATGTAAAAATGTGTTTTCGGTATAAGTATTTAAGCTTAATTAAAGTTCTCATTAATTAAAATTTAAAAGAGATTTTAAATTTTGGCTTTTCTTGTAATATCCTCCAAAATCCTTATTACACCAAATTAACTTTTGAAACATTTTAAAAACAAAAAAAAAAAATTATTATTTTATTGAGACATATTTTATAGTTATAAAAAAATTTTCTTAAATTTTTATATAAAAAATGCTTTATTAATACATTTATGATTTCCATGTTCATTGTTCCATCCAATTTTTAATTGCTTTTTTACTTTCAGTATACCAAGTATAGAGAAAGTATTGTAAGCGTCAAAAAATTCGAACAGATGATTTTAAAGAATCTGCGTGCTTTAGATTTCAGTTCGAAAAATACTATTTGGAAAATGCCTGCCTATCTGTCCGTCTAACTGTTTGTGACAAAGATAAACCAAAAACGATTTGATCTAGATGGATGAAATTTGGTATACAGTTTTTACACCAAATTTGCATATTTCTGTCAAATTGAGAGTAAAATCCATTCAGAGGAAGTCTGCCTGCCCGGCTATCCGAATATACATTAACTAGATAACTACAAAACGTAAAGAGCTAGATGAATAAAAATTGGTACACAAATTACACATTTATAGTAAAGATATCTAATAAGTTTTGTGCCTAATCCAACGAAGTGTTGACTGTGTGGTAGTTTGTATTTTCAGAAATATGTAAGCTCGCTAACTCAAAAATGCAATGACTTAAATATATCAAATTGGGGATGAGATTTTGTAATTACCAGTGTAATTTTGTGTCAAATTTTTATTTCATTTGCTTTGGGAAAGTGTCTAAAAGAATATTAAATCTAAAAGAAAACTATTAATTTCATGCCAGGGATTAATCGTCCGAAACTCGCCTAGGATTACAGAACAGATTCAGTACAATAGAAAATTCAAGCTAAAGTTTAATATTTTGTAATTATTACACCAGTGCCATACAAAGCGGTCTCTGGATAACTCCTTTTTTAGAGATTATGTGAGAAAGTTTTGGGAAGACCACCTCCTCTGGGTTTTTTTTTCTCCATCGAAGGGCAGAGCAGGTAGCTTCTGAGGAATACCTTATAATTTACAGGAGGAACCAGAAAGTACAATCATATTATCATAAAAGATATGCAATTTGCAATAAATTACCCAAATATTAAACTTTTTCTCGTATTTAAATGGCAAGGAACTGCAGGAGAGAAATTTCTGTACCCAGTAAATGGAACAAATAAAAGGTTATTAAAATAGCAAGGATTTGATATTAATACCGTACTATAAAAATTTTAATTTGATACTTAATAGTGTTTATTTTGCGAATCATGAACATCGAGTTACACATTAGAGATTTAAACGAAATTAAGCCCAGCCAGTATTTTCAGACGATTATCTGATTGTCAAAGACGGATAATTAAAAATATTTTTATGCATAATTTGCAACAAAACCTTTATTTGCCCAAAAAAATTCGGACCGTATTCATTGTTTCATAAAATATTTAATCATGTATATTTCTTCTGTTGTTGAAAGCTATGGAAGAAATTTTGCTTACCAGTGAGTTTATTTATACTAACAATAAAAATGAAAATGTGAGAGTATGTGTCTCAGTGTGTGAATTGAAGCTCTACAAGACAGACCTTCTGACGGAGCTACCAAATTTGGCAAATACTTGGCAAGGAAATATGCATCACATTGTTTTTGAAATTTTAATTAATTAAAAATTAAGCACGATTTTGGCGCTTTCTCCTGATAATTTCCAAAAATATTGTTGCACAAAAATAAATTTTGCACTATTTGAATTTTTTTAAAAATCGTTTTATTATTATTATTATTATACCAATTTAATAATCATACGATTTTTCCAGAATTTTAGCATTTTTTTTTCAACATTGTAACAATATATTACATTTTGCTATGAAATTCAATCAGTTTTCGTTGTTCTATCCAATGTTTCATCGCGTAATTTTTTTTTCATTGTTGAAAGCTAATGAAAGACTCTGTTTAACATCTGTGTAGTTCGTAAGACAAATAAAAAAAGTGAAGTCATAATATCGCGAGATGATATATGAAGACGATATTTATATTTTTAATAACATTGTGATATTATAGGACGGTCTCCATTAGAAAGGTTCATGTACACAAGAAGTAAAAACTTAAGTAAGACGATTAAGATAATAGAACGTTAATGCCATAAAATTTAGCGTAATCATGGACATGAAATAATATCCAAACGATTAATCTGAAAACAAATATTTTAATATTCCAGACGAAGCAGCTGTTGCCTGAGACGACTAGTCTCTAATAACAATAAGGGTTATTGCATGTGTGTCGGCACTCTAACTCAAATAAATTTTAATAGACTTTCTAAAACATTTTTAAGGACTACACACCAAATATATATCTATAAAAATATATTTCATTATTGAAATGAAATTGAAATCATTTTCTTTTTTTATATACAAATGTTTCATGCTGAATTTTCTACCATTGCTGTAAATGTTCGACTTATTTTCCCATGTTAAATTAAATGTCCCATGTTTCTGTTTAAGTCGTGCTTTTAATAAATTCCTGAAATTTTGTTGTACTTGCAAATAAATTTAATAAGATTTGTTACTACATAAAATCCGCACGAAATATTATAACTATTCACCGTAAAATAATTTTAGGTTAAAATTTTTTTATTTTTAATTAATTGTATTGTAAACGGATATTAATATCTTTAAAAAATGAAATCTAAAAGTCAGAAAATGTATGCATCTGTTGGTCTATCTCAAGAATTCATCCGAAATAATAACATTAGCGACCTGAAGTTTGCATACACTTTTTAAGAGTGCATTGCTAGATAAAGTGAGCTATTTTCAACTTAGTTATCAGATATTTCAACTTGCAAGATATTTAATTAAATATCAAAAATTAAGCCAAAGTTCTTACTTAGTTTTGTCCCAAAATAACTTCCAAAATAATTTTTTTTTAATGATTTATATACCATAGTAAAAAGTAAACAATTATCTTTCGAATTATATTGTTTTTAATTACTACCGAATGTTTCTTTTAATATTAAAAGTTTTTTAAATAATCTAATTAATGTATAAGGTCATTAAACATTACCGAATTTTATTCCAATTGAAGAGGAAGATCCTAAGAAAAAAAAAGAAGGAACTCTGTAGTGTTATTTTCCTGTCATGGACACATACATAAAAAAGAAGAAAATTGTATTTTAGACCATGGCAATAAAACCCTTATATGATAAAAAAAAATTCTGTAGTCGATGTAGTAAAGATTAAACAATAAATTTGGGATTCCAAGGGTTGCTAGTGATCAAAGTAAAGAAAAATCAGTGGTAGTGGTCTTTCAAAAACTTTCTCGCATGTTCTCTAATAAAAGTGTTATTCCAGAGAATGCCTTGTATGGCACTGGTGTACAATAGTCACGAAATATTAACATTTGGAGAGTTATTTGGTGATTAATCTCTGGCATTCGATTAATAGTATCCGAATATCGAATTTGCGTTTTAGGCGCGTTTTACTCAATCGATTGAAATAAAACTTTGACATACAATAGCAATTGTAGTCACAAAATCCCATGTCAAATTTGATATATTTCATTGCGTCTTTGAGTCATCATGTTTACATGTTTCTGAAAGTACAGACAGGAAAATTTGAAAGGTTTTTAGACTGTAGATATAAATTCAGTGTATCGAATTTTATCTATCTAGATCTCTTCGTTTTGTTGTTATAGCGTTAAATTATATTCGAACAGCCGGACAGACAAACTTCCTCTGAACGGATTTTGCTCAAAATTTGATAGAAATCTATACATTTAGTATAAAGACCAAACCAAATTTCCCCCGTCTAGATCAAAACATTTTTTGAGTTATGTCTATCTTACAGAGACATACAGACGGACATTTTCTAAAAATATGTTTTTAGAATTAGAATGTCTAAAACGTAAAAATTCGTCAAAATCTCGAGTGCGAATTTTTTTTTGACAATTACTGTATTTCCTCTATACTGTTGTTCGGTAAATATCATAATCTAAATCTGTTAATAGACATTTAGCAGACGATTCCTTTTCTGACATTTTATAACTGTTATTATTTTATTTTGTTAAAATATTATTAAAAATTAAAAGCAAACGATTTTTTCTTTGATAAACATATTTTGTTAATATTATTTCGTTTATTTTTTGTATAATGGCTGATGATCAATTGTAAACCTTCTGAAATCTGGCAATGTTTGTAATATATGCTGTTAAGTTGAAGGAATAAACAAGCCGATGGAATTCTAAATTGTTTGGAGTATTATTTTAGTTTTTAAAAATTTAAGTTGCTCTGCAAGCTATAGTTTGAAGCTTAAGAAACGGGTAGTTTTCTAGAAAGCATGCAAAAACTGTGTATACGAGAAAGTAAAAAAGGAAAGTTGATTTCAGCTGATGATCGGACTACACGAGAGAGAGAGAGAGAGAGAGAACAAAAAAAAAATGAATAAAAGACGCTACATCGAAAAACTTTCTTTTCTTTTTTGAAATTTGAAGCGTTATCCGTATTAGCATAAAATATTCCACATAAATGTTTAACATCTCCAAAATATTGATCGTTTTTTAAATACTATTCAATATCATGAAGATATCGTAGTTATTATTTGTTATTTTGAACTAGTATTGATTCATAAGCACTTGAAAAACGGTTTTTTTTTATTCGAGTAACATTATATCAGGTAATATTTTAACATGCAATGATTTTGACAAGTTCAACGTTTTAAGGGCTCCACCCTAGACACTACTAGGAGATCCCAAACATTTTAGTTACGACATTCACGGTAAACTTATTTTTATTTTGTTGGGAATATTGCTAATTTTCTAATAGTTTGATCCAAGTCATGAATATGTAAAATAATATATCTATCCAAAATCGATAGAGGGGGGAACGGAAGGGCGTGAAACAAAATCAAAGCCATACATGCAAGAAGATACTTGGGAGTTGGATCGATCTGGGTCTCCTATATTTTGAACACTCTTAATGAATACTATACTATAGTGAATACTATTAAAAGTGAGGTTATTCGTGAGTATTTTCGTAGCATATGGGTTGTCTGTTAACGTCGAGTGTAAAAAAATCGGCATAGCTCTCTTTTCAAAACCAATCGTACATACATAAAGCTATGAATATTGTAATGTTTCGGGAAAATACCTAATAATATTCAATAAGTCTTCAGAACTAAGAATTCAAATGTCATATTCAAGAACTTTTTAAATAAATTAATTTGTGGAAATTCAAAAATTGACTTTAAAATATTTTGAGGGAATAACCAAATACATTTGATAAAAATATTTAAATTAATGAACTGGATTAAAGAATAGCGTGATTGTCTTATTGAAGCTCTTAAAAAGCGAGAATGCTCTAATATAAGTGCTTATTTAATGCTAAGAAAATTAATTCGAATTTCCTTGTGTATTTATACAAACGAATAGAAAGGAAAATCGTTTTTGAGTATCATTTTTATTTACTATTTTCATTTCAAAATAATATTCAGTATTGATTTATTTTATTTTTAGCAAATTTTTAATGAATGATTAATCAAAAGAATTTTTTAAAATAAAAAAAAAATTCATCCGAAATAAATTTTAAGGTGTAGTTTTAAGATTGGACGAAGGCTTTAATATAGTTTCAAAAACATTAAATAGTTTTAAGTGAGATTCAGAAAATCCATAACAATTTTTGCATTCATACAAAAATTGTTACTAAAATACATATTTTAACATATGTATATATCCTTGTTTGCTTTGGAACTCTTTAACAATATTTATTCAGGATGATTGCAAAAAATAGTCCAATTTTCATCTGTCGTCAAGATTTCTTTATTAAACCATGACCAGCACAGTAAAGTGTACAGAAATAGGAAGGCAGAAAGCAAAGAAGGGAAAAAATAAGAAGAGAAACAAGAAAAACAAGAAAGAGAAAGAAAGCATTTGAACTTTATAGTTTCTAAAAGAAATTTGTCGATGCAATGATTTAATTGATATGTGAAAAAATAATAGTCCGTATAATAGTAAAATAATTGTGGAAAAAATTATAGATTACGCACCTCAGAAGTTAAAATTATAGTATATCCAGAAAACCGGACTTCGTGGAATCAGAAAATTATTTTTATAGTGTAGGAAAATCGAAATCACTATATACCTACTGATCACCTCAGACGACTAGCAAGTTCGCCGAGAACAGTGGTTGTATTTGATTTCAAATAAATCTATTAGATATAATTTCATGTCCATGATATCTTCAAATTATCTGATACTAATGCCGTGTTATTTTAATTGTCTTACCTGAGTTCCGTTATTATACACATGAGTCGTTGCAATGGGATAGTCCTTTAATCTTACAACACTATTATTACTTATCTCAAAGAACGCCTTGCATGCCATTGACGTACAATAGTTACGAAATATTAATCTTTGAAGTGAATTCAACATTTTTATTGAATCTGTTTGTGATCCTCGACGAGTTATTTGGAAGATATAACCTGACATATGGTTAATAGTGTAAAGTCTCGATCCAAAAACAGGTAGCGTTATGATCAAATTCTTTATTTACCGCTTTATTACATAAAAACAACTCTTTCTAATCTAGGTTAAATGAATGATGCTATTTACAACACGAAAATTAAACAAGAATAGTTCCTCGAACAAATTTGGAGAAAACAACTTTACAAGAACAGCTAACAGGCTGTTGGCGTCTTAGGCTACTCCAGGGGTAGCTCTCGGAATCCACCGAATTTGCTTCGGGTGGAATTTTACTCAGAAGTCCGATTCACACGAAGCTTCTCTCTCTTCTTTGTTGTATGGGTATTGCAGCTCATTGGGGCCGCAGGCCCCACCATCTGCAAATCTGGTAATGTTAAGACTTAGCGCAAATGGAAATAACTTGTTATGTTAAAGTGTGCACCATTTAATTAATTTTTGGGGGATTTGTAAATGTATCATTGTTTTGTGGGAGAAAAAAAAAAAAAAAGAGAAATACAGTAATTAAAAGAAAATAAAGTAAAATAGCAGGATAAGGAACTTGCTAAGGTAGCAGTAGCTATTGTAGGATTTTAAGAGAGCAGCGGGGCCTTTTCTTGTTTTGTTTGTCCTCTGTGTTGTATATTGGGAGTTCTTGTAGGGTCAGGTTTTCAATTTCAGGAATTTTATCGTAGAATTTTTTAGCGAGTTTCACTATAAATTCCTTGATTGGGGGAATTTCAATTGCGTGAGAGATGTCAGCATTTCTGTGGAACCATCTGGCTGCAGTTATCATTCTGATGGTTTTATTTTCGAGTACTAAGATTTTGTTGAGGTTTGTTTTAGCGGTGGCAGCCCAAACCGGGCATGCATATGTTAGGATAGGTCTGAGGTAAGCAAGATAAATTAGTATTTTACTATTAAGAGTGAGGCCAGAGTTTCTACATATTAGGGGATATTGAGCTCTTAGGGCTTTATTAAATTTCTCCCTGGTTTTTTCGATATGAGTTCTATAGTTTAAAAATCTGTCAAGGGTGATGCCTAAGTACTTTACTTCCTTCATCCAGTTTATTTCCTTGTTGTAGAGTTTAATTTTGGTCCAGTTCATTGTATTTTTGAAGAAGATTATTGCTTCAGTTTTTTCAATGTTTAATTTAATTTTCCAATTGATTAACCATTTTTCTAGATTGTTTAAATAGTTCTGTAGAGGTGCTATTGCTTCGGCTGGTTTCCTCCCTTGTGAGAGAATGGCAGTGTCATCCGCGTAAAGGCTAATCATGATGTCTTTTTGTTGGGGGATATCATTTAAATAGAGAAGGAATATTACTGGGGCAAGGATGCCGCCTTGTGGGACACCAGCTTTTAGTTGTCTTTTGGAGGAGTCTTGCTGTTTGACTAGGACTGTGAAGTATCTATTGGATAGGTATGATATAATAAGTTCAACTATTGTTCTTGGGAATTTATAGGCTATTAGTTTGTAGATTAGTCCAGGGATCCATACCTTGTCGAAGGCTTTAGCTATGTCCAGGAAGACTGCTACCGTTTGTTTCTGAGCTTTTCTGCCCTCGTGAATGTACTCAATCATTCTGAGCAGCTGGTGGGTTGTTGATAATTTTTCGGTGAACCCAAATTGCTTCTCTCTCTTCTTCTTCCGAAAAATCTCACCTTTTATTTTCCTCTCAGACTCCCTGTTACCCAATCACCGTTCAGAACAACCTGAATCGTCTCTGGTCGCCCGTGGGAAATGTCCATTGATGATCCACCCTCCACAATGGGAAAAATGAAGATTTGACATCTGGAGTGTTTGACACTCTCGCCTTTCGAAGACACGATTTATTTCCCTGGGAAACGCACGTGTGGTTCCTTATCTGGATTAGCACTAATTGGCCAGACGACCGTACTTAAAAGGAGGGTCTTCGATTTGGCAATCTGGAGGCACTTAACACTGTGGGAGTTTCGTTGATGAAGAATGGCCCGGAATGTAAATTATCGAGTGTGGGAAAAAGGAATGTCACAGTGGTCACCCAGGTAGAAGCTGAATCATTACAATAGTGTACCAAAAATAAAAATAAAAAAAATCTGCTTATAGACACGTTTTTCGAACTGTGTTTAGACGCGAAAGAAAAAGAAACAAAAATACGATTGTAGACACAAAATCATAAATTACATTTTATATATTTAAGTCGCTGTGTTTTTAAGTTATTGCGTTTACATGTTTCTGAAAATATAAACCGGTAGACAGTCAACCCCTTGTTGGATATAGCTCGAAATTTGACGGATGTTTACACTATAGATGGTAAATCTGTATGCCGAATTTCATCCATTTAACTCTCTTTGTTTTGCAGTTATGCTAAAGAGTATTCATACAGCTAGACAGACAGACTTTTTCTGAAAGGATTTTGCTGAAAATTTTATAGAAACATATAAATTTTGCTTAAAGACCGCATACCAAATTCCATCCGTCTAACTCAAAGCTTTTTTTTAGCTATCTTTGTCACAGATAGACAGACTGGCATTTTCTAAAATTGTGTTTTTCGAACTCAGGGAGATCTAAAACGTGGAGATTCGTCAGAATCTCCAGTTGGAATTTTTGATATTTATAATATTTTCTCTAGACTTCGTATATCAGAAAGCAAAAATTCAGATAAAAATCGTACGTTTATTAAATTGATATCATTAAAAGATAAGTTTAAAATTTTGAAAAGATGCAAAATACATTTTTATGTTATATTTTTGTAAGTTATTATGGAAAAATGCCAAAGTTCCGATTAATTTTTAATTAATTTTAATTCTAATTAAGATTTCACAAAAATCGCTCTTAGTTGCGCATTTCCAACCTCCAGGATCATATGTGCCAAATTTGGTTGCTGTAGATCAAATGGTTTGTCTTGTAGAGAACCAACACACACACACGCAAGCGTGCGCACACACGGACACACGCACACACATTCTTCTTTATTATTAATACACATATTTCTACTTAGAAACAGTAGAAAAATGTAGTAGAAAAATTGATTTTACATCTTTCGAAAATGTAAGAAATTATTTTTTTAATAATGCTTTGCTAATTTAATATTCGTGCGAAATTTGTTCAATTTCGACAGTTTCTTAAAAATATTTTTTCCCCTAATTCCCTATTATAAATTACATTCAAACCGTTTTCATTATTTCCTCAAATAAATATTTAATGGAATATTTCTCTTCCTTAGTTCCAAGCTAAAAGAGAAGGATTCTGTTTCATATTTACGTTGTTTACAAGACAAATAAAAATGTGTAGTTTCATTAACTCGAAATTTAGATGATAGATGAGTTGATGATTACGTTTTTAATAGCGCTATGATGATATGAGACTGTCCTCATTAGAAAGGTTCTTGTATATAATATGCAGAACTTAATTAAGTTAATTAAAAGAAGCATGGCTTTAATGTTAGTTTGGCGGAATTGTGGACATAAAGTTATATCTAAACAATTTATTTGAAATCAAATATAACCAATATTCTCGAACAGCCAGTTATCGCCTGCGACTAGTATATATTTTGTTATATACCTGTAATTTTGCTTCCCATTACGAATAGTGTCATCATAAGAAAGACTGTTTTACAGTCATCTGTATTGGATACTGTCAGATGCCGAGCCAATGATCCCATAGCTTGGCGACCATTTGGCGACAAATTTAAAAACTTTGGTGACAAAATGGAGAATGCTAGACACTTCGAGAATTTTGTCGATCCGTCCATTAAGAACCGAGATACGCCTGATTGTTCTAGAAGCTTCTAGCCCCGTCTCCCAGGAACTATAAAAGGCCGGCACTCTCAAGCTGTAGTTAGTGCGTCTTCTGGAATTGTCGTCGAGAGTCGTCGGCGTGAATTGAAGCATAGTAACGAGTCTTCGAGAGAATAGCGAAGCAACGGTGAATTACCAGTGTTGTGTGGAGCGAGTACTGAACTGCTGTGTGCCGAATCCTGTTGTCTACTGTGCAGACAGCGTCGTATATTGTGTGTAGTAGCCAGTTGTGGGAAGTAGTGAGTCGACAGCTATAGCGAGAAGTTCAGCCGTTGGAGAGACCGTAGAGCGAAGCTCCGTGGAACCCCTCCCCTGCTGGATTCTGTCTGGCCGCTTCGTGTGCTGTGGACAATTACTACTTGTGCGCTACTGTCGTCTGTAGTGTGCTACTGTCTGCTGCCCTGTGATCTTCTCGGCTGTAAATATTTGTCTTCTATGTACTCGTCGTCTTTGTATTAGTGTCTTTGTGTAAATAAACGTCGTTGTTTTCTACTGAGGCCTGCTGATTGTGTTCTCACACCATATCACTACCACTATCAAACGAATCTTGCGGCGGTGAAGAAAATCCGTAACAATATGCATTCTTTGGTTTAAGAAACAGGCACTTGCTCTTTAACAATAATTTTGATTCTTCATGATTCTTATTTTTCTATTATTAAGATTTCTTTGCAAAAGCCAAGACATGACAGCTCTATGAATCAAATAGAAAAGCAGAAACTATTAAAAATGAAGACTTACAAAAGTAATTTGAACTTACATAACGAATGGAATTTTTCAGATAAAGCATTTCAGCTCGTGGAGAGTCATGTGGGAAAATATGAGCCCACGCAACACAGAAGTTAAAGTTAAACCGACTTTCAGCGATTAAAGAATAATTATAATTAAAACGTGGATAAATTGAAATTATTACAGACACGTTTACACATATATTAAATTTGCTTTAAAAAATTCTTCAAATTATTATATTTCAATCTTATAAACCTTATATTATATCTTGAATAAATATACTGTCATTTTATAATATTCTGCTAAAAGAAGACAAACATTTGCAGCATATTCCTTTAAGGAAATTATTTTTTAATATGATACTCGCTGTAAATTGCATCATATGACATGTATGATGAAAAGTCATTCATTCTTATAGGGCAAAGCGCTGAATTCAGAGCTACCAATTCAGCAAGTAGTTATTTCTTGAAGAGCAGGTGCTAAGAAAGAATTTTACTAATTCTTTAAACAAAATTTAATCAAAATTTTATCGTTTTTCCTCAATAACTTCAGTGTATATTTTTTCTTACAGACTCTTTTTACATCCAGTTAAAACTCCAAAAATTAACTTTTCAATTATAACAATTTTTTTTAATTTTAATTAATTTAGGTATTATTTTAGTTACTGGATTTTTACTAACTTGCGAATATCAATATATTTATATAGATAGATAGATTAGATTAATATGCATACAATATATTTTTTGGACACGTGTCATTAATACCAAATAATTAGGAACAAATTTTGAAATAAAATTATTCGAATTGAACCTAAACAAATATTAACATATATAATAGAGGGTTTGGTTTGGTTGGTTATATTAAAGCCCCGTTTGAAGCAATACTAGGGCTATTTTGGGACGGACCTCGTAATTTTGAACCGCGGTTAGATGACGCGGACGACACCTGAGCTGGCACCCCCCTCTCCACACCACACAGCACCGGCGGGAGGACGTTTGGTCAGGACGGATTTAACGTGCAACAGGCCCCCTTACACGACGGTTCTTCGGTGGAATCGAGTCTAGAACCTGGAACACTCCAGTTCCGAAGCCGAGACCTTAACACCAGGCCAGCGCGACTGAATATAATAGAGGGGTATATAGCATTATCGTTTTCGTTACACAATATCGTATCAGAAGTTGGAAACACTTTAATGTTTTTAATTTCTATTTTTTGAACGACTATTACATATTTCAAGGCTGAATTGCAATATCTAACCAAAAATTTATTTAAAAGATCCTTTACAGGGAAGAAAGATGCCAGAATTTTCTGGATATTTTGGCTTCATATCACGATATTTTAAAAGTTCTTGTAAAAAAAAATGTTCTTTTTTTTTTAAGGGAATATTGAGCCATAAAAATAAATTCGATTCGAATTTCGGACAGCATGATAAAATAAAAATTATTTCAATATAAGTATGAATAACAAAAATACCCTCTATAGGACTCGGTTTCGTCAATATTCCATTTGTATGTTTTGTCCAACTACGTTCTGAAGGACAACAAAATATTCTGCTCTATAGTAAATAAATCTTCTATCTATTTGTTATGGGGTCATCATAAAAGAAAGACGAAAAAAAAAAAAAAAACTCGCGAAGTGTAGAGGGTGTGTTTACATTTATATTGTCAACTTCTGACTTCCATTCAGGCATATTTCTTTTTTCCCAGCATATTGGCGTGACAGCTCCCTTCTGGCTGAATGGTGGCCGAATGGATGATTTAGGTGAGGCCGCTCGGCATTTCATAACAGTTTGTTTCAAATAGCAATGCCACCAGAAATTCCGAAAAGAATGCAGCCAATTGACAAATAGCCCTACTTTTCACAACATGAGTCACTATTTTGAACGCGTGATATCACTGTCGAATAATAATACAATTATGCAAGAAACTGATGTAAGCATTCAACACATTTTCGAACCCACACGTTAGATAAAATTTTTAAATTTGGCACTCTTACCCTATTAGTACAAAATGTCCCTTAACTTTAACCAAGAGGATTGCTGTTTTAGGTATTTTGCGGTCCTAGGCAGAATGCATTATGAGGTCTCTCTTTTAATAAAATGGTCTAATGTATTTTCACACTTCAGGGCATCTTTAACATGTTTGTGTTTTATTTTAGGTTAACATTTTTTTTATTCTATTATGTTCGAGAATATGGATTTGGTTTTATTTATCTATTATGATTTCTTGAGACTACCCAGTATCCACGTTTGTATACAATATTATTGAATGTTGGGTTTTAGAAATATTCTAGCAGTTAAATAAGCATATTCAGATTTATAGGAACTAGATCAATTATACTTAAGAAAGAATTAATAGCATGCTAATATTTCATCATTTTTGGAATTTTTATTTTTTACATATTTATTTGGCAATTAGAAAAATAAAGTATTTATTAACTGACTTGCTTCTGGCCTTCTCCTAGCCTAGCGACCCTAGGCAGCTGCTTAGCCTATGAAATTGAAAATCTGCCATTAACTCTTACGGCATCTATACGATATTATCCGGCTTTCTGCTCAGCATCTAGAGGTATCGTATAATAACCCTGTGCTTATAATGTATGCTGGAAAAAAATAACAGAATATATAAGCAAGTGCTTAAGTGACAGAATATATAAGCAAGTACTTAAGTGGCAGAATATATAAGCAAGTACTTAAGTGACAGAATATATAAGCAAGTGCTTAAGTGACAGGATATATAAGCAAGTGCTTAAGTGACAGAATATATAAGCAAGTGCTTAAGTGACAGAATATGTAAGCAAGTGCTTAAGTGACAGGATATATAAGCAAGTGCTTAAGTGACAGAATATATAAGCAAGTGCTTAAGTGACAGAATATATAAGCAAGTGTTTAAAAATATATTATTTTTAAGGAAACGGTTCATTTGTTCTTCTTGCTCAATTTTTATACAAGTTATACCAATATTGAGAAATATTTAAAATTATCATTGGTGTAAAAAGACGTGGTGAAAATTTTACAATGCTTAAATATATTTGGCAGAAGTGTCAGTATGTTTTATTTTTATGTTTTGTTTTCAACATATATAAGCCTATTAATTAATTTTAAGAAGCCTGTATCTGCTATATATGGGGTTTTACATTTCAAATACAAACTCCACCAAACCAACTGGAATGGTCTCCCCAAATTTTTCTTGCATACTCTCTGATAAAGGTGTTATCCCAGAGAATGCCTTGCATGGTATTGGAGTACAATAATTATGAAATATGAATTAATGTACTGTAATACATATTACTGTACTCTCAAATTACGTTTGCTCAATAAATTATTTTTAAGATTCGGTTCATTATTTGTAGGATGTATGTTTAAGATCTGGTAAATTGAATATTAGGAAACAGCCTAATGTTTTTCTAACACTCTGAAATCGTGATGGCAAACACATGATCTAGTTATTAGTTTCTTTAATTTCTTTATTATCTTAACTTAAAGGTATTTGAACCATACCCGATTTTTCATATTCTAATGCAACCAGCATGAACTCCATTAAGATTAAGATTCAAATTATTAAATCGCGAAATATCTGTCATCGATACTAGAAATATTTTCAGTCAGGAGACTGATCATGCAAGGAATAGTCTTATCTTTCCGAGAGGCCATTCATGGTGACATCATCGATTAATTTTCCAATGATGATAGATTTATTACACCAGAATTAAAAATATGCTTTTATTTTTGATATTATCCTTTATTATTTTCCTTACTTAATTTTTTAAGGTAGTATGAAACGATTCTAATAAGCGAATCTTCTCAAATATATCTGATTCTGCTGATTGACAAAGGAACTATGTTAAACATCAGGAATGAAATTAACTTTTTTTCCCCTTCATTTGGATGTATAGCAACATTTTGAGAACAAAACGAAATGAATACTTATATCATTTTTCTCATATGTAAAATTATGAAAAATTTATGCCATAATTTTTTATCTGTAATTGGGGATTATAACACGATTTCATTAAGACAAATAACATAGATGGATATATGAAATAATATGGACGGATTAAAATCGAAATCTTAAAAACTTTTCAACCCAGACTGATAAATCATCCTATATTCCAAATATGTCACCATGCAGGAGGTCATTAAGCATGCAATTTTTATTAAAATTGTTGATTTCAATTTCATTACCAATAATTCCTCGTTCGCCTTCGGTCGTTTTACAATCTATCCCCGGGGTGGTATCTACGATATGAGAATTCTCGGTATGGTGGTTGATTCTTTCCACCCTGATGGATACAGAAATGATATGGGGTTGGCTACCTTCTACCATTAGGGAAGTACATTTTAAGGGTGGGGTTATATAGTGACTTGTGATGGTCCTATTATAGTTTCCGCCTATGCTGTAGTAATGCTCCGATCTTTCAAATTTTCCTTGTACCTTTGAACTAATTGGCGTAGTTTTAGTTACTCTATAATTTGACCAAACAAATATTATGATATCCCCATTCTTAGAAATAAATTCCTCATATATATTATATTTATTTTGAATATAAATTGTTACCTTAGATTCATATCTGTATGTATTCTACAACGACAAGCCTTCTGATTTTGCCCTTATTACTTTATACCAATGCACAAGTAAGTTCCCGTCTGCTTCTAGACGCTGTTCATGTTCATGATCTTCCATAAGCTAGAAATACGATCGTTGCCATTCTAGAGCAACAAACTCTTAAGTGCGCATGGTAAATGAACATGCATTCGTATTTCACAATGAAAACGAAAATTTAAAGGAGACAATGACTATATCATCCATTTGTGGGCTTTTCCTCATTCTTTCTCTCGAATGCCATACTTATTCCACGCCTGCATGGAAATATACAAATATAGAGAGTCGTAAATCGAACACTTATCTCTAGGATCCGTTTGCATAATCCGTTCGACGCAAAAGGTTAGGACCAATATTGATTGCATCCTCGTCCTAAATGATAAACATCTTAATCTTCCTCTATATAAGGCTCTGGGACTCATGAAAAGTCCATCGCGTGCATACGAGGACCATCACGTGACAAGAGATCGCAGGAAATGGGTCAGAATCCCTCACAAAAGACGCCAGCGAATATCCTGCAGCCAACGAACCCTCTGAGTCAGTCTGCCACAGATGCGTTTGAAGGTTGTCCAGTATTCGTTCTTGAATGGACGCGCATGCCCAAGCGACGAACTTGTGAAAAAAACATCGAAGGACAAAGGATGCCCGAATGAGATAATGATATGAATTATGTCCTCCATTTTGTTTTTCAGAATTCTATCTACATGTGAAACTATTTGTCTTTTTTCAGACTGCCCGATTGTAAATTCTCACACTGAATGAAGGCTAACATTAAAATAACAAGCAAGCAGTCGTGCCGTGAATGTGAAAGCTTTTTAATTTTTATTGAAAGATTTGAAACTAAATGTATAAGGTTGAGTTTATAAGAGACTGGATTAAATTTGTGGCTGATACTGAACTGCTTTGTAATGTTAATAAAGTACTCATTTTTTAAGGACTTTATTCCTTATCATGCATGATATTTAATATTTGTTTGGCTAGTATTAAATATTTGCATACCGCGGTAGTCCTTTGAAATAATTCTACACGAAGAAAAAAAACAGAGGAACGAAAAAAATGTGAATGTCAATTTCCCTAATAGCCGTGGGATTTTTTTTTAATTTTTACTTTCATTTATCGTTAAAAAGTGTAAGTAACTAAATACGTATTGGAATAATGAGTTCTTGAAATGTATACAAAATGGCCGACTTATCCGGATTTAATTTGCCATTAGGAGATTATCGTCACTAGGCAAATTAAATCTGTGGCATCTTAAGCTAACGTCTAAGCAATGGGACGTTTATGACACGTGGCCTAGAAAATATGACTTTAGTACAATATTTCTTGATAAACTGACATATTTGAGATGCAAATAATAATGAGGCGAATGTCTAATATTTCAACAACTGATGGACTCGCATTTATATGACAACATAAGTTAGAAAAACACATTGGAAATTTAATTATCGTGTATTCTCAATTCTCAGCATTACCTGCTGATTCAAAAAGCAATTTCCCGATATTAAAATTTATAAAAATTTAGATTCAATGGAATATGGTCCCAAATGATTGTTTAATTTTTGGATAACTGCATACGAAACCAAAATACCAATCGTTTCGACTGAATTTTGCAACTGTGTATTCGAGTAGAATAAAAAGTAGTTACCCTTTATTGTGCCTGTTGGATTTTTTCTCCGCAAGAACTTTGGACAGATTTCCCCATTACACTATTTTCTCTTCGTATAACTTCGCATATGTGGAAAAAAATTGTAGCAATTCGTAAGTGAGCAAATAAAACATTACAAAAAAATAATTTTAAAGGTGTTTTTTAAATTTTAACTTTAAAAGTCCAGTTTTTTCACAGTAGGTCATTAATATATGTTTAAACTCTTTTCAGTGAGAAAAAACCCTATTACACTAATTATTAATTAATTAAATAATATTTAATGAGCTAATTAGCCTATTTTTCGAAACATGATATCTTAAATTCAAATTTGCACAGACACACAATTCTAGTTGGAAATGATGCCTAATATGAGTCTTCATGTTATCTGCCTCAATCAAGTCATAAAAATTTATAGTTTTTTTTTTTAATTTTTCATTAACAATGAATAGAAAAAGCGAGATTTTTTCTGTCATTTTAACTTTTAAATACTATAAAAAATTTATTTCTATAAATATAACTTTGATGGAAGCACAAAGCATCCGCTATTTCATACAGATTATTTTGATATATAAATAACTGTATTTGATTCATTTCTTGTTGAGTTATGATTGTTTGAATGAAGCAACATAGTGGAAAAATACCATTCTTCATAAAATGAGTTTTAAAAACATCGTGACTAGAGTTTTTAATGAAAGCTCCTCAAGAAAAATAATTATAACTCGAGAAATATTTCGAATATTGACAACGTCTTGGTATCGGTTTGAAAGCTAAAGGATCGGACAACATTATTAAGCAATAAAAAAATATTCGATATTTTGAACGATTTTCGAAGTTTCAAGTGTGTACATACACCTTTTAAAACTTAACAAAAGTCTGTGATACAAAGCATGAGAGGAAAATGCATCACAAATCGAAATTAATAATTGTTTATGATGTCTCCATCTAGTTACGTTTTAAAATTATTGTGTTAGTAGATAAATAAACCGACAGGGAAACAATAAGATAGACAGAATAACGAAAGGGGGGGGGGTCCCTTTATCTCAGGAAGACAAGAGTGAAAAATCTTCAAATCCCCAAGGTCAAATATTTTTGACGATGATAATACTTTTTCTTTTTGTAATATCGTATAGGTCAAAGAAAAAAAGGAGTGTGTAAAATGTGAAACAATTTACACGTGGGAAAATAAAATGCCACAATAAGAATAGTTTTTAAACTTAAGATCAATAGTTATTTTTAAAATTTCATAAGGTGTCTCTAGTTAATTGCATTTTTAAATTATTGTGTCCGCAAACAGATCAACCAACAGGCAAACAAACAGAAAAACGCTATTCCATTTTATTTTTAATCTTAAGAAGAATCTTCTTCAAATTTCCGACGTCAAATATAATTGATGACTGCAATATTTTCCATTTGTGTAACATCGCATCCGTCAAAATAAAAAAGTGAAACAATTTGCTTATGGGTAAATAAAACGTTACAAAAAGAATAATTTCAAAACGTAACGAAGATTAGTAGTTGTTTAAAAATTTTATTATAATGTCTCTAGCTAGTTGTATCTTTAAATTACTGCGTTAGGCCTAATATTAATAACAAACAAATGCACAAATTGATATAAATAACATTAAAATTTACGTTTAGAAAAAGAAAAATTAATTTATATAATATTTTTTCCAAAAGAAAAAATAAATGCTGAAATTTTAAAAACCACTTTTTTAAAAAAAATCATGAATATTATAAACAGCATCTCGTTTAAGTTTTGAAATTCCATGTGATATAATTATCTCAGTTTTAAATTGTTATAAAAGCTGTTTTTAGAAAACGATCGTTACTGTAATTATTGATGTTATTTAAGCTATAATAAGCATTTGATAGCACTATTTTTGATAGATTTTTAGTTAAAAATGAATTAAAATTGTAGCATATTCCTCAGTAATTTAAGGATATATCATTACGCAAAAACCGTTTTTGCATCACTTTAAAATTGAAAAAATAAGGTTTCTGTTAGCAAAAATGGGATGCTCGTTTCATATTGGGTTTTTCTTTCCATCCGAATGCGTGTACACAAACTGTTGATGATTCGAACCCCGTTCGCAACGATTTATCACATGAAGTGAAATGATGCTTCCAATTATTTATGCAAATGTTTTTTCACTCTATATAAGAGCGGAAGCACTCGTGCGCGCTTACTTAGACGTAGATTCAGATTTTCTTTTTTCACTTGTGTTCGTAGTCTGTGTCGGTGTGATATTTTATAATGTATTAAATGTTTGTGTGTCTCAAGAAATAAAAGTCTGTTTTTAAGAAGGCTTCTCGACCTGCAACATTTTATAAGCACCAGTCACATGCATTTTTCACTGCTATTATTTGAACATTTTACTCTGCGGGCCTTACAGACGATTGATCTTGACAATTACAGGGTTTGAACCCAAATATCGTCTGACAGTTTCTAGTTTCATTTCCGGCCACTTTTTTGTCGTTCAGTACAAAGAAAAATTTCCAAAATTAATTCAAATGTTAGCAATGCTTTTTATTATTGTAATGAAATTAAAACTAACTTATTTGTTTCCAAAATCTCCCAATCGCTTATTTTTGCTAAAGTTATGACTAAAAATTTCCTTTTTTAAAAAATAACTTCAAAGCAAAATATTTACTACCAAATTTTATCATGATTACGTTTTTAGGCTGAATTTCTTTCTAAAAATTGATATAAAATATTATTCACAAGATACAGCATATGATGCACTAAATCTGTTACATTATCATACGATGACTTCTAAAGGCTCGAAATTCAAAGAATTTAAAAGAGGATTGATACTTTATTATTATTATTTCTGCATAATTCAAATTCCTACTCACAATTGTTGGAATTGCACATTAATAAATTATGAGATTCGGAGAAAACTTTTTTTATCGAAAAGTTAATATGTCTTTGCTCATGATACAATTACTTCTATATTTAAAAGTATTTAATTGATGTTCTGTCTTGTATGTTTGAGGAAAAGGAAAACTTCTTTTTCCTTTTATCTTCAGAATGGTTGTTTTTATAAATGTTGGATTCAGGCAGCTGTTTCCTTTTATTGACCTGAGCGTGTGATCAAATATGGATGCTCAAATAATACTAACAAGCTTATTTAAGGAAAGAGTAATTTATTCCGTTTGTCTTCTGCAGGTGTTGAAACATAAAATGGAACAACTGCACATCTTGTCTATATATTTTAATTGGGCTACCATTGAAAAAAGAATAAAACATTTTTATACATATTCATTGGGCAATAGAAGCTTTCAAAAATAAACGTATTTCCTTCACACAAGTATATATACTTCTTAAAACTTTTCTAAATAATTGTTTTTAAATAGGCTAGATCAAATTTTAATAATATGATCTATTCATCTCCCATGGTTACAACCATATGACATTTTTATCATTGTTTTATGATTTTTACTGACAAATATCAATCAAAAAGATGCTTCTTTTGATTCGTATCGCAACTTTTACGTCAATGTTGTCAAGTGATTTTAAGAAAATATTTTCACCATTTCAAGAAAACGAATCAAACATTTTATATTGTTATAATTTGATAACAAAAAACTAATTCATGATAAAAAATTTGATTTCTTTTAAAAATCTGCAAAATAAAAAGCTACCATGAATGTAAAATTTAATTGTAATTTAAAATTAAATTTATCTTGGAGCTCTCCATAAAAATTTTGAGTTCAATGCTCACGAATTATTATTATCCTTTAAGTGATTACTGAAATCATATTTTCATAAAGCATGTATGTATAAACGCAGTTACTGAAACATTGAGAAGTACCGAGGCAAAATATTATTTAAAATGTACATACACATTATGGAAAATTTATTAGAATTAGGAGAAAAAAAACTTAACAACATTAACTTAATAAAACTTATATTTAACGATTTTTTACTTTTGAATTAATCTATATTCAAAAGTAAAAAAACTTCATAAAACTAACATTCTTGTAAAATTAACTTTTTGAATTTTAATGTGATAGAAAAAATGGCCTTGCATTATAATATGTTTTAAAGTTGGTGGGGAAAAACGCTAACAAAGTAATTAATTATCAAATTTAAAAAAATTGAATTAAAATTTGAATAAAAACTTTCTATTATTCAAAAGTAAAAAAGCAAAATATTTGAACTACAAATGCAATTATCTGTCTTCTCAAGTGTTTTACGTAATTTTTAAACATGCTTCAGAATTTACTTAAATAAGAAGAAAAGAAAATTTTCGTCAAAGAAAAAGAATTATAATCACCAAAAATTTCGAAATCAAGATTTCGACAAATTTCCATGTTTCAGACCAGCCTGAATCCGAAAAACACAAATTTTGGAATAGTATCTGTCTGGACATTTGTGAGAAAGACAACACAAAACAGTTTGAACTGGATAAATTTGATCTAAGGATTTTTCATCAAAATTGTAAATTTTTTTTATCAGATTTTGAATGAAATCTATCTAGGTAAAATTTGCCTGCCCGGCTGTCAGAGTACAAGTATTCAACATATACATTCAGTAACTAAAATATAGATTCGTATAAAATTTGAAATAAGATTCGTCTATGTGAGTATAGACTGAGTCAGTCTATTCTTTTCGCTTGCGTGTAAACGCAATGAGTTAAATAAATGAATTTTGGTATGTGATCTTATGAGTATAATTGTAGTTCTATACCGGTTCGCAGATTCATAAAACATGAAAATTCCTGAAAATTAAAGCCATTGTTAAGCCAAATTTAGTTACGTCAATTCCTATACAGTACACTCCTGATTTTTCGGTTCGCGACAATCCGGCTTCCGTACTATCCGACCTAGTTTTCTTTTATCATCATTAAATGAGGAAGGAAAGGTGTTGCTATGGCAACATTGCCAAGGCATTGGTAACGGGTGTCTGCTACCAGCTAAAATGTAGAAACAGTCATCTATTAAGAACTTATTCAAAAATTAAAAACTGTAAATTTTGACTCTAATCTTAGGGTTACTTTCTCATATCTGTGTAATCATTTATCAGAATAAAATAAAATCAATTTGAGTCAATTTTTTTAAGAATCAGGGCTACGATTTACGTTAAGGTTTTGTTTATGTTTCCTGCATTTAAGCTAATCATTACAGAATTTATGTTAAAATGTGAACAGTTTATATCCTTTAACTTACTTTTTCTCTAAGAAATTCTTGAAACTGTAGTGAAGTATATAAACATATATAAATTATCAATACAGAAATTTCTATCTTAACTCGACATGTTACCGACAACTGCTTCTATGATTCACAAGCCGCAGTTACATTCTGCGAAGCTTAAGATAAATGAACGGTTTAGTACTCAATAAGAAGTGAAAAAATACGTGTTATAATCCTGAGTTTTGGTATAATTTTTTTTTTTTTTTTTTTTTTTTTTTGATACTGGGGCGCAAAGAAATGAGTTCCTTGAACTCCGGCCTATCCGGCTTTTTTGTTATCCGCCTGACTTCCGCCACATTAGGCCATGTACTCGGGAGTATACTATAATAATTTCTTAAATTGAGAGAAAACAATAAACTTAATTTTATGGAAGTGTTTTAATGTATTAAAAATGTATTGTTTTTAATTAATATATTAACTTGCTTCCGAAAATATTCGAACACCTTGAAATTTTATATTGAAATATTTTTCTCTGTATTAATAAAATTTCTTATTTCATAATAAAAACAAAAGCCGATTTAACGGTATTTTAATACATCTTTTAGAAACTTAACAATCATAATCTATTCAAAAAATTACTTCACTAAAGCACTGGGTCTATCTAGAAAAAAAAACACACTAAAATTTTACACTATGGTGAAAAAAACATAGGGCCAACTATAGTTTTCCGATGATTATTAAATTTTATTATATTATATATTAAATCTTTTAGGAAGTTAAATACCTAGCAGAAAGGTTATTTTTTTAAATAAAAGCTTAGTAATTTTTTTAATGTTTCGTATTTTAATCATTTTTGTGAAATATTTGGACAGTATAAAAGTCGGAAACAAAAATAAGACCACTCAATTTTTGTATTATTCTGAATTTATTTTTATTTTAAATCAGTTATTAGACGGTACAATTAGTTTTTCCAGACGATTTCAGTTTATTAGAATTCAATTATAAAAGCAAACTATTTTATTAAAAATTCTTAAGCTGTGTATGTTAATTTTATTAACGTAAACGATGCTGTTTATTTTCACCATATGTTGTGGAAGTAAAATTTGTATTATTTTTTTTATAAAAGTATTCTTTTTTCTTCGTTATTATACTAAGTTTTTAGGATTAAGCCCGTTATTTTTTTTTTCAGCAATGCATTCTGGATTCATAGAAGCGAAAAAAATGTTAGAGGTTTTCTCATCTTCGGATAGAATATGGTGGGTCTAATAATATATAAGATAATCTAGCATAAATTTCGCAAAAAAAATAAATACTATTCAGATATATTTCCTTTGCTCTCAGAAAGAAATTTTCTTCTGGTTGAATGTCCACTAATCTCAGTATTAGTCATATAATTGTAGAAAATAATTTTTTTCTAAGGAATATTTTTGGAATCTTGGAATATTTTTTTCAAGGAAAAATCTGTAGAAAGTTTCATAATACTCACAAAAGAAGTTTTTTTACTCAAATTCTTTATTATAAATTTCTAAAGAAAAAAAGATCAAATTTCAACCAACGTGGCAATAATTTTAAACCCACTTTAAAAAGATAATATTTTTCAAAGATAAAATAGTAAATGTAAAATATTTTATTTTATATTTTAGAGATATTTTAAATAGCGACTCAATTTAAAAATAAAAAAATATAACATACATTAATTTTCCAGTGAATTTATTCTAAAATGATGATTGCTTCGAACACTTTTGTGACACGTTCTTTTTTCCGATTATTTGCATTTTCATTTTTATAAAAAAAAAAAATTCTATTTTTAAAAAAGAACTCTTCTGCAGTTTAATTCAGAACTAATTATATTACAAGGGATTAGAATAATTTCAGTTATAATATTGTTGATGTATAGACATTTTATATAAAATTATATAATATGCAAAAACTTTTTATTTTTTGAAACGTTTTAGAATTAAAATGAGAATATCAAGAGAACCAGACGATTTTTTAAAAATCTTCAATGGCTAATTTTCTCCATAAGTTATATTTTTTATATTATACATATTTTGTCCACAAATACTGAATTCGTGGAAGGTTCTGATCAGTATTTCGAGGCAATTAATTAGAAACTTGCGACTCACTTTTCGCAGTGCTTTGGAATGTTCACTCATAATCTAAAGCTGCTGCTCGAAAAAAGAACTAATTTTTTTTATTTTTTTTTTATTTTTTTGTCTTCGTTTGAATTTTAACAAGAGACTATATATATTTTTAGGCGTCGTGAAATCCTACTCCAAATTTCTCAATACTTAAAACCCTATACTTCTCTCAATTACAATGTTATTTATTCATTACTTCGTAGAAGATGCAGGTAAAGGAAAGAAGGAAGGAGGGAGGTTTGTTTTCCGGCGTATGCTCCTGAACGGGTTCTTAGCTTGTGCCGGGTTAACAAAAAACAAAATACGAATATCACAAAATGCAGGTAAAGATATCTAGAGGCTCTAACCGCAATATTTTTTTAATTTAATTAAATAAGCGTTGGAATTCTTTTACAGCTAACAAAAACGTTGCCAAAAATATTTAAAAATTTTTTTAAAAAAAACATCAAAAAATAATTTTAGATCATCATTGGCAAACAACGGAATATCTGTAAATTTCTTTATTTCAAAATTGTCTGCATCTATTTAATCATTAATTAATTTTCGAAAAATTGATAAAAATTGTATAGAAATAAAATACGATATGATTAAAAAATTTTCAATTAATAATAAAAATTTATGAATATATATATATATATAAATTTCAGTTTATAAATTTTCAGGATAATTTGCACCTATGTTATTTTGAGAAAACGGTGAAATTTCGATTAACTAATTGAATATTTAATTAATTTTTTCTCTTTGAAAAGTTGACAACATTCCTTCGCTTTAACAATAAATATGCAAAGCGTAGTTGAATTCAGCCGTTTTATTTCAGAGTAAATATGTAGTAAGCATATATACATTTATAGCCATAACAATTTTTATTTATGTAAACATACGATAAATAAATATGATGTGAAAGAAATGAGAACTTTTTATTTCGATTTTAGTTTCAATTACAAAAATGTTTCTTTCTTTTTTTTTCAGGTTTCTAAAGTGTTTCTGCAGTTTTGAAAGCTGCCTTAAATAAACGCATTTAAAGCAATCGGCTGTATTTTTAACCGAAATATTTACCTAAAAATGCAATAAGAATAGATCGGTAGCATATGATGTAAATCTCAGCAATTGCCTGTGTAAAACATATCAATAACTGTTATTCGAATGAAAGGAAGACATAAAACTGTTCATCCATTCTTAATGTTATTAAAAGTTAAATATTCATTCTTATTTCTTTTTATCGGTTTATTCATTCTAAAGGAAGCGTGATTCGTGCATTGAACTACTTATGCAAACTCAAAAACTCGTTACACAACGCTTCATGGCACTTGGAAGCAATTCATTTTCCGATCGACATTGCAACTGCGCGAATATAATACAGCAAAACCGGCGCCATTTTCATTTTTTGTGTGAATCTTTTTGTCGAATTCTTGAGCATATCCTTTGTGAAAAACTGGGCGTTCTTCCAAACCTTCCATCTGAATGGCCGAAGGTTACAGAGTTTATTATGATCATTTTTCGAGCCACAACACCATTTTTTTGCCCATCATGGGCGTCCATTTATCGCTTTCTTCTATTAAAACAGTCAGGATATGGGTATATGGGCTAATTGGTATGCATCCTGCGACCACCAATTTTTCGAAAGATCAATGTCAGAATTAAAAAACAATAATTCGAGGGCTCGTTAGACAAAACAGGGTACTGACATGTCTCCGACCTTTGCATCGTAATGAAGAACAGGGGTGATGCATATTACGAGTAATTCATCCAACCTTTTCAAGTGAACCGGATAAAACACCTACACGTGAATGGTTGAATGATTGCTGATGAAAAACTCGCATTTCTGATCCCTTCACTTCGTTAACATTTAAATTATTTGTGAATGAGCTGGAAAAAGTGATCAGACGATTTAAATAAATGAAACCAGTTATTTCAATAGTTATTTAAATGGGGTAGAATAAAATGATTTTTAAATATAATTTTGAAAACATTATTCGTCGATAGTATCGCCTTTCAATCTACAAAAGATTAGTGCATAATTTTTATTGATGAAATAACCTTTTCATATGGTAATTTATCGTAAAAATAATAATTCGTCACAAAATTCTGCAGAAAATTATATACTGACCTCACTCCGTCTTCTTCCATTTAGTTTACTTTATTTTACAGTTTCACGCATACAAAAAGGAAGTATTGCTATGTCAAAAATTCCGCTCCAACTGATTTTAAACTTGCATTTCCTGCTTCATATCCTGTTCAAAAACAACATTTTCCCATTTCAAAGAAGTTAACATCCTTATTTACATACCTACGTATGTAGTATTGCTTTAATTGAAATTTTATGTAAACAATCTCAAATTTATATCATTGGCTAAGCTTAAAAACTACAGTATGCTTTCGTAGCCAAGCTCACAGAGTATTCTCCAATTGGTTAATTGGTTTACAGGTTTATTACCGAGGAAAAACGAAATTTTGCATGGAAAACTCACAGTGGAATTTAGCTGAGTTCTCCAGGATTATAAATGAATTTTGTAAATTGCCAGAACTGACGAATAATCGTTTGAAAAACATTATACCTTAACACATTGGATATTTTAGATAATAGACTAAGAGAATGTTTTAAATAAAATGACAAAATGTTGCATAAAAAACATCAATAATAAGGCGTTTTTGTCAATTGAAAGAAATTTTATATAATTTCTTAAAGATACAAATATAAATAATTCTATATCCTTCTTCTTAATTCATTCTTTAGAATATTTGTCTCTTCATTCTTGAAAAATATGCACAAAATATATTCTTCTCAAATGATACTGCAAATATTTGTATTTTTTAAATTCATGGTTTAATCCAAAATTATAAATAATTTTGGATTAAATTAGTGATAATTCAAATTAGAACTCAAAATTAAGAATTTTGAAAAAAATAAAATGGCATCAAGGACAAAATGCAAGATTTTGATTTGGAAAAATGAAATTCCAAACTCATATTTTTTAACCTTATGATTTTTTAATAAAAATTATTAACATTTGATAGTTAAATACTCGAATCATAACAATTATTAGCAGAAAATTTAAAAAAATAACTGGAATTTTAAATTTAATTAAAAAACAGAAATTATTAAATTATTTTTTCTATTATCAACTGCATTTCTGGAATATTATAGTTCATGAGAAATATATAAAACCACCTATTCAACCAAACCAAAAAGAATCAAATTTAAACAACCTTACGATCGATTCCTCAAATATTATCATTTGCTAATTTGGCAGTTATTAATACTTTTACACTTTATTTTCTGCTTCAAGAATTACAGTTATAGTGTACACATTTTTCGGCGGCAAAATACAGCTGCATTTATAAATCGATGCTTGGCATTAGTGTAAAATACATGTGAATTTCGATACTATTTCTTTATGTTTTTCTTAATGAGTTTAAAAGAAATTTTATTTGATGGTAAACAAATTATTATTATTATTATTCATTTTCAAAATGAATAATTCACTCAACATAGAAATAAAACGAAAATCAATTCCCTAAAAGGTTTCTAGCTTTTCCAAAGTAGATAAAATCGTTTGCTGTTTTGCTGATGAATGTTCTTTTAGAAACCAGACGGGGAAAAAATTAGATGATTTATTTATTTTCAAAAAGCAAAGTGTTGTGTCTGCAAAGTCGCTTATGCTTTTAACTATTCTCCTTCAAGAAAAATAATATGACTTCATTATTTACTATTTATTTTTAAAAATAATTGCAAAATCAACAACTCTTTATCATTGCATATAATAAAGTAGAAATGCAAATCCCATATGAAATAATATTTACACATTAAAGACTTCCATTTAATTTCGTAGATTTAAAGCATAAAATAAAAAGACAAACAGGCAATATGATAAAATAATTTAAAGAGGGGGAAATATATTTTTAAATTAATTTTATTTCCTTCTACTTTAGTTCTACTTTTAGTAAAAAATCCCAATTTGCATTAAAAATCAAAGCTTTACACGTATCTTCTATTAAAAAATAGGGAACTTATGAATGTAACAGTTTTTAATTAATATATTGTGAAATTAAAATTCTTTCTGGCTCCGCAAGATTTCTTATTGCTTGTTTCATTTTGATCTGATTCGGAATGCAATTTTATAAATTCTAATTAAAATTTAATTTGATTTTCTTAAACATTCAATTAGAGTTTTTATTATTCAAAATATTAAATTAACGATGATAAAAAAAAGCTAGAGAAATTGTTCATAATCTATGGATAAAAGAGTATCTTGTAAATAAATTGGAAAATATTGGGAAAATTTCCGTTTTGCGAAATGTAATGCAAATTAATATACCCGAAATCGTTAAATAGTTATTATTCTACCACTAAAAAAGATGAACATGTGTATGAGTGTAATGGCACTCCAACGGCCAGATCGTTCGATCTACAGCTGTTAAGTTTGACATATATCTTGGAGAGTAGAAACGTGCATTTCGAAGCGTTTTTTTAAATTTTAATTCGAATTTAAATTTATTAAAATTAAATAGAATTTTGGTATTTTTAATTATAACATCCAAAAATATTATTCACAAGAATAAATTATACGCCATTTCAAAATTTAATAAAATGTCTTTTTAATTTAATGAATTTGTTTTATTTTTCGTGTCAATTTTCTTTGATTTGCAGTAATTTCTTAGAAATATTCTTTTACTTAATTTCGAAAAATAGATTGCATTGCTCCTGAAATTCATAATATATTCAATGTTTCATCAAATAATAAACAGCGTGATTTTCTTCCAGATTGAAAGCTAAAGAAGGATTCCATCTAATTTCTGTGTAGGTTACAAAACAAATAAGTGAGTGAAGTTAAAATAACTTGGAATTTAGACGATAGATAAATTGCACATTTACGTTTTTAGAGCGTTGTGATGCCATGGAACTGATCCCCATTAGACAACTTAATGTTTGTAATAAAGAGAACACATGTATAACAATTAAAACAGCACGATTTAATTTTACTGACAATTTGATGGAAACTTGGACATGATATATCCAAACGATTTAACTGGAATGCAGTATAATCAATATCCCTGGTGATTCAACTAGTCGCCAAAGGTGATCCGCATGAAATTAAATAAAAAAAATGACAAACATAAATAAAATATTCTACTATTATCGATTTAATTCAATTACTTAGTTCTATAGTTTATGAAATAAAAAACCTCTATTCCGAAATATGATATCATAAAAAAATTTTTTAATTTAATTCGTCGATCTTGCTTTTTTTTTCCTTGATTGCAATAGCCGTTATATCTTGTGTTTAGCGATTTTTACATCGCATAATTCAGAGGAAGTAGTAAGTCTAAAAGCACTGTCGTGTTAAAGAAACTTCTAGTGTTTTGAGATATATTGAAAAATTAATTTATAGTCAACTGAAAAATCCTTTTTTTTTTCCTTAATCATATGATAGCTAATAAAATATTCATATTAATTAGTTATACTTTTATTATTTTGTTACACGCAATTATATAAAGGAAAAGTATTATTACAAAATTGTGTTTAAAACTGAATTTTACATATTTTCTAAAATTAAATAAAAAAAATTCTATAGAAAGGAAATTAGTATCATTGAAAAGCTAATAATTATAATTTCAAATTGATGTTAAAATGGTGTTATACTAAAATATTCACGTACTGAGAGGAAACTTACTAATTAAAATAAATTTAATGATTTAAAAATCTATTGAAAGTCTTGTAAAACTCTTTCATATTAAACAGATACTATCCAAGAAGTAATCACGTGCCAAATGTGATAGTTCTAAGATCTTGGATCATTCAAAACTCTCTATAGATCTGCCTTAAAGAAAATATTGGCGTGATTTGCGAAATTATAAAGCATAGCGCAGTTAATATATAATATGTAACCTAAGAACTTTATCATCTTAAAAATATTAACTGCAAATTTTATGTACAAATGATATTAAATACTTACTCACCATATCGTGTCGGTTTTACTTTATTTGACAATGCATTAATTAATGAAAGCAATAAAAATTTTCATTTTTCAAAAGGTTCTGAGTATGTTAGACAAGAAATTCCCTTTTCTTTCGTCATATTTATTAACATTTCTTCTAAAATTATTTTTAATTATTAAATTTTATTTTAAATTATTGACACCACTTTATTTATTAAAAAATTCTTAGTGCTTATTTATTTATTAGCCGCCTTTGGCGACCAGCTGGTTCGCCTATCTTAATGTTCGTTAAAATTTTAATAATTGAATTTTTTATGCAATTCCTACTTTAATAGCTTCTTCATCAAAATATTTTAAAACTTCAAATTTTGATAGTCATATAATTCACTCATAATATTATAAAGGCCTTCAGTCATAACGTAATATGTATTTCTAATTTTCTGTTACCTCTCGTAGAATTTATGATTTAAATTAAAGTGGAAAGAATTAATTTGCAATTAATATAATAATATTTTTTACTGAAACAAAGCATTTTTTTATACCATTATTACTGAAAACAGTCACTGAGCGCTTAAACTTTATGGGCACTAAAGAATATCTTTCTTAATTTATGTAATATTTCAAGAATTTGTCGACAAAATTTTCTCAGATTCATCATGACCAGATCGATTAATTAACAATGTTTAATTTTAAATGCATCAAACACTAAGAAAATAAAACGAATCGTTTAAAATAATCGGTTGAAAACCGGTTTAAAGAAACTACTTAAAAAACGATTGACTTAAAACTATAAGCATATACAAAATATATATAACTAACATAAATACATTTTAACTACAAAAGCATACAACTAACCTAAAAATAATTTAAATCAAGTCCACACCCGTTGATAATAGGTGTCATCAATCGGAACACAATGCGCATGCGTGAAATTTCATCGCCAGTTACGGTAACGCAAATGCGTGAATTTTTTGACGCCAGTTGGGTTAACGCTATGCAGATTAGAAATTTTTAATATTCCTTTTTTCTGTTTTATTCTAATTCAAAAGTACTTCAGAATGAATCTGAAAGATCGATTAATTAGTGATGTTTAATTTTAAATGCATCAAACATTAAGAAAATAAACAGAATCCTTTGAAATAATCTGCCGAAAATTTCTTAAGCCTATCCTCTTTAGCGTGGGGGAAAAAACTGAAGCCTTACTCATTTGGCGGTGGGGAAATGAAAAGATTTTTTTTGGCGGGAAAATTTAAAAAAGGGACCCCAGATGCACATTCCCGACCTCCAAGGCACACATGTACCAAATTTGGTAGCTGTAAGTCAAATGGTCTGGCCTGTAGAGCGCCAACCACACACACACACACACACATGGAGCTTCATATAAGTATAGATTATATAGTATTCTTTTAAAATCATGAAATATTAAAATAAAACTTTACTGCCATTTTAATTAAGAAATAGTTGTTGTTGTATTCATCTTTGAATCCAAATGTAAGAAAACAAACTTTTCGGTAATTCATGCTTTTATTGTATCCCCGTCAATTTCTGATGAACCAATTTTCACCGGATTCTTTTTAATTTAGTGTTTATCATTTTTTGTGAATAATCATATTTGTAATTAACAAAACAAGAATTGTTTTATTTTCTATTATTATTGGAGATAGAATGTCAACATAGGAATGGCAACAGTCAGATGTTTTGGAACTAAAAATATTAATATTGTCGAACTGAAATTACGATGTGTACGTTAAATTATGAGTGCGTTTTTAATAGCTAATAAATGTTTAGTTTTACCTTTAAGAAAAGAAAAGAAATGCCTTATGAATGATTGAATTAAATAACTAAGTACATAAGAAGTTAACCTACATTTTGAGAATTCTGATGTTTTCATATGTATCAATGATATCAGTCTTTAATCTTGAATTTTAATCATTGAAGAAAACCATTGAAGAATAAAAGCACTGCTTGACAAATTTCGTTTTATTTGAATCAGAAAATAAATAAAGCAGTTCTTGCTGAATTTGATATGCCACATTCGAAAATGTCAAAAAAAAAAAAAAAAAAAACTTGGGTTTTGCTTAATGTTACCAGAGATGTTAGCTATAATTAAATAAAACTTCAGACATAAGTTTTAAGTTATTTGCAACATAAGAATTGTACAAATATTGATAGATATAAAACATTAACGCACGTGGCCCAGATATCGCTCTCATTACTTATTACGGAATGGCAGCAATGAAATGTAAATATATCGATGTACAAAAGTTTCAGCAGGCTACTATATTCAATGTTTTTACAGCTGCTCTTAACTCAACACTTTCCTAATTAAATAAAATTATTATATTATAAATGCTGCTCGCCGTGTCAAACACTTCATTCAATCAGAAGATGTAAAAGAAATGAACTTTAATCAAAAAGTTTAATAATCAAAAGCAGGCTTAACCATCACAATGGATACTCGCTACGACTTACTTACTGGAAATAGATGACTTCCAAAACTGTTAATTTCCCAAAAAGGTTCTTGCATTATCTTAAAACTCAAAAAAATTATTTCTTAATGATACCGATTTAATTTCTATATAGTTTTTTTTTCTTTACTTTTAATAAATTTTTCAAGTTTTAGTGTTACGATGCTTTTGATATTGGTTTAGTTTGGTTTGACAAAAGCTTTTTAAGAATAATGCTCACTTTAGCAGCTTTTTTAATGTATTGTGAAGTTCAAACATCCATCAAAATATTCAATCGTGTGTTTTTGCTAACGTTAAAATGATAAAAAATAATTTTCTTTTTATCATTAATTCCAAATAGGATTTTCACTTCCGCTTATATTTCATAACATAAACACTTTCAATTTGAGCTCATAATTATTTGTTGCTAAATAATTCAGCTCATATCCTAATTTTAAGTCGTACCAAATAAACTGAAGATTTGAAATATAAATTCCATGTTAATCGTTTAATAATCTAAGAAATCAATAATCTTGACGAGCAAACTGATCGTGAAAGGTGCATAGTATATAATATTTAAATAATTAAGCAAATAAAAGATACGATTATAAGTAGATAGAGAATATTTATATTTAAAATTTTTAGAGACTAGAAACAAATTCCCATTTCTATCCTCAGATCCTTTTTCAACACTTTTGAATTAATAATATTCCGTTGCTTTGATTTTGAAATTGTTTTCGGTTGTAGACCTGATCGATCATAGACCAATCACTGTTCTTAAACTCCTAAGTCATAAAATTTATATATGAAAGAGAAAAAAAAGCAGCAGAAAAACTAAACAACAATAACAAACTTTACTATCATTCGATGTTTTGTCTAAATTCAGATTCTTAACCGATATTACCATATTCATAAGCAACGGTTGACTGACTCTCAAATGCACAATCAAACACACCAGATTATGGTAATATGTATAATTTCACAATCAAACTACCTTTATTAAATCCATTACATTGATGTAGTGCAGTACCAATGAGCGCCTGTGCTCCATGCATGAGCAAACATTAATATTTATGTTTCGGGGTATAGGCCTTTTCTGAAAGGACCGGCCAAATGGACACTGAATGGAAGTAATTGAGGCATGTATCGTTTTTGTAATAGACAGGGGGATGTGACCTGACCCAAGTCTTTTGTATATCAACGCGTTTAATCGGTTATTCGGACTTAACAGGGGTTTACAGGTGTTTGGAAATTTTTCCTCAATACGTTTGTGAATGTTTTACATCCTTAATTCTCAGTTTTGCTATTTTTTTTTCATGAATTTTCATTGAGGAGAATGTGTGAATGTTGAAACGGATGGTTTACATCAGCTGAATGTGTAATCTGATGAATGCGAATACTAATTTGCTAAATGGTAATCTAAAGCCCTTGAATTTCAACATAACAATGTTTATAGGGTGTCATTCTATCTTCCGATTGTGTCACGTGATTTTGTGCAATATCACGTGACACAATAATACACATTTCATAATACACATTGCACAATCTTCCTATTGTGCAATGTGTATTATGAAAAAAATCATTCAAAATGTTCTGTAGGCCAAACTATATGACCTAGAGGTACCACATTTTCACGTAGTTACTTCCTGGGTAGTACATATTAATTTTTTTTTTAATTTTCACTCAGATTTGTAAATAAAAACTAAGCAACATTTTATCTTTTTCCCACAATTACCTCAGTGCATATTATTGTACAAAATATTGTGTCATGCGAGCGAGTACGATATCAATATCTTTACATCACATTAAAATTCAGTTATTTTTATATTAAAATTAATTTAAGTTCCGTATATTTTTTCTTTAATTTTAATACATTTTCATGTGTGTTTAAAAAATTGCTTTTCATTTTTCTAGATATTGTATTTATACACTTCTCTAAAATACATTATCATACATAAAGCATGGTAATTGCTGATGCATAATTAATTGCAAATTTCGAATACAAAGTATGTATAGTAGAATCAAACTTAAAATATTCTAAGCTTCCGATTTTTTTTAACAAAAAATTTCGAATCTCCTTTAAATTTTTAAATAATAGAAATAATTTTTTTAATTAAAATTCCATTAGCATAATAATTTCTTACTATTAAACTAAATTATTCACTTACTTTTAGAACACTATAAAATCATGAGAACCTGGCAAAAGTATCTCTAAGCAAATTGGAATTTTACATTTCTAAAACATTTTAATTAAATTTCTAATTACATTTCTAAAACATTTTAATTAAATTTCTAAAACATTTTAAATAAATTTCTAAAACATTTTAATTAAATTTCTAAAACATTTTAATTAAATTTCTAAAACATTTTAATTAAATTTCTAAAACATTTTAATTAAATTTCTAATTACATTTCTAAAACATTTTAATTTTTAATGAAAGCATAAAAATAATTTTTCATCATGGTGTTCATAGTTTCTTCACTTTTCAATAGTATTATTTTCAGTTCTTAGATTTCAACGAATTTGTTATATTTCTCTATTTCTTATTTAACATTTTGCGTTGTACTAGATTAATAAAAGAGTATTTATTTATTTTTTATTATTTAATATAATTTATGATTCATTACTATAAATATCATGCTCAAGGTTTCCAAATATTCACGACTGAATGATACCACCCATGCAGAATAAAACGCAATCAAAATTAACCAATTAAGCCAACTAAACTGTTAATTAGGTTTTGAATAAAATATTGTATTATCATTGGGAACATAGAACTATATAAAATATCAGAACTTTAATGAATCTCCATCTTTCGATATGCATTAAAAACATGAAAAAAAACAAAAACAAATAAAATTCTTTCTTACGTTAAAAACATGAAACAAGCCTAATAAAATAAAAGTATATAAATTCGGTGAAATTCAAAAATTTTGGACTCATGGGATTCTATTGATACAATTAAAATAGCTCCATGTTTTGTGTTCGATTAAAAATGATTTGAATGAAAACATTTAAAAGAATATTTTTTTAAATATTAAAATTGTAATTAAAAAACTAGCATTTTTGGTTCTAAAAATATAGAGAGAAAAAAGATTTTTTTTTCTTAATTTTACTGTTATTAACAAAATTTTCAAAAATTGAAACATACAAGTCAAATAGTATTAGAAAGCAAATTGCAGAAATGCAATGCTCAAATACATTCATAAAATTCAAATTTTGCAATTAATTTAATATCTGCTTAAGGAAGTGTATGTAGGATATACTGCAATTAGGAAAATAAAGCATAATATTATTATTATGGTAGGAAACTATCAGTTTTTTTTAAATAAATTTTCCATAAACATTAAGTATGGCAGATAAAATTTTGAGAAAAATTGTTCTACTTTTGACAAATATATGACTAAATTCTTTTTTAAAAGGAGTTAAATGCAAAAAATGGTATTTGTAATCATAGAGAAAAAAAAGGAGAAAAGGAGTTAAAATCAGAAAAAAAATATTAAAGCTACCATATCTCAAGACTTTCTAATGAGTAGCCAAAAGTAATAATGAGAGCCAAAAGTAAAAAAAAAAAAAAAAATAATAAATAAATAAAAATTAAAAAAAATAAAAGAAGATGTTTTGTTGCAAAATATTTTAAGGCTAATCTTTGAAAAAAAAATGATGAATGTATGCACAAAAAAGCATCTTGAAATATTTGGAGATAAAATCTAATTACAAAAAATTTAGATATCCAATAATAAAAAATTCAAATAAAGAGACCAAGGGTAATTTTGAAGAAAGAAATCGCTGTGAATAGCAAAAAAGAACTCTCTTGCAACAAATAAAAAAAAAAAAATTTTTTTAATGTCGATTCAGGATATTTTTTTTGTCCTTGAACGTGCCTATCAGGTTTCCCCGATAATCTCTGCAGTGATCTTATTTCATGCTAATCTCCATTTTTGTTTTAGAACGCAGCGTCGATAAACATCTTCCCAAGTCAGCAAAATAAAAACTACTTATCCACTTTGCTTAAAGTGGGTGGATAATATTGAATAAGAGCTTCCAGAATATTCTTTGAGAAGCATTTATAACTTATTTTGTAAAGTTAGTTATTTTTTAAGCTTTGAAAGCTTTCTGTCAAAGTATTTAGTTTCAAATCCGAAGTATAGTCGTTTATCCATCCTTTGCTCAAAGTATCATTTCATTTATATATTACTTTTCTGATTTTAAAATCAGAAAGGATAATCAAATGTTTTTAGGCTAATATATTTTTTGTTGTTTGCGTGTTGCAAAAGTTATGGAAACAGATTGCAAATCTACTGGGCAGACCGTTATAAAAAGAGCTACCAAATTTGGCACGAAAGCTACCCCGTACCCAATAAGAAACCTACTAAAGCTTTTTCAAAATTTTAACTAGTTTTTGATTAAATAAAAATGTACTCTTATAATATCCAAAAGAGAATGAACTCTTTTTTTCTATATCGGATATTATAAGTTTTGCATGTTTTCTAGAAAACTACCCGTTTTCTTAAGCTTTAAAATATAGCTTCAGAGCATCTTAAATTCTTAAAAATAAAATAATACTCCAAGCAATGTAGAATTCCATTGGCTTGTTTGTTTTTCTTTTAACATAAGAGCGTATCTTACAAGCATTGCCAGATTCCAGAAGGTTTACAATTGATTCTCAGATATTATACAAAAAATAAACGAAATAATATTAACAAAATATGTTTATCAAAGAAAAAAAATCGTTTGCTTTTACTTTTTAATAATATTTTAACAAAATAAAAATAGTAGCAGTTATAAAATGTCTGAAAAGGAATCGTTTGCTAAATGTCTATTAACAGATTTAGATTATGATATTTACCGAACAATAAGAGTAAATTTCAAAACTAAAGTTCAGATTGAAATAAATTATGATCGACTAACCGAAAAAAACGCCATGGTGAATACAAAATAAAACCAACGATAGTAATCTCCCAATCTCTCCATCTCTCGCTACTCTCATAATATCTAATAAACTTGTCATTCCAGAAAACGACTTGCATAGCACTGATTTGAAATAATTACGAAATAAACTTCTGACGGAAATTTATCATTTTTACTGAATATGTAGTGTTATCCTTGGCAAATTTTTCAGAGGTTTTTAATCCCTAGCATGCGGTTAATAGTATCCAAAAATCGAATTTGTGTTTTGGACAAGATTTTCTCAATAAAATAAGATTTGACATTAAACTACACTTGCAGTCACAAAATCCCATACCAAATTTAATATATTTAAATCATTTTTTTAATCATCGCGTTCACACAGTTTTTGAAAGCACAGACTGACAAAAAATCTACTCGTTGTTGGATTTGGTTCAAAATTCGACAAGTGTCTGTACTAGATATATTAAATCTGCGTACCGAATTTCATATATCCAGCTTTCTTCATTTTGTAGTTATCATGTTAACTTATATTCGAACAGTCGAACAGACGAACTTCCTCTAAACAGATTTTGATCAAAATTTGAGAAATCTGTTAATTTTGGTGTAAATACCATGCACCAAATTTCAACTATCTAGTTCAAAGCGTTTTTGAGCCTGTTTGTCACAGACAGACAGACAAACACATTTTTCAAAAATGTGTTTTTCGTAGTCAGGAAGGTCTTAAACGTGGAGATTTGTCAGAATATCGAATTCGAATTTTTTTTGGTGATTACTATATTTTTTCTATAATACGTATACGAAAAAGTAAAAGTTGTTAAAAGAAAATAGTAGCAATAATCTTCAATTCGACCAGAGAATATATACATCGAATTCTCTCTTTCTCACTCTCTCTCCCTTCGCTGATGTGGTGTGATGTGGAGAGGGGGGGGTGCCAGCTTAGGTATCGTCCTCTTCATCTAATCGCCGTTCAAAATTATGAGGTCCGTCCCAAAACAGCTTAGTGTTGCTTTAAAACGGGACGTTAATATAAATAAAACTAAACTCTCTCTCTCTCTCTCTTTATATATATATATAAAGAGAGGATATATCGATAAAGAGAGGATATATCGATAAAGAGAGAATATATCGATATTTATTTATGGAATCTTCAACTTTCTTACATAGAGATTATGAATTTGCATAAACATAAAATAATAAAAACTGAGAATTTCAGTTCATCCATCTTTGCTGTTTATCCATACTTAAGGTATTCGCACTCCGATGAATCAAATTTAAACATAAAAAATTAACTTTAAACATAAAAAAACTAAATCAGTTACAAGACGCCAAAATTGAAGTTGGGATTTTGCATCCTCCGTTATTAACGCAAACAAAAAAGGGGATGTTTTTAATTTTGTTCAGTTTTTCTTTATCAGTTTTTTTTTCTATTATATTATAGATCATTTTTTTTTTACTGACATTCATGCAAAAATCGTTACTAACGGAATGTAAGAATGATGCAATCAAGCCAGTCAAATTAAGCCTAATATATTATCATGCTATATTATTTCAACTCAGAAGTTTAAAATTTAAGAATTCTTTTTTTATTACAAAAAACATTTACGCCTTTTTTTATTTTATTATGGAACATTTTACACCTCGAAATAGAGCCTCGAAGAAGACAAACGATTTTTGTTCATATGACATTGCAGTCTTTATTTAACTGACAAAATATAAAAAAAGACTCGAAAGCCAAATGTGTTTAGCTTGTAAAATTCTATGATCTTTATAGAAATTAACGGTCTAATTTTTTTGTATAACTGAGTATTCGTTAGCATCATTTTAACAGGATGAGGCTTATGTTTTCAATTTTAGTTTTATAAAATCAGAATATTCTTAAATGTACTGAAAATGTAGCGATTATAACTCTATTTAATAAAAGTGTTTTAATATTAGTGTTGTTTTAAAGTATCCGACTGAGTTAGGGGATTTTTCAAAACAATAAATATTTTTATGTTTATATGATTTTTTTATTAATATAAGGACGAAATAATTAATAAAAGTGAAATTATTTAAATATGTATGTAGCTTTTGAAGAAAAAGCATATTTTGATGAAAATTTTAGCATTTATTTACAAAAACTAGGATTGTTCTATAAAAAAATTGTTACAGTTTTCAATTTTTCTTTGTAACATTACATGTGTAACATATCTTAGAGTATGACTATCTATTTTCTAAGAATCATATTCAAAAATAATGTTTCTGTTTGTAATATATTAAATTATGTATGAAATTTTGGGATTTTTTTCAACAATATTTATATTAAACAATCATAAATCCACTTCTAGAGCAATCAACATCAAATTCATAGTTCATTACATTCTACATAACATAATGAGCACTAATTATAAATTTCATTGATATCTGGATTATTTTTTGAGATATGGCGATACTTGTATAGCAGAATTATTAAAAAAAAACCCATTCTTCAGAAAATGTATTGAAAGTTTTTGAATGCTAATAGATAAAAATCACTTACATATCAATAGTTTGTTATAACTTGGCTTTTATCTAGGATAGAGACAAAATAAAGATATCACTGGAAACAGAAACGTACCTATTTTATTAAACTGTTAAAATATAAAAATACGAATTTTCATCCAAATTTGTTTTTAGCCTAGTCAGATATCTTAAGCTGATCTCTTGCGCCAATAAGTCAAATCAATCCAATCCAACCTATAATTACTGACCCTAATAGAAAGCAATTCTTATTTTCGTTCTGCATCATTCTAGAAAGGAAAGATCAAACACTTGTGAAGAATTCTAAACATATTTTTCTATCTCTCAGTTGTAAATTTTTAATTCTTTATACAAAAGCATACGGTATTCCATCCATCAATTTGGTATATCTTACATTGATTGATTTTAATGAGTGTTAAAATTGCATAAGTTCTACGAAATCGTCTAGAAAAATTGTTATAAATAACAATTTTTCAATTTTTATTTCAATTTATCAATATCAATTATCAATATATTTTTATATCAATTTTCAATCTATATATCAATTTATCAATTTTTGTAAATGTAATATGCACAAATTTTGCAATCAATATATTCCAGTTAATGTTTAGATTATACTTTATAAAGAACGGTTTTATATTATGTATCTCAATTTGATCGAACCTAAAGTTAACTATAGTGGTGTAATTGTAACACGAATTCCAAAAATTCCTCAAGAAAAATTGATGAATAATATAATTTAATTAAATATTTTTTATAATGTCATAAGTGATCAATGTCGAATTCCCTTAATTATCATTATTAGAATAGAATTCTCATATATCGCATTTCCATATATCTCTATATATAAAACGTTTGTAGACAAATAAGGAAATGTTTATAGATATTTTCATTAGGAAAATAGTTTTTGTAAGCTGAATAAAATTTCGCTTAGTTCAACTTATCGAACCAAAATTGGTTCTTAAAAAAATGTCTACATCTATTACTGTCAAAAAGCAACTACTGATTTCGTTCTTAAAAAAATATTAATTAGTTAAGAAAAAGAAACAGTTTTACTATATTCTAACTTCTACTAACCTACTGCTATAACTTTTACTATATTCTTTTTCTTACTATATTCTAAAAAATTACGAAAATATTTGCAAAAAAGTTGTAAACACCTGTTAGCAAGTCATACATCATTTTTCGCATCTATTCTACAAGTAGCACTGCCTCTATTTTGGAGACAATCTTTTAACGAACTAGTTTAGTCCTAGACTCCAAAATAGACATTTTTGTGGAGGAAGGAGAAATTCAGCTTAATAGAAGTATACAATTTCGATAAATACGCCATTTACCATTTCGAAAAATCTTTTCATATCTTTTAAATTAAATTTCTTTGATAATCTAATTCCTCTATAATCCTAAAAAATTAACCACGCTTCGCTATTTGTTGCGAGAAAATGATGAAAAATTGGCAATGCATTTTTCTGTATAACAAAATTTTTATATATCAAATTTGATTTATATTGAAATTTCTATAAATCGAATTTTCTAGGTGTCTAAATTTCTATAAATCGAATTTTCTAGGTGTCTAAATTTCTATATATCGAATTTTCTCTGTGTGTCTAAATTTCTATATATCGAATTTCCTAGGTATGTAAATTTCTACATATCGAATTTTTTATGGAATCTTCAACTTTCTTACATAGAGATTGGATTGTGTATATTATATTATATTTTACTCATACTTTAAAGGATTTACAAAGTCAAATAAAATTCTGAATCAAAAGATGGCCTAGAGTCAGACAGGTAAAATAAATCCTGCCTCATGTGACAATGCAAATGTTCAACCTTTCTTTCAACTATGTATCAATCTCTGTGAATCTGATACATAGTTAATCCTCATTTGAAATAAGAGAGATAGTGTAATAATTTGGTCAAGGGAAAAATGGACAGGGGAAAGCTGACCATGACTGTCATCGACTCGCACAATGAATTACCAGGAATTTTAGCCTTAATGATATCCAGCTTGTGGGCGAGCCAACGATTTCACGCCTCATTTTCTATGCACACCAGGAACAGGGGGGTGGAGAACCTTTCAGAAAGTGCTCTTCAATTGACCCAGTGGAACATTTGCCCGCTCAGAACAAAACCTGAAACTTTCTCTTGTCATCACAGGAAAACGAAGACCCATCTCGGCATATATTAACAAATCCACACCCAGTATCAAACACCACAATGTGAAACAAAATGTCAGAATGTGCCGGGCAAACATCGTCGCCATCTTTGGCCACGATTTTGAAACAACCTTTACCTAATGTTTGGATTGTTTTAAAAAATGAATCGCATTTATTTTATAAGGTCACATAATCTGCGTATATGTTCTGATATTATTCCAGAAAAAAAATGGAAAAAATTATAGAAAGTTATCAATAATTATTATTTTTGAAAAAAAGTTATAATTATTGATAATGTTTTTGCAATATTATCAATAATCAAAATAATATCAATAATCATTTTGTTTATTTTATTACTTTTTTTAAACATCATTTTTTGTCTCTGAAATTTGCACAAAAACAGTTTCGTTTCAAACTAATTCCTTCATAGAAATGCAATAATATTCATTCAAAATAATATGGAGAGGTCTTCTCTATCACGCCTCAAGTCAAAAATTAAAACAATTTTTAACAAATGAATTAATATTGATTTGTGATTCTTATTTTTAGTATATGATGTATGCAAATAAAACTAATTTTTGGAATTATGGCTCTCTGTCTGTCTATCTGCGAACAAAGGCGATAAATGAAAATCTTTTTGAGCTATACACATGAAATGTGGTATATGATTTTTATATCAAATTTTGAGCGCAATACACCAACAAGAATTTTGTCTATTTGTCTCTTTTCCCGAGTGAATATTAGCATGATAACTAAAAAAACTCACAAAACTAGATAATTACACAATTTTAGCATCTAAAATATAGATTTGTATCAAGTTTCGTATCAATTAAGACACCTATAAGTGACTATCTGTAATGTTTATACATTCATATGCACGTAGACAAATAACTCATGAGCACAGGCACATCGATAAGCAAAATTTTGTGAGTCATCTTGTTTCTAAAATGGCGGATACATGTCAAGTTTTGGTTTTCTTCACTGCTATAGGAAGAATAAAATGCTCACACAGAGAAACTGAAAATAAAAATCTGATTATTCACGGCGTCCATAATCGTTATGCAAATAGGGAGAAGGGAATATGCAACACGGAATATGCAAGAACATTTTTGGGAATCCACTGTCTCTGGCTTAATAACATAAAACAAAGTAAATACCATCATCTCTGCTCTATTTCTTGATCTGACATATAATTCTTACGAAAGAATAAATGCGAACTCCAATAAATGTAAATTGCTTTCCATTACAAATTTCAATCAAAGATTCGAAATAGAATCATCGTCATAAGTGTGCGTCATGCGACGAATCAAATCTGACGTCATAATCAGATGATATGTGACATCTGATTTCTCGTTATGTTAAGCTTTTTTTCTCCAACAATAATTTACCAATTTAAGAAGAATGTCATCTAGTGCTTGAACGCAAGGTTCTTAACCTTCGGACCTATCCGGTGAATAGAGTAAACGCTTCATAATGATATTACTTAGTAAGTGGTTATGCAAGATAAATGGAGAAATGACTTATACGATAACAATCTATACTTATAATAAAGCTCAATGTGTGTGTGTGTTGGCGCTCTACAGGCCAGGTCATTTGACATACAGCTATCAAATTTGGTACATGTATACCTTAGAGGTCGGGATTGTGCACCTGGGGTCCCTTTCTTTGAAATTTTAATTAGAATTTTAATTATTAATTAAAAACTAACTTTCCTCCAAAAAAATCTTCCATTTTCCCCACCGCCAACTTTTCCGCCAAAAAAATCTTTCATTTTCCCCACCGCCAAATGATTAAAGATTCAGTTTTTTTTTCTCCCAACAGTAATGAGGCCAGGATAACATTTTTCGGCGGATTATTTCAAAAGATTCTGTTTATTTTCTTAATGTTTTATGCATTTAAAATTAAACATTGTTAATTAATCCATGTTTCAGATTCATTCTGAAGTACTTTTGAATTAAAATAACACAGAATAAAGGAAATTAAAAATGTATAATCTGCATAGCGTTACCCGAACTGGCGTAGAAAAATTCACGCATTTGCGCTGCCGTAACCGGCGAAGAAAATTCGCGCATGCGTATTATGTTCTGATTGTTGCCATGACAACCGTTATCAACGGATGATTTAAATTATTTTTAGGTTAGTTGCATGCCTTTGTAAGTAAATTGTATTTATGTTAGTTACATATTTTTTGTATATGCTTATAGTTTTAAGTACATCGATTTTTAAGTAGTTTTTTTTAACCTGTTCTCAATGATTTAAATTATTTTTAGGTTAGTTGCATGCTTTTATAATTAAATTGTATTTATGTTAGTTATATATATATATTTTTTATATGCTTATAGTTTTAAGTACATCGTTTTTTAAGTAGTTTTTTTAAACCTGTTTTCGACCGATTATTTTAAACGATTCATTTTCTTAAAGCTTGATGCATTTAAATTTAAACATTGTTAATTAATCGATCTGCTCATAATGAATCTAAGAAAATTTTGTTGACCAACTCTTGAGATATTACATAACTTAAGAAAGATATTCTTTAGTGCCCATAAAGTGTAAACGCTCAGTGACTCTATTATCAGTAATAATATTATTAAAAAAAATGCTTTGTTTCAGTAAAAAATATTATTATATTAATTGCAGTTTAGTCATTTCCATTTTAATTTTAAGCATAAATTCTACCGGAACTAACAGAAAATTAGAGAGATACATATTATGTTATGGCTGAAGGACTTTATATTATTATGAGTGAATTACATGACTATCAAAATTTGAAGCTTCAAAATATTTGATGAAGAAGCTATTAAAGTAGGAATTACATAAAATATTTCATTATTAAAATTTTAACGAACATTAAGATTGGCGAACCGGCTGGTCGCCAAAGGCGGCTAGTTAACTAATAAATCGATTTCTCCAAAAGGAAAGAAGATGTAGTTCGAAATTAAATTGGCACGATGTGTTTGACTTCTAAATGCGTGTGAATGAATATTTCACTATTAATACATTTTAAAGCTCTAACCACTTTTTTAAAAGTAGTTTAAAGTTTTCTGAAGTATAGCACTGTCTGGGGGAAAAAATTAGGAAGGATTGAAAAAGAACCAGTGATATATTTATGAAAAAAGAAGAAGAAAAAATCAGTCAAAATGTGGATTTGTTGTACTGACCAGGGTATCTAGTTCAATATGCGAAAATAAGGTCAAACATTTTTAAAAATTAAATCCAAACTAAGGCCAAATTTGATAAATAGAATTACTTATCATGAGCTCTCATAAACAGAAAAAAAAAATTCTTTTGTGAAAGAGAATTGCATTAGATTGGCAAATATAAAAATACTCTTTTCAAACTCAAGAAATTCCAATCCTCTCTCTGCAATGAAAAAGTTCTTTTTTCCCATGTTTTATGAAGTGGAAATGAAAACTGAAGTATATGTATGTATCCAATTGATGCATGAATAAAACTCAGCAATATTATTTTTCATTTTGGTTGTATTATATGAAAATTGATTCCGTACTCAAAATAAATGACTAACTTAAGATAAGAATTGAAAACTACATTGACTTTTGTTCCAATAATCAATTAATATACAAATCCGGTATACTAAGTTGGTCTTAATATTATTTTTGGAAGTTTTTCTATAGCTGTTAGATTTAACATTAAGCGTTTGTCACCTAATTGCTGAAATAGGGGTATTTCCTTTAAAAACAAACATGCTAGTACAGTTTTTAATGAGCTGTTAAAAACGTTTGTACATATTTACTTTTTCTCAAAAAAATGATCGGTTATTTGCATTTTTTTATAATTAGCAACTGATCGCTAACTATAAGAATTATATATTATATAATTTAGTTTAATAGGTAGAAATAAATCTTTTGTTAAATCGTCAAATCCAGAAATATTTTTAAAAATCTTACTTCTCATATAAACGAAATTTATGCAAATTGTTTATATTATTTAGTCATGTTTTCCCTTTAAAACTTTTAGTAAAGCATTTTTACAGTTTCTTTTAAATATAAGTTTTATATATATATATATATATTCTATTGTTTTTTTTTACATATTACATTTCAATTTTTTTTTAAATAAATAATATCATTTACGCTTAAATAAGGAATCTTTCTTATCTATACTTATAATAAAGCTCAACGTGTGTGTGTGTGTGTGTGTGTGTTGGCGCTCTACAGGCCAGACCATTCAACCTACAGCTACCAAATTTGGCATGTGTATACCTTGGAGACCGGGAATGTGCACCTCGGGGTTATTTTTTCGAATTTTTAATTAGAATTTTATTTATTTAAAAATTAAGCGAAATTTTGGCATGTTTCTGCTATAACTTCCGAAAATATTACTGCACAAAAAAGATTTTTACATCAAGTTAAAGATCAAAAATTTATCTTTTAAATGATACTAATGTTTTAACCATAAAATTAAATTTCTAATTTTAATTAATTTTTAAATAACTATTTTAACTATATTTTTCAACAATTTTTTTCGTACAAAATAAAAATAAAATTTAAGCTGCGCGAGCACGTTTCGCATTCATGGGAAAAAATTAGCTTTTTTCAAAGTGTTGCCATCACATTGATTAAAGCTCCAATTAAAAATAAATTAAATCTTTTTGAAAATGAAATCTGCAAAAATATAATTTTCATATTCAATAATCCGAAGTGATATATCGTTTTCACTTCATCAGGAAAATTATTTCATTGTATAATTTTAAATTTATCAACTACATAAATATTTTGTGAATAATGATTAAATTAAATTAAAAATTGATAATTTTTAGCTGAGTGACATCGAATAAAACACATTTTTCCGTCTGAACCTTTTTCTTTTAATCCACTTTTCGTGATCCAATTTTACAGAAAAAGTCCTGTTTTCTTTCATTCATTCTCCCTTCCTTTCTGTTTTCCCTTTATTTTCTTGGTTTTTATATTTAGTTCATTTATTTTTATTAATCCTCTGGAAGTATATGAAAACGCATGAGAAATAATCCATGGACAGAAACAAATAAAGACTCTTTTTATTTATCCATAAAAAAAATCATCAGTCGTTCTAAATGAGGTTGAAACGCATTTTATTATCAATGAGGCAATAAAAAAATTCAATTTCATAAATTCATGAACGTTTTTTGAATAAAAAGAATGTAATAACCTCTTATCATCGGTCTTATTAATATTACTGATTAACATTTTAAAATATAAATAAAAATCGGCTGCAGATAAAAAAAGACATCTTTTTTTCCCGAGGTTAAACAAAATGTCCTTATCATCGGTCTTATTAATATTACTGATTAACATTTTAAAATATAAATAAAAATCGGCTGCAGATAAAAAAAGACATCTTTTTTTCTCGAGGTTAAACAAAATGTCCTTCCTTTTTAAAAAAATCAAGGATAGTAAATCTGCCCTTTGGCGAACAGAAAAATGATCTTGATTTAATTTTAATTACCGATTTATGTTACTAATGCAATATTACTACGAATTTGTAATATTGCTTTTCTGCGCAATAAGTCTCTAAGTAAAGAAAATAGTTTTACAAATATAAATATAGATATAGTAATGGCTGCTGAATGAATGCCGAATCGATGACCTAAGGCCTTGTTGACAAATTTAACGACTATGTGACAAATCTGGCGTATTTTGGCGATAAAAATTAAGGATCGATCTCAACTATTGAGAATCTTGTCGATAACTCTATTAGGATTCGAATTTCGATATCTGTTCTAGAATATTGGATGTCATATCGCGGAGGCTATAAAAATCCTAGAGATGGAATCATCACACTCGAGTTGAGAATCACCGAGTAGTTGAGTTGAGCTCAAAAGAATAGTTCAGTGAAGTTTCTCCAGCGAGTTCTATTTGGGCACTTTGTACTGTTGCATTTTTTAAATAACGACTTGCTGCTGCTTTCTACAAGTACTATTTTTTATACACCTCGACCGTGTTTGGCTTCTCCGTATTGCTGTAGAATAAAATGTCGTTATTTGTTATCCAGCCTTTTGAACTTTTCACTTGCAACTCATGGACGAATTTTCGATTTGATAAATATTAATCAATATTGATCTAAATAAATAGTTACCATTATCTTTAAAGAGTATTTTACAACATTCTTGTGATTCAAGTTGATTGTAACCTACAGACCTAAAATAAAGTTTTGAACTTGCATAATAAACGTAATCAACAAAACGTCTGCAAAACCACGAAATAAAGTGGCGAAATCGGTTCAGTTCTTCAGATTGAGGGACTCTTTCAAAGCTTTATTTTGCGATAAAATGGAGAACGATGGCAGCAGATGACCATTGGTGACGTATTTAAAGGTCACAAGCTTCCATATGAAACAAAAATCCCGAAAATGGTGCAATTTTAGACTGAGTTTCATTTAAGGTTTTTTTCCTTCATAGAAATATAAAGTGAAGTGGTGTTTTTGAGAGTTCTCTTAAAAATATAAAGGAATGGGTGTAGTTTACCATTGCTGATTTACCTGAGGCCATGAGTAATTAATATTGTCACGTAGGTTCTTTAGTGTGGAACGCAATGACACACACAAGAAGTAGAGCCAAACCAATTTATTAACTCAACTCTGAACTGAGAATACAATGACTGACAAATCTTCCGCTTTTATACTAGCAGGGAAAGTTCCAGAATACTTTTCTGGAGACGGTAAGAAAAGTCCAGAACACTTGTGTGGTAAACTCAAGATAGGTCCAGAATCTTCTGGAACATGAAATAAAGGGAAACATAAAATCAAGAAATTAAATATTTACACAAACTGTGAATCGCATTGTCTTTAGCGGGATTCGAACTTACAATCTCTTGATTATGAGATCGACGCTATGACCATTCGGACATAGATAGTCGGCTGCCTCTTTTCAATGCGGCAATATATATATGAAGTTAAAATTGACGAGATCGGTAAATTGGCTGTCGGTGTTTTTCCCTCCTAGAGTGATAATAGTTAAGTAGTATTTTTGAGATTTATTTTGATAATAGAGAATCAAATTAAATAAACAAAATCGCGTTCTATATGCTTGCATAAAATAAACTTGTTGAAATCTGTCATGTAGTTTAGACAAGGGAACTGTTTCTCTACTTTTTCTAATTACTTTGAATGTATAGATTATTATAAAAAAATATAAGTGATAAAATAATCTTGAGATGAATTATATGTGACAAAATAAGTGAAAGCGCATCGAAACTAAATCAATATATATATGTTCAAATTAAATTATTATTATATTTACAAATTTCTCTCGAGATGAAAGATCTCAGGGTGAGATTTTGATGAATATCCACACTATATATCTTCTTTTCTACGAAAACGCCATTCCTCAGCACTATCTCATTTATTTGTGAACATAATAATTCAAAAATGCAAAGAGCTAAAGAAATGAAATTTGGTACGTGATTTTAAACCTAATATTTCAATCAAATTTTGAACGATAAGGAATAATATGTATATCTGGTGCATGTAAACACAACTTTAAAAGCTAACACATAAAATTTAGCATAAGACTATATTACCAGAATTGTAAATCTGAGTTAAGAGTTAAACCAAATTTGTTGACTCCTTGGATATTTTTAGATCTGTGTGTTCATTTACAAATTCATGCCCTTACTCAAAAACAGAATAGGTCAGAAAATAAGAGTTTTCCATTATTGACATCAAATTACAGAGCTGCGTTAAATTTTGAACCTAAGGGGTCATTTAATGGAAGTTTAAAATATTATATTCATTTTCCTTTACTACACTATACAGCTAAATGCAAAAGAAATTTTGCTGTGAACTCATACGAAACAGTAAAAGAGAGAACATTATTTCAGGTTCAATATAAAATAAATTTGTTTAAATTTGTTTCAACTATTTCTGAACTTCTTTCTTTCTTTACTTCACATGCTTCTTTTTCTTTCCTTCAGATCATTTTCTTGTTATCGATTAGAAAAATAACTGCAACTCAAATTAAAATAAAAAGATTTTCTGTTGGATATATGGATTTCTTATGGTAATAGGATATTCGGGGAAATTAAGACTAGCCATACAGCATATTCAATTAAAACTTCAAAAAAATTCCGATTTATATTGCTAATATAAATCGGCATATAATGGCAGATAATTGCTATTGCTATATAATGCTATTGCTAATATAATGGCAGAACAAGGTACAGAAAATGTATATTGAAATGTATCAGAGTAGTTTAGTTTAGTTACATTAACGTCTTGTTGTAAAGCAACACTAGGTCTATTTTGGGACGGACCTCGTAATTTCGAACTTCGGTCAGATGACGAGGGCGACATCTGAGCTGGCACCCTCCTTTCCACACCAGCGGGAGGACTTGCATCAGAGTAATGATTCAGTATAAAAAATTCTTACTTACATAGAAACTTGAGAGACAGTTATATAAATTGCAACTGACTTCCCATACTAATATAATAAGCTATTTTAAATTATTATTTTTATTTTTTATATTAGCATAAAAGTACTCTTTGCAGTTTGATCATTGAACTTTTCATTTAATTTTTCCTTTAATATTAGAACCTCTTTTTCTATACTTTCATTCATCGAATCAACAGGTGGTTAAATTCTTTTTTTTATCACATCATCATCTAATTGCATTAACTGAAATATCAAAACATGGCAGAAATGGCAGAATTTCACAAACTTTTTACATATGGAAATTGATGGTTCATTTTATCATTTTTGGTAATTCACTTATTACACACACACAAAATTTAATTAATATAAACTAATGCCAACTTTAACATCTATATATTTGAAATAAATAATAAATTCGAATGATTAATCCCTCATTCCCCAACCACTGGAACAATTTCGCCAATTTTTAATTCATATGAAGATTTACAACTCCTAGATATGTTATCTGCTATTACTTAATTCCCAACCCATTTTCAAGAGAAATCTAAAAATAAATTTTAAAAAACCAATATAAAACAATGACTAATGAGAGCAGTCACGAGTCCAATTATGCCAAATTTTATTTCATATGAAAGCTTGTGACTACTAGATATCATACTCTGACTATTCCGACCCTCTCTGTGGCATGCGGATAAATCTGAATCAACGGACCCTCTCGACAGCAATGGTCATGGTCGTCCGGCTATTGTATAACCCTTCTCGTGGAAAGCACGTCTCGTCATCGGCCGGGGGTAGTCAACCCCACACCATTTCTGTACCCACCCGGGTGGCGAGAATCAACCACTATACCGGAAGCTTCTCATCCTCCTATCTGAGGAGCCCTTTGGTGGGAAACGACCTCTAGATATATTGTCAGTGGTCTCTGATCATCACCTACTTTTCACTTTCAATAGATATTTCAAAATAAAGCTTTTATATAGCCTCCAGCCTCAACAACTGAACCAATTAATTTCGCTATTTTGCGTGTATTGCTTATCAGTCAAAATGCTCTATATTTATTGTGAACATATAATTTAAAATAATACTTTCAGTTTATGTTAAAAGTTGGCTCGTATTGTTAACTTTTTGCTTTTAATGTGATGGACAAACATATGATGGACTTAGTTGGCAAAAGACGGCTAGCTTTATTTACTAAACATATATCGTTTTTGTTCACTCTCTAAATCGATATATATCGGTTACATTGGCCTACTCAAGTTACGGTTACAACGCCGATTCTGAAACGAATAAAACAGGCTTATTCATTTTACAAATGAACACTAAAAGTTTTGAACCTTATTGCATAAGGAAATATTAACGTAAATTAAATAAAGAACTGAAAAGCTATAAAATTTAAACTCACAAATATTTTTTAAAAAAACCTTTTCGACTTTAAAAGCTATAAACATCTAATTTTAAAAACATTAAAAAAAACAATTAAAAGTCGGAAATTTGTAAACAATTTTTTAAATTTAACCGAGTTTAGCAAAAACATTTACAATCATGAATATGTTTGTGAAAGTTCTGATTGCCACAATAAAATAAATACTATTAAATATGCAACACAATCCGTTATATAAATAACTTTTTTAACAAACAAAAGCAAAACCCTAGGAAGATCTCTTCAGGATTATTACGCAGATGAAGATATATAATAAAATCAAAAATAACTAGATGATTATTTTGACTAAATTCAGTATTTGCATTTTTAAATATCGTTTGGTATATTTATTCTTCTTCTAATTACGAAATTGGACTAGGCAAATGAATTTTGAGTGAAGGAAGATTTTCATTTTCTTCTTTTTGTAATCGCTCTGAACTCTGAAATGAATATTACAGAAATTTGCTACTCTCTGACTACTGACTTTTTTCTCAACAGATGTCAAAGGGAATGAAATTTTTATTTCGTTATAACTTTCTTAATATTGAAGATAGAAAAATAATTCCAATTAGCTAAATTAGCGCCTCGTTACAACGAACAACTTTTGTATTTAAAGTTTTTCGATAATTGCAATATCTTAGAAGCTAGGAGCTGAAAAGTGATTTTCATGCCCTAATTTTCACTGTTCCTAACATCAACAATCTATGTTGCCAAATAGTAATTCAGATGTAAAGGAATCTACCTTTGTTTTTCAGTTTGCCGAGAAGAATTTTTTTAAAAAAAAATTTGTTATCTTTTCATCTTGCAGATCTCTCTATCTCTACAGCTTTCGAATTCATTTCTAAGAAAATCTAAGACTACAGGAGCTCTGCGAACCTGAAAATCATAATTAGAATCGCAGCTACTCGTAATATCACGGAGATATTGCCTGAAAAATGCAATATCTTACAACATCTTGACTTCTTGAGAAGTAGGAGCAATATATGTTGAGAACAGAACCAGAAAATAAATTCATGCTATGATACTTGGAATTATAAAATATAAATCGAGACTAAGAAAAAAAAATTTTGACAAGTACCATGAAAAACATGTAATAATGAACAGAAGTGTGAAAGCTCAAAACATATCTAATATTTAATAATAGGTTTTTATGGAGTCAAATGGCATTATATGTAATTTGCACTGTTCCAAACAAATTTGAAATCTTTTCTTAGTTTAATTTGGAAAAATGCTCATTAAGAAACTCTTGAACACAAAGTAAAATTATTCTAAACAGCTACAAACAAAATGACAACTAAGACAGAAAGGTCATGATTAAATTTCAATGCTAATTTAAATAAGCAGAAAATCTTTTAGATTTTAAAAAGCATAAAAACTAACATGTGGATCTCCTAAGGGAAGATTAGCAATGTAACTAATTATTGCTGTCTGGAATTAATGCAAGTACAGGACATCAAAAAAAACATTCGATCAAAATACGAAAAGCTATTAAATCACAACTGCAATGTATATTTAGTTATAGAAATAAATGAGAAAGTGAAGAGGGGGACACTTCTGATTTTTTTTAGTTTTTGGTGCGTGTCCCAAGATGGCGGATGGGCAGGGGACCCGTTCGCTGTCAGGTCGTTTAGTTCTAAGTTCATCACCAGCAAACTCATTTCCTCTGGACTGTGGCCACCCTTTCTGGAATTTATGAACTCTCAAACGGCGGCAGTCCACCTTCCGGGATGTCCATTCATCCTTTGGTCCGGATACGCTGACATTGGCTCGCCCCGATGACGTCACCCTGCTCATATTAGTGGCCCGGGCCACCGGTCAGCCGTCACTTGATCGCCGGGACTCCTCTCAAATCGTTTACCTGTCGCTTGCTCCTGCAGTTGTGGTCTCAGTTACAGCAAGGAATGCTAGGCAGGTGCTGCAATTGGATCCATTTTTAGCTGACAAACATGAAACTGTACTCAGTTACCATGATACCCTTGGTTTCTTTCCTGGCCGCTCTGCGCTTGCTCACCGACGGTAAGTGGCACCACTTCACTTCAGTTTACACTTTAGGAATGTGGCAGAACTCTAGCGCACAAAGGATTACAACGAAAGATTACTACAAGTTCTCGCAAAATGTTCGCTTAGAAAAGTGGATTACCCCCTAAAAAACTTATCATTTCTATTCCTTTTGACGTTTAGAATAATGTTATGACTATCAAAATGAATGTAAGTCTAGTAGTAGATAGATAACGAACGATATTTTTACGATATTGATCATTTACTTGCGCAATATCGCTATAATGTTGTTGACTATCTTGTGTCACTTGGAAAATCGGCAAATTTTAATGAAGGACTCGCAAAACTTTTCAGAGTGGCAGTTCATAAGGACATGGTGCTAATGTTCGAAATACAATTAGAATTTCATAAAACTGAAATCCTCTGCATATATTGAAAAATGTGAGGCATTTATTGTCCAATAAGGAACTAATAAGTAGCTTTTTATTATTTGACTATAGTTCATTTTAAAAATAGAAGTTTAATTGGGTGAATAATTGAAAATCTTCAATCGAAAATTTATGTTTTTGCTTATGATTTTTACGAAAATTTTCGCAATAAATTTTAAACATAAAGAAGTGCTGATGTTTCACCTGACTTATCGTCTTTGATAAATAATTTTTAAAACCTCTGAAAAAGATAAATTTCCCCAAGTTTCTTATATTTAAATGCCCAAAAGTAGTTTTCGCTGCATTAGTAGATTTTGAACTTCTGACAAGAAATATTCTCAACTGCTGTATCATTGTGCTGCTGTTGCAGTTCAATAAAAATTAAAATTAAATTCGTATAATTTTCAAATTGTAGAATTTCTGAATAATTCTTTTAGGAACTAATTGTTTATCTTCAAAATTCATAACAGCATTCATTCAAATTGCGCATTTCTCAATCTTGACTCGTTTATAATATTGCTAACATATATTCATTGTAAAATTCGTAACTGACAGAGCAAGGTGTATTGCATCGTAGGCTATCAGGAATTCAACAATTTTCTCGTATGATAAATACTAATTCACAAAGTAATTTTTATCAATATCTGATAAGCAGCGTTTAAATTGATAAACTGTATTATTTGTATTTTTTAGTGACACTCAAATTTATTAATAATATTCAGAAGATAAACAAAGCAAAGCAATAGTAAACACGAGTTTCCAGATTTAGTAACTGTAATGCTCTTAAAGACGTTGAGATGAAATATTTTCTTTTAAATTTATTTAAAAGAAAATATTTTTATTTAATTAATTCTTTAATATTTATTTATTTATTTATTATTTCATATATGGATTAATATTTTATTTATTATATTTTTGTATAAATTTATAATTTCATACAAGATATTAAATAAATGATATAAATATGATTTTAGGGGTTAACTATACGTCGAATTTAAATTTAATATTAGCTTCTTGAAAGAATTCAATAATAAGAATACATATGTATACATATGTTCAATAATAAGAATACATATGTATGGACATTAAAATATATTACTTTTTATTTCTTCAATTATATTTTTTATTTGCGTTCTATCTAATTTACATGCAAGCCGGGCTTTTTTTACACGCACTGAAATTATAAATTAAATTTATTAAGTTATTTAAGGCAAGTCTCAAAAATAAAAATCATATTTCACACTAGACCATTTGTTAAGAAATTTTATTTTTAAATGTCTATATAATTTTATATTTTAAATTAAGCGATAGTTTAAAATATTTTTTCAGTGATTATTTTCATAATTAATAAATTTCTTACAGGAAATCGTAAATTAAAAATGAACTGATTACTGAAAACTTTGTAGAAAAAAATTTCAAACAAATATTTATGGCTGTTCATGTTTATCTATAATATCTATTAAAACGTAGAGTTTTCGAAAGTTCTTTCTAGAGTTCACATCTGAAAATATAGCCACTTTTTTTTTCATTCGGAAATACATACTAAGAAATAATACTTCAAACTTATGATATGAATAATTTTAAATACTTGCACCTGGAATTTTTTTAATGAAGTGTGATGAAAAAAAAATTAATTTCCCGGAAACAGGAAGTATAAACAGCGCATTAAATATTCCAATGACAAACTACTACAAAAAAATGACTGGAGAGGAAATTCATTTCACCGGATCTGCATTTTTACTTGCTCAATGGAAGAGATCTCGCTCAATCTGAAAAAAATTCAATTAAAACGAGAAACAAGAAGAGATCCACTTTTAACTCCTTTAAACTTTAAAAATAAATCATACTCATATTTTTAGTCTCGTTCTCTATGTCGTTTATATGTTTGTATCTTAACTCATGGAGCCTTAATTGATAACCTCAAGTTTATCAATTAATTAACCTTGATACCTCAAGGTTATGCCTAGTAACATAATGCCTAATTTCATTACCTTAATTCATGGTGATGCCTTTAATTCCACATAGTCTAGCTTATCAAACCATGCCTCAAGCCAAAATATAATGTAAAAGAAAAGTGTACTATCTTTAGTTGGTTAAAGTGACCTTAGAGTAATTAGGTAGCAGACTGATTTGCTTTCAGTATATTGGGATAGATAATATGTTCCAGGGGATTTCTGTAGAAAATGGCCCACAATAGAATCATTAACTGTAAAAAGCGAATGAATCCCAAAATGAAAATTTTACATGGGCAATAAAAAAAAGAAATATTTACTATCGTCTTTGATGAAACAAAATCTAGTTTAGTTTTTCTGAAAGCATGATATTGTTCTAATGCGTATTTCATGTACATATTTGATTTAAAAATGAATGTAACCATCCACCTTTTAAAACATTTCATTTCTTGGATGCTTGCAATTAAACTATTTATTTATGTTTCACTTGAAAAAAAAAACCCAGGAAAACCTGTAGAAACCAGTCTGACGCAGCGAGAAATCCTTGATAAAGGCATCGGCTTATCAATTATCAAGGAAGGAGTTTAAATGCACAACTTCAAGGCAGAACGCTCGACCTTCTTCTTTTTATACATGTTCCTTAATAGTGTTATGCCCTGATCAACAAAATTAATAATGAGCCTGCAACTTTCTCCTCCTAGCCAGCGCCCAAGTTAGCAATTTCTTGATAAGGACATCCGTCGGCCTATCAATTTATGGCGGAACGCTAAAATCACATCCAAAAAAAATAACCCCAAATCTTCTTCCTCCTATAATGTTCCAACAATACAGAGAAGATTAGCGTGGCCCCTGCGCAAGGATCCTAGAATGTTCCTCAATCGTGCCTAAGTTAATGGTGGGTCTGTGATTCCTTCCGTCAAATAAATCAAAGCTTGTCTTTTATTATTTTAATCTGAAAGAAAACAATCAGTTTGAGAAAGTTACTTTTTTTTCTTTCACAAATTTTGAAGAAGCTGCAAATGATGGTCGCTAATATTCAGAAGCACATTGTTTTAGGATCTGCTGCCAATTAAGAATGCCTTTCTTTTGTCTTTTAGCTCAATCCTGCAATAATGGCTTAGGTAAATACGCCTTTGAACTCGTCATGAACTACCGAATGGGCGGAAACAACGGATTCGGAGTGTCAAAAGGCGAAGTGGTAAGTTATTGGACCATTAAATGATCTGTACATGGGCGATTTTTATGATGCATATGTGCTATTTTATCAATATATTTCTTTATACGCATCGAATTCAAAAAATATCATTTTAGTACTCATCAAATGAATAAATTCTGTCCTCTTATTATTTTAAAAATTGGTTTTATTCCACATAAAACAGAAATAAAAATGACATTTACATTTATTGAATTAATAAATTAGTTAATAATTAACAGTGAATTCAATCCAACATTTATCTAATACACTATAGATCCTTTCCAGTCTTGAGAATTCAGTATTCGGTTGATTTTCTAGAGTTAAATGAGCGAAGATAAGTTTTAAGCTTAAAAAAAAGATTAATAAGCAACGATCCCATCTAGAACAACATACCGAAACAGTAGGATACTCAGATTATGCAACTAATAAGAATCCCATTCAGCCTCAGACGGCTTACCAAAACTTTTGAATATAACTAACGCAAATTTAAATTCTTATCAAATCAGTATTGTAATAGTATTATATTTATTACCAAAACAATGCTATAAAATATTTTTTGCCTGAAAATTAAAAAAATATGGATCAAATCTAAATACTAAAGGAAAAAACTCAAATCTATATGCGTAATTTCCATGAAAAAAATTAAATTTGAGAATAATTGAATTGTGTCAGCGAAAAAAGTCTATGAGTAATTGGAAAGTCACAATTCAAACGTGCATTCTTGACTTTATAAACAAATGCTTCGCCATCAATCAACAAGATCAACAAGACATCTCCCTATTTCAACAGGTCACACTGGTCGACAATCCCCTGAGAGTTCTCCAGACCTGCAAACAGCGATGCGAAGACGACCCTAAATGCCTTTCTTTTGACTTCACGCCCGGACAAAGAATCGAAAACAATGCAGGACATCCAGCTGCTGCCAACGGCCAAATGGGCAACAACCAACAACACGTGGAACCTGAGTACAAGGAATCCATCTGCCATATGTACCACGACAGGGCCTCTCCAGATGGCGGAGATGTTTTGGTCAGACAGCTCAATACTTTCCACTTCAACAAAGTTTGCTTCTCATGTAAGTCGGAAAGATTCCCTTTATGACGAGACATTAAACAATGATTATAAATAACTACATATATCAGCTTTCAAGTCAATGATATTGTATTAACTAATTATCAGTTAGCTCGTGTGAAGTAAAGTCTTGTTAAAGACGGCAATAATTTTACCTCCCTGAAATGGGAGATGAAAGCAAACAAAACTTCAAACTTATAGTTAGTAAAATTATTTTGATGACATTTTCAAAGAAACGGTAAATTTTTATTGGTAAATATACTTCCAAATGTTGAACAGTATTTACCAAAGAATATGAAAATTTTGGAATCCCAGTAACATTCCATCCTATTCCATTTCCGGCTACATTCATGGTTAAAGAAATCCTCAACATGTAGCTTAGTTATAAATTTAATTTTAAAAGAAAAAAATGTATTATTAATAAAATAAATACTTCCTGCTTAAATACTACTGTCCTAACTTTAGATGCCTTTTTATACAGCTTCCAGACTCAATAGCGAATGTCCGAACCGCCTCTACGTGATCAAAAGAACCCCAGGACACTGCTTCGAAAGCCATACTGATCAAGAAGTTTTTGCCACCAACCGCACCGAATGCGAAGAAAAATGCATCAATGACCCCGAATGTCTATCTGCCTGCTTCGACAGAGGTGGCCAGAAATGTCGTCTCAGCAGAAACACGAAAGCAATGAACCCTAATGGCTTTATTAGTGACTCCAACAGCGATTATGTCGAAAATATGTGCCTTTCAGGTAATATGGACTTTTTGCTAATAATTATCAAGGATAACTTGTATTTAAAACCGATTTTTTTTCCTAAAATATTTTAAGCAAAAGTCAAAATAGATTAAGACAGATATTTCTTTGAAATATTTAGTATGTTTTTAATTTCTTTTGGTTATTATTAATTTTGTTTGGGAAAGTATGTCGTTTATTAAATGTACAGCATAGCTTTTAATTGTTAATACTTGACGATTTTGTTAGGAACATTAATTCTGGACAATTTACTTCTTATCTATTATCAGATCATTGGTGATTTTGGTGTTCAAAATTCAGAATGCTACAAATGAAAATTATGAGCATGGATCTGAAGTTAAAATATTTCATAAGGTCGCTAAATAATAAAACTTCTTAAAACTTGAAGTAGTCATCTTCAATTTATCGATAAGTTTCGAATACTTCTCTATAAATAGTTAAAAAATTTATAATATTGACACGATAAACAAGTTTAATGGGAGAGTTTTTGTAAAATGAAGTTGTTTTCTTTAAAGATATAGCTCTCTTCTATATTTCTTGGATCAACTGAATTCCTTATAAAAAAAGTTCCATAAGTATCAATCAATATACGATATTTCGCTTTAATCTTACCAAAGTGTCTTGAAAATTTTGGGTTGATATTACTAATGTCCACAAAACAATTTTTCCAGAAATATCTTAATTCAGTAAAACTTTTAAATTTACCATTTTCTTATTAAATCTAATGAATTTATCATTTACATTTACAAATAATTTTATTTTTGCACCAAACATCTTAAACACGCATTAAAAGCATATCTGTACAATGCAGTCTTTATACGGATAACGATAAAGGGAAATTGCAAATCGCCTCGGACACGAAGCAATGAGCGTACAATTCATTTTCCAACATCGACAAATAATACATTCGTAAATTTCTTCAAACCGTAGTACTCAAAAGCATAATTATTATTTTTGCAGAATCTCAAGCTTGTCCCAACCGAGCCCACATCATGGAATCAGGTAAAAGACCCAATGGCGCCATGGAATTGGAAACCATTTACACCCAGCACTTCCAGAGCTGTTCAGACATATGCGCCCAGAGCCTAGAGACCAGAGGATACCTCTGTACTGCCTTCTACCATGAGGAAGACTCTTGGCTTTGTACAACTTACATGTACTACCCAGATGCTTCAGATGCCAACGATATGTCCGCCACACACGAAACTGTCACCTTAATACCAAGCCAAGGAGATTTCTACAGAATACTGTGCGGAAATGCCGATCGAGGTAAGTAAAATTTGGAATTTTCCAAGTTGAGTAACACAGATATGTTTAAAATACAAATAACTTTCTTTAGATGATGAGGATGGTCATTTTTTCAAGTTAAGTAAACAATTTAATTTGATGCAATTCAGTAAATGAATCTATAAAAGAAATACATTTGAACAAACAAGCACTTTTTACAGTTGGAGATATGCACATTAAGATCATTCATAGATTCTTTCATCGCATAATACACAGATTCAAATTCAATTTTCTTGCATATGATTGTATCATACTTCTTTCAATAGGGTTGAAACATACTTTATATACATAACATTTCTTACAATAAATATCAATATCGTTAAACTTTCTATGATAAAGAAATTAAAAATATATAAAGTATATTTATTTGTGAGTAGCACTAATTTGTATGTGACAAGCACCATTTCTTTAAGAACCGTTTATGATATTGTATGTCCTATTAATATATTTGCTAGATTTTCTTAGTAAATATTAATGTAATCACGTCAGTAGATTAGTTTCATGTTAGATGTTTATTTCAAAATATCTAGAGAAAAACATATATTTCCACTACTCGACCTTCATCAGTAAAAGGCAGGCGTCTGTTACCAAGCAAAATTTACTAAGAATTCCATCTATACTTAAATCGCTTTAATGTTTATTTTCTTTTAATAAATTGACGCAAAATTTTAATCACTTCAGTAAGAAAAAGAACTCTCCAAATTGAAATAAATTGGATTTATAATAATGAAATACATTTTTGGAACAATAATTTTAGTTATTGTAGCCATCTTATTTGGATTATGATTAAAATAAAATGTAATTTGCACTCCTTAAAATACGCATTCAATAAAAAAAAAACTTTGAATTAAAAACATACAAAATGAGTACGTTTCAAAATCGTTAGTTAATATTTGGTATTCTAACTATTGATTTAACTAGTTCAGGCTACAGAACAGTTTATTAATCCAACAATATGAATGTTGCGTTGTTAGAATAAGGAATACGATATACTGAAAAGCTCTTTTGCAAAATTTAATGTTGAGATACATTTGAAATCTTCCGTATTTTCTTCTGCTTCTCATTACTTTAAAAATATAATTGAAAGAAAGAATAAAATTGGCAATGTTATTAACATTATTTAATTCAAATGTCATTTTTGAACATTCGAATATAACAATCAGTTGTTCTTTCAATTAATTATTCAATATCAAAAATTCCTGTAAATATAAACTGGAAAGCATTATCAACATTGCTATAAGTAAGAATAATGCCAATTATGCAAAAAATCATGAGTTTTTCAAAGTAAAAACTTTAACATTAATTATGTCAACAAATTAAAGCATCGCCCATCCCTTTTAAAAATATTTTATAGTTATCAAGATTTCTATTTAGAAATTGAAAAAGAAGCAAATATTCAAAAAAGCTTTATTTTATTTAATATTTCTATAAATAATAGATTATATGTTAATTAATCCATATGCCTATAGACTATCATACAATGAGCTATGTGTAAGTTTATTACAAGCTACAAATAATTTACTTCATAATTTATTTTTAATGACGTTTTGAAATTCTCGTGAACTTCTGCAATATGACGTATTCAACTAAGTAGCTATTGCCAGAAAACATTTTGAAATTTAAAAAAAATCTTTTAATTAATATTGTAAATATATTAAGCCTATTCATGAGGAAATCGATCTGTAAAATCGACCAAAACTCCATGGATTAATAAATTAAATAGCATCCATATTAAAAAGTTTGTGCGCCATTGCCATTATAAACCTAGTGCCAACCGACAATTCTCTACTTTTTCCACCAGACGCCTACATCAACAACGCCACTGTCGAATGCTTCCGCAGGAAACGATTGGATGTCGCCCACCAAGTTGAAGTGAAAGTATATTCATTCCAAGAATGCCTTGATGAATGCATGAGGCGTTATAACCGTGACTGCCAGTCTGTTGAATACAGTTCGCGATTTCAGTCTTGCAGATTTAGCAGCCAGTCTAGCGGATCGAACAAGCCCAACTTGGTAGATGATGAGTCTTACGACTATTACGAATTCAAATGGAGTAAGTATCAAATAAAAGCAAAAAAAAAGAACAATTAGAGTCGGTGGTGGCATCACGTTTTTATCTGTTCAGGCTGTAGGACAAGTAAGAACATTCTTCACCTTAGGCCTAAAGAGTGGCAAACTCAAAATGGCACAGACTGATCTGGCAACAACGAATCCTTCATATTTTATTTCCTTGGCTTGAACAGATAAATAGGATCAAGGGCATTTTGGTGATTTTCTCTGCTTTTATAAACTGCATGAATATTTTTGGGTGATGGTTCAAACACACAATCATTTAAAGTTTTTGGTTTCACATTTGCAACAAAACTGACAGGTTAAAATAACCCATATTCATTAAAATGGCATGGTGAAGGTATAAGCTTGCAATCATATCTGGTGAAGGTCGGGTGTTTAAAAAAATATTGCTATCATTATCATCAAAATCCATTTGAAATATGTTTGCTCCTAAAATAATAATTACTAATCCTAGATTTGCTTCTATTATGCATTGTGTGCACTTTTCATATCTTTAAATGCAAATAGAAATTTAATATTTTTATAGAAAAATTCCTCCAAATAATTAAATTTTAAAACTAAATTAATTTGTTTGTCTGAATGTTTTTGTTCTTTAGTCAGAGGAAGTGGAAACCGCGGGCACAGTTTCATCCATAGACCTGGTTACGGATCCCCAGCAGGTGGTTCCAGCGGATATGGACCTTCAAGATGGGGACTCGGTGGTCCAGTTGTTCCACCAAGCGGCGGAAGCACTTCTATTTCTCAGTCATGGCCTTCTGGTCCATGGAGTGGTCAAGGTTGGGGACAAAATAGCCCTCATGGATCTGTCAACTATCCTGCGTATCCACCTGCTCTTCCACCAGCTCAACCCTGGGGTTCAGGCAATGCTCATAGTTGGAGTCAAGCTGGAGGTTATCCACCTGTCGCTCCACCCCAAAATCCTCACTCAGCTCCCGGGGGATTTCCAGGAGGTTATCCAGGTTATCCGCAATCTAACCCTTTCAACGGCAATGGAATCTTCCCACCAGCAGGAATGCCCCAGCAACCCTTTCCCAACAATAATTACGAACTGTGCAAACCAGGATCCTTGTTTAATGGCGGTGTGTTCCGAAGAGTTGGATATGGAACTAGATTGAGAAGCTTCTATGTCAGGCGAGTGGTCAGAACAGAACGGGAAGAAGACTGTGAAAAGGCTTGCTTAGAGGAAAGAGAATTCATCTGCTTGTCATTCAATTACAGGTAAGGCTTTAAATAAGTTAAGCGGTTAAACAGGTATCTTGACTTAAGTAAAACACCGATAAACTATAAGGGAGGAGTCCTTATGATTTAATCTTCCATTTGATGAAAAGAACATGATTCATATAGTAATGAAATTTCGAACAATGTAGAAATACTTAAACAGGGAAATATTATGACTTAATTATGTACGATTCTATCATTCATAGAGATTTACAATAAAATATATCAAATTGTAAGCGGGATGAAAAATTAATACTTTGGTACCAGATTGTGGTAGCCTCGATATTTTAAATCATAAAATGTGATGAAATTTCATATTTGGTCCATTCATTTACGTCATTCTTTATTTATTGTGTTTATAGTAGCTAAGTCCTATAAAAGCGTGGTTTTGCAAAGAATATATCATGATTCTTTAGCAATGGGTTCAGATTTTGTAGTGTTAATACTAAATTCAGGTCTCAGCTGCAGTTATAGTCGAAATATACATTACAATATTTTAATAACAGTTCACCTAAAAGAGAAAGATAGAGCCTAATAATGTTATATATCATTTTGATTTAAATGAAAAAATGCATATATGATTGAAACTAATATGAACAAAAATGAATAAATAGGATTTAATTGCCAATTCTTCGAGAAAAGATCTTTATGACCATATGAGGAAAAAAAATTAATATGATTCATCAATTAAGTGAATTTAACTGCTAAAACCTCTCACATGTCATCACTGAATTCGCTCCAATCAAGTGAATCTCTCAGGAAATGAATTTCTGCTTCATTACAGAAATGTGATCCCCGATAATTGCGAGCTCAGTGACCAAGACACCAGACACCTGCAATTGAACAATCCCGGTCACTTTGAGCAAGATTCTCAGTTCGATTTCTATGAAAGAGACGCACAAGCTGCCAATGGAATTCCCGGCGCCAGCGCACCCAACTGTATTGATGGTAAGTTCGAAAGAAAATCAAAACTATTTCGATCGATAAACATTATTATCTATTCTTAAGAATAGTTATAATGAAAAGATTTGAAAAAACAAAAAATTGTTGCTTTTAGAAACACTAATATCTAAATTACGAGAATTTTTATAAATTAGAAGCCCAAATAAACAATTTAACCAACATTCAGAAGAAATTCGTCTTAATGAAATGCTTTCTCCAGAGGGAAAAAAGGCAGAAAGAGAATGGAACTGTCCATTTAAGATAACAATATTTTTATTGTTCCTCTTACCATTCTAAAAGGACTGATTTTTCAAAGTATCCTCATTACAAATGTGGATCATTTATAAATATTATTAAAAACAATTAGAAATTATCTTTAATATTTTCCTATTCTTTTTCAATAACTCTTTATTATTATCGATTTTTCAAAACTCAGCAAAGAAAGTTTTCATCTGAATTAAACATGTTTAGTATGGCAGCAATTAATATTAATCTTCAAAAAAATTTTTTATCTCATTCAAATTATTTAAAAGCACCATAAAATCTTGCAAATTTATTTATTTAATGTCGTAAATGTTTTAAACAATTTGAATTTATTCAACCGAAATTCAGCTTAAGGTTGCCAGGCAAAGATAGTTTTCTAAACCTGATATATAAAATTAGAAACAAAGTACTGGAACTAGAAAATAATTTAAATATCTGAGCAAATAAGATAGAATAACTCACTGCACTTCAAAAGAAGTTAAGTATTTCTATAAAACACAAAGAACTTTCATCACAAAGTGAGCTTTGAATTTTCTAGTGAGCCAGTCTTGCAGTCCCGATGGTATTGAATTCACGATGAAGACCCCAGAAGGCTTCTACGGACGAATCTACACATACGGTTTCTACGATTCGTGCTTCTACGATGGAAATGGCGGTACCACCAGTGTGCTCAGAATCTCGAGGGCCAATGGATTTCCCCGATGTGGAACACAACAGGTATAAATATTTGTACAATTTTACAGCCTTGCGATTGGCTACTCATGTAATGAGATCGATGTAAATATCAGGATTGAGCTGCCAAAATTGGGCCTTAAGTAAAATTTTTAAATATATTCTATTGAAAGTTGGAAAGCCAGATGGAGACCAGACGAACTTTTCTATTCATACTTCATATTAATATTTACTCGGCTTCTCTCATCTTAAAATTCAATCACTTCGACATTGCGGACATGGGTCCTTTGCAACTTATCTCCAAGGGTTCGAATTATATTTTCATGATTGTTGTGGCTGTAGAAGCAAAGGTGATCCAGACGAATACTGTATACCCTATAGCAATAATCTTTCTTTTTACTTAATGTCAAAATAGCGCTCAAAATAAAAAAAACCATAGCAAGAATAGAGAAAATTATGCAACATCTATGAGAACGAAGGTATGATATGATCTTTCACTAAATATGACTTTGAATGCCTTCATTAGACTCAAAAACATTCATGATAGACTTTTTCAATAAGCATCATATATTAGCCCCCCTTTCTTATTTTCTTTGTCACTAATATCCTATATTATTTTTTGAGCTAAGAGGTGTTATTGAGCCACAAGCATTAATAAGTCAACGTCCGCTTTGTATTTCATATAACTTTACAATATTTTAAATCCTTATATATTTGGAATCATCTTTCTCTCTTTATTTGACGCAGCTCGTTCTTCTTTGGATTATCTATTTTTTCTATAACTTTTACTATAATCCATCTACCTATCTTTTATTATAATCCGTAATATAATTTTTGGATAACGGCCGGGATATAACCGTAACTTAATGATAGGTTCATTCATCTCCTGTAATGATCCTACATCAAACATGTGATTGAATGCTTAAATGATTCGACTGCGTTATTTTAAGTTTCTTACTAAACTAAGTATGGTAAGTTGAGGAATTATGAATCAGTTGCGAGCATTGATAAGAATAAATAAAAGTCCTATTTTGTGAGAATTTAGTTATGTCATCTTTTCAGTTACGAATTTAGTATTTTAAATCCTATCCTCACATTTTTCGAATTAGTTTCACGATGCGCTTAACAGTTGAAAAAACCTTCGCAAGAATAATATATATAAAGCTATCGAAAGTGAAAAAAATCTTTCTTCCTTTTAAAAGCGAATTATTTATTTACTTTTTTTATAGCTCAAGCATTTGCCAGGATGTGAGTCATCCTAAATCATTTGAAAGTTCGCTCTACAATCTACAAATCGATTATGGATTATTTGATATAAAGAATCTTCGGGATGGAATGTACTAAAAAATTTCATTTGGATTATTTTAAGCAGATTTAAAAGTAAAAGTTAATATTCTCTTTCATAACTGTTCCTATACAGCAGGTGGTACTCTTTTTGTAACCTCTCTTATGCTTAAATGGGATTTGGCCTTGAAATGAATGGAAACAAACCCAGGAAATAACTTACGAATCTTTTACAAAGTTTCCATCCAAATCGCCTCACAAATGGAAGAAAACAAACCGCGTATTATTCTGCAGCATAATCCGGATTAGAGATTCGCACAAAAGTGCACAATCGGCATCGGATAATTGATGGAAGGTTTCGAATATCATATTCAGAAATTCGCCACACTGACGCTGCCAGTTACGAATGCGGAAAAAAGAGTCCCAAGGGCAGGATCAAAACAAAAACAGAATCTGAAAACTGAAAGTTTCCGCATTTCCTCGCGGAAGCTGGAGCTAACGAGTTCCATTGATGAAGGCATGAGCAATTAGATGACAGAGGGTTAAATATCGGAAGGCTGGACCCGCTCATCTGTGACAAGGTCAGAAACCGCGGCAGTGCCTTTGTTTGTTTCATTAGAATTTTGCTTACCATTGCTGTTCGATTTGTCATCATGGCAGGTGTCTCCCACGAGTTCATGAACACCTCTAATGCCAGGAAATTGGCATTAGAACATCGATATCTGGATGAAGTAATTTGAGATTTTAAACTTTCACAAAGGATGGATATTTTTTCGTCAAAGTCTACAACTGTAACCAGTTTTAAAGCGGGCGAGTAAAAATTATCTACTAGGTTTCGCCAAATTTTAACAATTCTCAAAGTGTATTTGATTCTCGGAGTAGCTTGCTTTTATCCCCACACTATATTGCTTGAAAATCAGCGTGTAATTATAAATCCTCATATTTCTCACATATAGTATGCTTTAATACCTCGGCAGTTAAAGTATAAAGTTTACGAATAAATTTGTACAAATTGTAAAAGTCGTTTTAAAACCTCATAAAAGGATTCGCTGAGACTGTAATTTTACTACTGAATATTTAAAAAAAATATTCTTAAGAAATCTTCTTAAAAACAAATGTCAATGCTTTTTGTTTATAGTAGTTTTTTTAAAGATTTATTTATTTAGTAATTTTTATTAGCGAATGAGTACATTCAGTCGAAAAATATAAAATTTAACTGATTCTGTATATCAATGTAACAATATCGCTTATATTCTATAATCACAGTTCATTCTTTTTGATAATATCTGAAGTGTGCAGTAAGTATGGGCAGCAATGTCAAATTCGTTAAAAATAATAATAATTTCTAAATTGTTTATGTTAAAATCTATCTGTCTAACAGTCAAATAAATATGACTTGAATCTTTACTAAGGCGAAAAATTCAGAAAAAGAGAACAAAGAAAAGTGCCTAAAAATGTTTCCTTCACTTAATGAAACTTTAAAATTCGACATGTAAGAACTTTTCAAAATATGCGTCGACATCTTTGTTCTGAATACTGTTGCCAGTGATTTTTAAAAAAAAGCAGTGTAGATTTAATTTTATTCTAATTATATTAACCTAAGAATTTAAGTCTTCCGGATGTTTCAACGATCAAAACGCTTTCCACTTCACAAAGATCACCTTTTGTCAAATAATTTAAGGCATTCGATGCCACGATTCAAGCCTGGGCCTTCATTCGGGCATCTATCTAGTTAGATGACCCTTTCTTTGCTATCTCTTAACTATAATAGAGAAGGGATCATCTAATAAAACAAATGATTTGGTACAATTACATTTTATCTGTAACGCACAGGCGCGTAATGCGGCAGTCAGTGTGTTAACTTATTTAATCACTTGTCGTTTGTATGTACTTATCGAAGTATGAAAACATCATAGTTAAATGGAGCTGATACTTTATGCTTTCTTAATTATATAAACAAATTTTAAGCAATTGCGCCATATCGGCTGGAATAATATTATTAACATATTTTAAACAATTGGCTTTTAGATAAGTAGCAAACAAAATTTTTTTACAGTCCATCGTCAAATTAAGCAATTTGAAAGTGTCTAGAAAAACTAATTAACCAACATTTCTCTCACAACATGCACAATAAAATATTTTTTTTAAAAAAACGCCCCAATGTGGCGTTTATCTATGTTAAGTTTCCGACATTTCAGATGTCGATCGCACATTGACACTCAAAAAAGGATGTCAACTCCTTTGCTCTGTGGTGAGTCCGCCCTTTTATGTGTCATTCGCTCAGAAGCTTTTGCATGCAAAGTGGCATCAATACTTTTGCAAAAGCATGGACTGCGCTTTGTTGATATGTAAAAGCAACGCCTCCACATCGAGGTCGGACAGCACAGACATAAAAAAACTTTCTTTTACTAGTTCGGCTTTTCACACCCAAGTGGCGGCATTATTATTATTAGACGAGTGCGTGAATTGCAGAGCCCCTGAACTCCTGACTCTTCGCTCTTTTGTGGCGAATTTCCGTTTGTATTACATTCTGGAGCGCCGGAAAGTTACAAGGTAAAGGGACAAGCTTTTCAATAACCGCCATTGTCCCAACAGCCTGAATGCATGCATGCGGTTTCCGTTTGCCATCCAGTTTTCGCTTTTTTGACTATCTCCGCCAAAATCCTAAAAAAAAAGCTTGTAAATTTTCAGATTTTTTTTTTATTTCCAGCTGTTAGCTTTTACTTCTAATGACAGCTAATTCAAGCGTGGTTTTTATGGATTTTAATGATGGTTTTCAGAAATGGATTCCAAAAATGGCCTTTGAATATTTAACAATCAAGCAATATTTCATGTATACAATAAATATTTCGATTGCGACAGTGATGTACTTAGCTCATAAAAATAATTTGCGACATAAAGAAAGCATTAATCAGATGAAATAAGAATACAGTCATGCGTACCATTGTTACACCTTCTTACATGTACTTAGCATGATGGCCTATAAGAAAAAATTAAGCCTTATAAAGCTGGAAATAAACAAAATTTACCTAATAAAAGACTTTGCAACAATTTTGATAATGGGGCATTTGATATATATTTGTTGGACTTATAATTCATTAATAAATTTCTTAAAGGCCATTTGATATTTAAGATTGATTGATTCTTAATAAGGAAGATAATTCAAAGAATTGATAAATAAAAGCATTGTTGCTTTTTATTAAATCAGTAATTGATTGAATGGTAATGCATCATTAGGAAATTGCTGAAAATGTATTTAGCACATTGAATTGAAGTATATACAGCCGTTGATGATTTCAATTAGACTAAAAGTCTTAGATTTTAAATTTTATTTTCTTTTCATGGCTCTAAAGCAACTTTCGAACTTCAACTGATTTTGTTAAAAAATTATCTTTAGTTACATTTATCCATTAAGCCTTATTAAGATCTCATTAACAATTAAGAAAAAATTATTTCAGTCTGATAAATTTTATTCATACCCTTTTTTCTCTAAAATAATATTTCATTTTGCTTATCTTGTTTATTCGAATTAATCATTTAATTAATCGATAAATATTAGATTATTAATTTAATAACATACATAAAACAACAAACAGTAATCACTTCAAGAAATTACTCTCATGTAAATTATGGGATATCAGCCTGCATTTAGTTCATTTAAAATGAATTCTTTATCAATATTATCATAAAAAGTGTTATTCAAAATTATCTGTAAAATTAGTACGAAGCTTCTTATAAAGCACAACTTTGAAAATGCATCCCTCATACCTTTATCAAAAATTCAGCATGCTGCCTAGTATATCTTATTTCATCTGAAAGCACTTAACCAACAGCAGGATAAAAGTATACTGATTTCAACTGAAAAAAATATTTTTCATTCAGTTTTAATAAAAAAAATTAATTTAAATTTAATCAAGCACAAATCCATACCAAAAATCTTCACAGTTTTAAAACTAAAAGTAAAAGAATTAATAATGATATAAATTCCAAGAACTTGACGCACTAAGATGCTGTACTTGATCTCAGTAATTGTATTATTTCAGTACGGAGACGTGATGACAAACATCGTGGTCGTCCAGTTCAATGACAACGTCCAAACATCAAGAGATAAGAAATATAACCTTACGTGCTATATGTCAGGCCCCGGTGAAACCGTAGTAACATCCAGCTACATGGACACCAGGACAGACGGGTAAGACCATATCTGACTCCATTTACCATTCCTCAATGTTTCTAAAAATCATCATAACTTTTCTGATGAACACTATTTCCTTTTCAGTCGTTACCCAACCCAAATCGAACATCTACCAGCCCAGAACATGCTCACATCAAACATCGTTCTACGAGTTCTGTATAGAGGCGCACCAACGAATACCATTGCGGTTGGAGATTTGCTCACTTTCAGACTTGAAGCCAGAGGACACTGTGAGTAAATGAAAAAAATATTCATTAATTAAAAATTAAAAGGATATTCAGAAGTAGCTAAATTTTTCATAGCAATATGGTGACCAACTGGTTGATATAATTTAAATATTGATTCCTCTTACAGATCACTATGAATACTTCAGTGACATATTCGCCACCAACGTCATAGCCAAGGATCCATACTCAGGAAGACAGGTTCACCTAATTGACAATAGAGGGTAAGTTTAGTTTTTCTGTCCTTGAAAAATAAACAAGAATACTGGATCAGAATTAAGAATTCTGTCAAAGGAATTCTTAGTTCCCATTCAAAAGAGTTCTTTATTCTGATTCATAACGAGTTCAAACGATTTTATTTTCCAAATGTACAGAATTATTCTTAACCATTTATAATTCTTTTCATTATTTTTGGTCCACTTAATGTATATAACTAATTAATTAAACTCAAAAAACATTCAGAAATTCCATGTTAATATTTCTGATTCTCTTTTTCTTAATATTTTCATAATAAATGAAGTTATCCACAAGATTAAGAGAGATAAAATTACGGCATTATTTTCCCTGATGAAACAAATCATTCTGCTACTAGTTTTTGAAAATGAATGACTTTTCTCTTCGCACAGCTGCCCAGTCGATCTATACGTCTTCCCAGAGCTGCAAAAGACACCAGATGGCGCTTTGCAAGCCGACTTCTATGCTTTCAAAATTCCCGATTCAAACCTTCTGGTATTCCAAGCCACCGTCAGGACTTGCAGGGGACCTTGCGAACCAGTAAGAATCCTTTGTTTTTGAAACGGCGGATTTTTTCTAAACAGTGAAATTATCTGGAAAATTATTATGCCCAAGAGAAATCGATTTCGTTAACTTTCTGACGTTCAAATAACATTTCTTATAGGTTATCTGCAGCGATAGAGGTCGACCAGGTTCCTTCCCATCTTGGGGCCGCAAGAAACGTTTTGCACCAAACGAAACAGCTGCCATTTTCGCAGACGACAACAGTAATGATATACCTGTTGGCAACGGAACAGATGAAGCTGAAGTGGTCCACGATTTACTCAAGGTCTACCTTTCCAGATCAGACATGCCCCCCGAAGCTGCAGCAGGTAAATAAGTGGATTCACTAAATGCACTATATTTGTTTGAACCATGAATTTGGTAGTACGTTTTCTCGAATCTTGTTGAAAATAAATGAGTTGCGACGAATCATCAAGTATGTTTTTACAATTAATCGAATTCTATTACAGTGACAAAGACCAGCACCGTGTGTGTCGCTCAAGCTGGATATTACACCTTGGTCATCTTATCCATCGTCCTTGTGTGTGCGATAGTTGTTGTAGCAGCTGCAGCCATGTACTTTTTCAAGAAATCCAAATTAGCAGTGAGTTGCCTTTTCCATTATAATAATTTTATCGAAATATTGCAAATAATAATATAATTAATAAATATGCGTCAATATTTTTCGAATTCTGAAAATCAAACATTAAAATTCATAAATCATTTTCCCTTGAATACGATCAATATTTGAAAATATATTCCTTTTTCCAATATCTTACATTCAGAAAGAGTTTGCTAAACTAACATTTCCTTTTGTAATTACAAAATAAAAAACTAGTCATATTTTCATGCAAATTGGTGTTTTAAACAGCCATCATATATATCATGAAATAGCTCTATTCCTGCATTGTCCTTTTTTCCCAAAGAAGTGTGCCGAGTATTTTTATATGATGTTAACCCAAAGGCCATTTAAAAATAAACAAATAATGATATTTTCCTCCAAGAGCGCCATCATATATATCGCGAAATGGCTCTATTCTTTGAATCTTCCATCGTTGTCATTTCCTCCAAAAGAGCTTCCATAGGCTTAGCATGTGACGAATATCTTTATATGATGTTGAACCCATAAGACTGTTTAAAATCTATTACTGTCGTTGCTGAAAACTAATGAAGCTTTGCTGATTGAAAGCCAAGACTTGCTCATCCCATTCTTAATTACAAATTCAAAATTTTACCAAGAACTAATGATAGTTCAGAACTAAATCAACTTTTGACACCGAATCTGCATGTCCAATCCATAATGCAAACATCAATATTATTCTTGATTAATTATTTCCATTTTTTACAAATATTTTTGTGATCAATATAGGCAAAAGCAGCCGGCATGAGTGGGCCTCCTCCCGGATTGACCAACCTCTACATCGGCCACCAGTACCCAGGACACAAGATCGATGACCCCAGTGAGCCTATCTACACAGACCCATCGCTCTTCGAAAGGTCTAGGAGTAATAGAAATGTGGCCAACGCAGGAAAGACCACCTGCAACGAGTTCAACTGAAAAAGCCCGCGATTAACCCTCCTCCAAACATAACTTTGTGTCAAGCTCTCTGCTAGGGAAACTATCCGCTCTCAAAAAAAGAAAAAATCAAAGACGCTCCCAGAAACTCTTCCAGGTACCGCAGTGCGGTCCTGTGCGTCTTTTTTAACGGGGACTTTAACGGTTACTAATGATCTCCTTGCCTCCACCATTGTACATAACAATGCATACCTGAAAATATGTCTGTGTGGTGTTAGATAACGTCTCAAATAAAGTTGTTGCTTGAAAACATTGTTGATTTCTTTTGGTCCAAAACATTGCTTACACTTTAAAAATCAGTCGTTGCAGTTATGTTGAAAATTTGTTGTTTGATTAATGCTTTAAAATACTTTTTAGAGGACATAAATACATGGAGATTTTTTTAAATATAGATAAATGAAGAAAAAATATTAAAAGGCATGACAGTAGTAAAAATTGTTTTCCATTTGTGACATACCCACGATAGCTGGGAAGATATTGAGCTCGCCCAACTGCAAGAATCTTAAGTGGATAATTATTTACCTTATCTTGAAAACTCTGAATAAAATTTACTTTTTTCTTCTCTGATAGTTGGTATATGTTTTGTTTAGATTTTTTTTAATTCGTCATCGATAAAAATATCATAATCGTTGACATTATTTTTTTATATATCCTTATTAATTGCATGTTCCAAATATGAATAATTATAATTAGAAGTTAGATACAGAATATAAGGATTAGGTACTTAAATACTGACTAGAAATACGTTTAATCAGAATGACTTCCAGATTAATAAAATAATTCAATTCATTGTCTAAATCGATGTCTAGCAACCATTCCCGGAACATCTAGAACAATCAGAATTCCCTTAATCAAGCACGTCTGCAACCACATCTAATCGTTTGACCAATATACCTTAAGAGATACATTTGTTAGTTAAACGGGTTTAGATCTAATTCTCTAATTGGAAATTCACTAACATTAATAAAATTTCCTGTTCGCCCATTACGTGCCACATAAAAGTTTACTATATTCAAAATAAATCTTTATGTTTGTAGTCATCATATCACCTAAGATTAACATTGAAATTTAATTATTAAAAGTTGCGTTAAAAATTCCATGTTTTTTCTAATATCTAAAGTTTTATAAGTTTGCATCGTACCATACTTCTTTCAAAAAAGTTTTAATATGAAATATTCTAATTTAAAATAATTTTTAATTCAAAATGTGTGAAATTCAAAGGAGTGTCATTTATTGAAGAAAAGAAAGTAGCGCTTCCATTAGCAGTTTGATTTCTGGTTTAATGCAGTTGTGGGTTTCACTTCTCAAAAACTTTCAGGGGCGTATTTGGATCCTTTTCCTTCATCGCTACGAATGGGATTTTTTTTCCCTTTAATATTTCTGGATTTTCAGTCTATCGTGAATGCAATGCTGAAAAGGCTTATTAAAAGTAAGAAAATGATTCGGACTTTCGATTCATTATGTAATATTGTCATTCACATTGATCATGTGATTTTTAAAGTACTATAACTTTGAAATTCCTATATTTAACATATCATTAGGCAACTTGATGGGCAATTTACAAACGATTTTCATAAGTTGTTTTTTGCAGAATAAAGTATGATAAAAAAAAAATAGTCTTCACATCAATATATACATAAAAATGTTTTAAAGATGATAATAGTATAGTTTTCATCTTGTCTATTTTTATTAAAAACTAGCCGCCTTTGGCGACCAGCCGGTTCGCCAATCATAATGCTCGTTAATATTTTAATAATTAAATATTTTATGTAATTCCTACTTTAATGGCTTCTTCATTAAAATATTTTAAAACTTCAAATTTTGATAGTCATATAATTTACCCATAATATTATAGAGGCCCACAGCCATAACGTAATATGTATCTCTCTAATTTTCTGTTAGCTCCCGTAGAATTTATGCTTTAAATTAAAGTGGAAATGATTAATCGGCAATTAATCTAATAATATTTTTTACTGAAACAAAGCATTTTTTTTTTAATAATATGATTACTGAAAACAGAGTCACTGAGCATTTAAACCTTATGGGCACTAAAGAATATCTTTCTTATTTTATGTAATATCTCAAGAATTTGTCAACTAAATTTTCTCAGATCATCATGAGCAGATCGATTAATTAACAATGTTTAGTTTTAAATACACCAAACACTACGAAAATAAACAGAATCGTTTAAAATAATCGGTCGAAAACAGGTTAAAAAAACCTACTTAAAAAACGATATACTTAAAAGTATAAGCATATAAAAAATATATGACTAACATAAATGCAATTTAATTACAAAAGCATACAACTAACTTAAAAATAATTTAAATCAAGAATCATCCGTTGATAATATTGTCAACAATCAAAACACAATGCGCATGTGTGAATTTTCAACGCCAATTATGTTAACGCAAATGCGTGAATTTTCTACCCAGTTGAGGTAACACTACGCAGATTATAAATTTTTAATTTAATTTATTCTGTTTTATTTTAATTCAAAAGTACTTCAGAAGGAATCTGAAAGATCGATTCATTAACAATGTTTAATTTTAAATGCATCAAACACTAAGCAAATAAACAGAATCGTTTGAAATAATCGTCCAAAAATATGATAAACCTATCCTTGTTAGCGTGGGAAAAAAACTGAAGCCTTAATCATTTGGTGGTGGGGAAATGATCGATTTTTTGGTGGGAAATTTAATTAATAATTAAAATTCTAATTAAAAATTCAAAAAAAGGACCCCAGGTGCACATTCCCGACCTCCAAGGTATACATGTGCCAAATTTGGTAGCTGTAGGTCTAATGATCTGGCCTGTAGAGCGCCAACACACACACACACATTGTGCTTTATATAAGTATAGAATATGTCAGAAGCTGCTATTTTCTTTCTTTCTTTTTTTTCTTTTTTTCTTTCATTTATGCTATAAAATAATAATAGTTTATTTTTAATTTACAGATGTCTGTGACCTTTGAAACTCGTACCTTAACCATAACTTCAATTATACCATAACCAAAAAAATGAGCTCAACAGCACTACTATCAAACGAATTCTTTTGTTTTAATTCGTATAAAAAATTTCATATTCTGAAAAAATAATTTTAATCCAGTGGAATAAAATTGGCATTGGTTGTTGCATCTTGCATTGTACAAAATCGAGGCATCAACAAATACAAATAGATTTGCCAGCTTAGGATGTAAAAAGAATAAAAAGATAAAACTGAAAATTTGATCAATTTCTTGCTGAATTGTTATCAAAATATATCTTTATCTAAGTTTCTCCTATACGAAGTATAGAAAAAGAATTCTAATTATCAAAAACTTCAAACTCCAGATTTTGACGAATCTCCATGTTATAGATCTCCTCGAGTTCAAAATATACGTTTTCAGCATTAAGTCTGCCTGTTTGTCTACCCATCTCTCGGTATTGCTGACTATGTGTCTATCTTTGATAAAGAAAAGTCAACTGAAGATAAGATAAAGATAAAGAAAAGTACATTGTACAACGATAATGGCATTTGGTACTTGGTCTTTATTCCAAATTCGCAGATTTCTATCAAATTTTGAGTGAAATCCTTTCTAAGAAAGTCTGTCTGTCCGGCTGTCCGAATACAAATTCACACAATAATTGTAAAACGAAAACAGCTGGATGGATAAAATTTGATACACTAATTTAACACTAAGTAGTAGAGGCTTAACAAATTTTTAACCCAACCCGTCAAGGGGTTCACTTTCTGTCGGTTTCACAAGCGTGTAAACTCGATAGTTCAAAAGGCAATGTCTTAAATATATGGAATTCAATAAGTAATTTTGTGATTACATTTATAGTTCGGCATCTCATTTTGTTTCGGTCCGTCAGAAACAGCGTGTATGGAGCACAAATTGGCTTTTAAGGTACCTATTAAGGATTAATCGCCAGAAAAGTCGCCGTGGATCATACAATAAACTCAGAAAAATGCTGAATTCGTGCCAAAGATCAATATTTCGCCAATGCAATGCAAAGTCTTCACGATCTTAGTGTTATGTGGGGGGTGGGATAACATCTTTATTAGAGAGAATGTGAGAAAACCACTCCCACTGGTTTGTATACAAATGAATCTTATTTTATTAATTTATGTACAGTAGATCATATAATAAGAAAGGTAAATAAAACCTTCCTTCAATTTATCAAATTTACAGAAATTTGATCCACTGCAGCACTACATTAAAAAGTCGGAACAAAACATTTCAACTCGTGCATAAACAAGGATTCTTTTTATAAATGTTATTATTTTTAAAACTGATTTATATAAATAAACAGTGATTTCATATTCGAAATAAATAACTGGGTTTTTATTTCGAATTGGGTTTTTTAAAAATATTCCAATATACTTTGTTCTTTCTTACAATGTTAGTTATTTTATTCAACATTTTTCTCATTCTAACTACTTTATCTATCTAAATAATATATAAATAATATTATAAACATTAATAATTTTTTTTCCTAAATACACAAGAATCAATCAAGGAAATCTTTATTGCAAATGCCAAATTTAATATTTCTTCTTCTCTATTTAGTTTGTTATGAAAGGCATTTATTTAAAATTAAAAACATAAATACGTAATCTACACGCCTCTTATTAAGCTGTTAAATATTATCCATCTTATCTTATTCTAAAATAAAATTAAAATCACCCAGCACGTTGCTTTCCGTATTATTAATAAATATTTATATGATCATTTAAGCACTTGGTGTCTCCAGTACTTTTTCAAATAATTTGATATAATGCACAGAAACACGAATAGATCATTCTTGAAACATTCTTACAATCAAATTCAGAGAAAGCACAAAACATGTCATTTGGTCACCATTTAGTCACTTTCATTTTTAGTACTTCGTATTGAAAGAAGATTGAAGGCTTACTCTTTGTTCTGTATAATATCAAAAGCTTAAATTAACAATAAATATAACCTTTGAACAAGATTGAATAATCGAATATACTTCGCATTTCATAAGATAAATAAATATTTCTATAATAATATAAGCACTTGGTGTCTCCAGTGCTTTTTCAAACAATTAGATATAATCCATAGAAACACAAATAGGTTATTCTTAAAACATTCTTTCAATCAGATTTAAAAAAAAAGAACATGAAACATATCATTCCATTTGGTTTCCTTCATTTTTAGAACTTTTTCAAAGACGATATAAAACTTACTCTTTGTTCTGTATATCAAAAGCTTAAATTAACAATAAATATAACCTTTGAACAAGACAAAATGATCGAATATAAAAATGTCAGATAAAGAGCAAATAAAAAAATTTTGAAGTGAAAGTGAAGTTTCACCCCAGAAAAAATAAAAACACAATTACAGTCTTTGTTCCGGTTTAATCTTTTCAAAGAACATCAAAACTGTTCTAGATAAAGAATCTTATTGTTGGACATTGGCACTCAGTTACGGTTAAATGAATCATAACAAAATGAAATGATTGTTTTTTATAATAAAAATTATCAAATAAAACGATTTATTTAGACTGGCGAATCGCAATGGTTATTAAGGAGATGTCAAACACCTGCGAGTTCGAAAATGGTATCATGCATGAAATGAATTGATAAAAACATCTGCCGTAAGCAAAAACACACATAAATAAAAATAAACAGAAAATTTTTTTGACTGAAATTTTAAGTTTTCAATAAATTAGATTCAATTAAATGTCATAATTTTCTGACGTTTGGAAGTGTTTTATCTGTAAAATACCTATTTCAAAATGTATAACTTCGGTCTTTAAAATGTGTAAAGTAACCTTTTGCTTTGATATTTGCTATATTGATAACGCTTTGTGATTTTTTAAAGAGGTTTTTATCAAATTTTTAGTTTGGTTTTAAAACGATAAATGCAAAATCAATTGTTCAGCAAATAAATTAAAATAATACGAATAGAATGGAACAGATAAAGAAATCTAAAATTGAAAACGCATTTAACTAATTTTAAGACTGTATGAATTATTTTTTATGAATGTTTAAATTTATTAACGCATCCTGATTGCATATGACTATTTGTTAAATAGCCTTTAATATTTGTTCCAGTATTACAAATTATTGTCTCTTTTATTTAAAAAAATCCTTTTTTATTTTTAAGTCCTATTTATTTAAAATTGAAATGAATTTGTAACTTTTCCAATGATGAAGCAAGAAAGTCAAATAAATATTCTAGAAATGGTAATTGCATGCATTTGCAGTTTATACCAATATTAAATCTGATTTACTAACTGACAAATTCTTGAATTTGAATTAATATATATGAAGTTAATATATTTGTATTATTATACTGTTTCGATCAAATTAGTCATCTACAAAGTCTTTTTTGTATTTAAAATTTTCCACCATAACCTTCTCAATTTCTCTTTTTATTTTATTTAAGGAAAAGTTACCAACTGTGAATTAGTAACTGTGGTCTTCTATTAAATATTTAGTCCATAAAAAAACCAGCCATTTTGTAATGATGAATTTGATATATAAAATCATTTTAATAAAAAAAAAAAAAAAAACGAAATTCTCAAGCAGGTCTGGCCAGAAAATGTACATATAGAAGCCTTTGCAGATGATTTTGTACTGGTTATCGAAGCGGACACAAAAAATATCCTGGAAAGAGAAACTGAACTTGCAATAGCCATAATTTAACTCCTGGTGCTCAAATAATCAACTTTCCATCTCCACGGAAAAAACAACCCATATTTTATTCAGCAAAATGGTGAGAGGCCCCAGAATCATATGGAATGGAGATATCATTAAGAGAAACAAATCTATTAAATATCTAGGAGTCCACATTGATGACCAATTAAACTGGCTAGAACACATAGAAAAACAAGGAAAAAAGGCAATTAAAATGCACCAAAACCTCAAAAGAATCGCTGGCAGCACATGGGGAATCTCTCAGAAACACAAAAGAGTTCTTTACAAGACAGTAGTTGAGAGAATGCTCTCCCATTGTTCATCAGCGTGGTGTCTAAACCCAACATATAGAATGAAGAGGAAACTCTCTACCATTCAGAGACCATTTCTTCTCTACATTTCAGGTGCTTACCGCACAACTCCAACAGCAGCGCTACAAACCATTCTCGGCATTCCACCCCTGCACCTGCAATTACAGTTTGAAGCCAGACTAACGACAATATATCGCCTAAGAATCCCTCTTCCACATAATATAACAGAGATACAACCAGAAGAGCTTGAGAAGAAAGCAACTGGTTGGTCTACTCACCCTTCACAGCATCTCAATCCCAACAAAATCTCATTGGAAGATGAAGGAATAAATTTATCTCAAATAAACAATATCAATATCTTCACAGATGGCTCAAAAACAGAACATGGAGTTGGAGCTGCGTTTTGTGTTCTGTTTAATGATTCCTGGTCCTACCACTGGTCTGCCAAATTGAATGACAACAATACGGTTTTCCAAGCTGAACTCACCGCACTTCATGAAGCAGTAAAATATACATCTCAGTTTTCAAACAACAATACTTTTAAAATACATGTTGACAATAGAGCTAGTATCATGGCATCTTCAAATCCAAAGAGCACAAACCAAACAGCAAGAGAAATTTTTGGTGTCCTGCTTTCAAAACCAAGAATAAAAATTTCATGGGTTAAAGCACATGCGGGCAATATAGGCAATGAAAAAGCAGAAAAGCAGATCAACTGGCAAAGGACGCAACGCAAAATGGGCAATTTTATATGCAAACAAAGCTTCCTAAAGCACATATAAAAGCCCTCCTCCGGAAAGACATGCTTGAGGAATGGCAAGGATATTGAAGCAATGGTGTCACAGGCAGAAAAATTTTTAATATGCTGCCTTCAGTCAACCTTAATCCCATTAACTGGATCAGAGAGGATATTATTTTCTTCTCAGAACACGGCCCTTTTCCTGTCTACCTCAAAAGGTTCAATCTATCTGAGAGTGACCAGTGCAGTTGTGGTGGGATAGGCACCGCACTTCATTATGCTACAGAATGCCTCCTTACAATCTCCTGGCATATGAAAAAACCATCACCAAGCCATGAACAGGAATGGATGAAATGAGTCGCCAACAACTTCCTTTCCAGGCAAAAAATCCACAGTATAATCAAATTTATAAGTGAAAATAGAGACCTATTCTTGCCTCCATAGCTCTCAACATCAAGTCTCATACCAAAAAAAGACTAAGGGAAAAAACAAGCACCGCAGTTTCCTGTCACACATTTCAATCAATCAGAGATTGTCTTCATTTCCATTTCTCAAATTATTCTCCATCTGATTTTTTTAACTGCATCCTGATCTACTATATCATAAAAATTAAGTGAACACAGATTATATGTATATTTTTACACATTTTATCTCTCAGCACTATATTTCTAAATTTATTACTACAAATAATATTTCTAAGTTGAAAATTATGTAAACGGTCTCATCATGATATAATTTCTTATATAATTGTAAATTCTGTATATAATTATTTTTGTTTTGTTTCCCTACTGTAAATATTTTGTTAATTAAATAAAATTCCCGTAACATGCCCACCAAGCCGTTCAGTGACCAGAATGGTCACGGATACGGGGGCATGAGACGGAGTTCTGTTCTGCATGATTATAATTGGAGAACAAATGCTTAAACTTCAATACAATTTTGTCAGAATTAAAACACCCTTACTCTGAGCTCTCTATACAGCGAACTACTCAATGTAAAGGCTCCAAGATTATTGAGCATACTATTTGAGATATGGGGAGACGAATTACGCGAAAAAAAATAGTTCCAGAAACACCGATAGATGGCGCTGTACAATGGAAAACATGCTAAAAAAGAAACTAATAATCATAATAAAAACACACACACACGGTATGGAATTTCTAATTTCTATTGCTGATATGGAAAAATTCTTTTTTTTCCAAATTCGACTGCAATTTCGCACTGTAAGCACAAAAATTTGCATAAACTCAAACTTGCTGCTATTGTTCTAGGCATAATAAAGATAAAGTCATTCTTATCAGCGATGGCTTGTGAAGTTCTTTTATGAAAACTAAGGAAATGCTGCAGCTGCACTTCGAGAGTTTCGTTGACTTGAGAATTTACACAAAGGACCAAGAGGTACCAAAACATGCTCGAAAATTTTGTGCCCCAAATGCAACAGCGTCAGTGCCTTGATTCAATTACCTTTATGCAAGATAAAGCGCCTCGACACATTTCTCTGAGCACAGCAATTTCTACGGCAACATTTTACTAATGATAGAGTAATGAGTCGTACCTTTCCGGTAACCTAACCATCTCGTGCTACACGTATTAATCCCTGTAATTTTTGGCTTTGGGGATATTTAAAAAATCTTGTTTATCGAAGATGTCTGGTAACCTTAGCAGATTTGAAAAACAGTATCCCTCTGCATGTGAGAAGCATCTCAATCGACCCATTGCGATCCACAGTTGAACAAGCTGTTCACAGAAAGCAGGTTTTTGCATCTGAAAGAAGGCAGTTGAGAAGAAGGCAGAAGGCATATTGAGCAGTTTCCCTTGCATCGATAAAGTCCTATGATATAATGAATCCTGAATGTTTGATACGTTCGAATAAAATGCTTTATAAATGTGTATTGTGAGTCATTTCAGCATATTTTTTGTTCTACAGCGTCATCTATCGGTGTTTCTAGAAATAATTTTTTTTTCGCTTACTCGTTTCCCCATGTCTTGGAGTATATTGAACAATTTTGGAGATATTACATTGAGTAATTCGCTGTATAAAGAGCTCTGAGTAGGGGTGTTTTAATTTTGATCACCTTGTATAATCAATTAAATATATTTACGAAAGACTATAAACAGTATGCTACTTCAATAGCAAAATATTATTGTGGACATTTATTTTTTCGTGATTTGGTGATCATACTTGGTGCCAAATACTTTTTTAGAAGATGCGAGGTCCCGGGAGCTGGTAGATAGAACATAGTTCTCGAGAAACAGGGAGCTTTCCAAAAAATCTCATCTCATTCCCTCGCCAGACTATAAAGGACCAACAGCTGCTCTGCTGATGAGTTTTAGCATTGGTTGAGCTATTGAATGTGGCGAAGCCTTATAATATCTGCGACATTTGTGATTTGTGCCATTGAAGAAATAAAGTGAAATCTCGCTTAGCAATGGTATACAATTAGCATAGATGTACAGGAACCTCATCCCAATTCTTATTTGAAATGCAAAGCTCTCTTTAAGAGAAACAATTTTTTTCTTCGTACAAATCAATGTAAAATAGGACAACTAAAAAAGCAACTCAAATTGCAATTGCATTTTAAAAAAACTCAAATTTATAATTATGCAATTTATTATTTATAATGCGTGTCTTTTTACAAAAAAAAGTTGTTTAAAGACATTTGTCTTTAGTTACACTTAAAAATTTGGCGAAAATGAGTTGTTCCGCTTCTCAAATTATTTTCCATGCTTTTACCATTTTTCTTTTTTCTCTGGAAGGTTGTTATTTTGCTGAGGCTATTATCCTCCCCCCCCCATCTTTCCTGATAAAATCACATTATCAACTTTTTGCAGCGATACAGAATGCAGCTCCATAAGATTTTCAGTGGTTCTGGCAATGTTCTTCTAGCAACTCATCGATATTGTTACTGCCTACTCCCAGCCACATTATTTGGGCCAAAGATGTAGTAGCACAGATTAAGGGTTTACTGATACTTGCTCAAACCCATCGATCTAGCATTCGACAATGCTATCCGACTAAATCTCTTACCATGCAGATAAAAGATTCTCTTCAAATAAACACTCAACACGGCTGATATCCGAGATACATGCAGAGATACATGATTCAGCATGTGACGTCACGATATCTCTTCGTCACTCTTTCTGTGAAACATCACTATTTAAGAGATTCACTTTATTTTACTTTTTGGTATACCTAGAATAGAGAAAATATAGTAATGTCAACAAATTCGAACTCTAGATTTCGACGAATCTCTCCTTTTTGGACCTCCCAGAATTCGAAAAACTCATTTTTGACACACATTGTCCGTCTGTCTGTGACAGAGATAACTCAAAACCTCTTTGAACTAGAAGGTTGAAATTTGATATTTACATTTGGTATTTACATCCAAATCGTAGATTTCGATCGAATTTTAAGGAAAATCTATTCTGAGGAAGTCCGTCTGCCCAACTGTTCGAATAAAAATTAACATGATAATTACAAAACGAAGATAGATAGATAAAATTCACTACACAGATTTAGCATCGATATTGTAGACACTTTTCAAATTTTAAGCTAAATTCAACTACGGGTTGACTGTCTGTCGGTTCGTATTTTCAAACACATATAAATGCGATGACTTAAATATATCAAATTTTTTATGGGATTTTGTGGCTACAAGTTCAAATTTCTGTTTGAAATAAAATTCACTACACAGATTTAGCATCGATATTGTAGACACTTTTCAAATTTTAAGCCAAATTCAACTACGGGTTGACTGTCTGTCGGTTCGTATTTTCAAACACATATAAATGCGATGACTTAAATATATCAAATTTTTTATGGGATTTTGTGGCTACAAGTTCAAATTTCTGTTTGAAATAAAATTCACTACACAGATTTAGCATCGATATTGTAGACACTTTTCAAATTTTAAGCCAAATTCAACTACGGGTTGACTGTCTGTCGGTTCGTATTTTCAAACACATATAAATGCGATGACTTAAATATATCAAATTTTTTATGGGATTTTGTGGCTACAAGTTCAAATTTCTGTTTGAAATAAAATTCACTACACAGATTTAGCATCGATATTGTAGACACTTTTCAAATTTTAAGCCAAATTCAACTACGGGTTGACTGTCTGTCGGTTCGTATTTTCAAACACATATAAATGAGATGACTTAAATATATCAAATTTTTTATGGGATTTTGTGGCTACAAGTTCAAATTTCTGTTTGAAATAAAATTCACTACACAGATTTAGCATCGATATTGTAGACACTTTTCAAATTTTAAGCCAAATTCAACTACGGGTTGACTGTCTGTCGGTTCGTATTTTCAAACACATATAAATGCGATGACTTAAATATATCAAATTTTTTATGGGATTTTGTGGCTACAAGTTCAAATTTCTGTTTGAAATAAAATTCACTACACAGATTTAGCATCGATATTGTAGACACTTTTCAAATTTTAAGCCAAATTCAACTACGGGTTGACTGTCTGTCGGTTCGTATTTTCAAACACATATAAATGCGATGACTTAAATATATCAAATTTTTTATGGGATTTTGTGGCTACAAGTTCAAATTTCTGTTTGAAATAAAATTCACTACACAGATTTAGCATCGATATTGTAGACACTTTTCAAATTTTAAGCCAAATTCAACTACGGGTTGACTGTCTGTCGGTTCGTATTTTCAAACACATATAAATGCGATGACTTAAATATATCAAATTTTTTATAGGATTTTGTGGCTACAAGTTCAAATTTCTGTTTGAAATAAAATTCACTACACAGATTTAGCATCGATATTGTAGACACTTTTCAAATTTTAAGCCAAATTCAACTACGGGTTGACTGTCTGTGGTTCGTATTTTCAAACACATATAAATGCGATGACTTAAATATATCAAATTTTTTATGGGATTTTGTGGCTACAAGTTCAAATTTCTGTTTGAAATAAAATTCACTACACAGATTTAGCATCGATATTGTAGACACTTTTCAAATTTTAAGCCAAATTCAACTACGGGTTGACTGTCTGTGGTTCGTATTTTCAAACACATATAAATGCGATGACTTAAATATATCAAATTTTTTATGGGATTTTGTGGCTACAAGTTCAAATTTCTGTTTGAAATAAAATTCACTGCACAGATTTAGCATCGATATTGTAGACACTTTTCAAATTTTAAGCCAAATTCAACTACGGGTTGACTATCTGTCGGTTCGTATTTTCAAACACATATAAATGAGATGACTTAAATATATCAAATTTTTTATAGGATTTTGTGGCTACAAGTTCAAATTTCTGTTTGAAATAAAATTCACTACACAGATTTAGCATCGATATTGTAGACACTTTTCAAATTTTAAGCCAAATTCAACTACGGGTTGACTGTCTGTCGGTTCGTATTTTCAAACACATAAATGCGATGACTTAAATATATCAAATTTTTTATGGGATTTTGTGGCTACAAGTTCAAATTTCTGTTTGAATCGGTTAAGAAAAACATATCTAAAACACAAATTCGATTTTTGGATACTATTAATGCATGCCGGGGATTAATCGCCAAATAACATGCCAAGGATGACACTACAGATTCAGGAAAAATACTAAATTCATGCCAAAATATTTTTTATTGTTATTTGTATTATTATTATTATTTGGTTTTGTACGCCAATGCCATGTAAGTTATCCTCTGACATTATTAGAGTTACATAATAGTATTAGAATTATTACTATATTACTGTAGAATTATTACTGACATTGGCAGTTTATTAGAGAGTATGCGAGAAAATTTGGAGGAGACCTCATCCGCTGGTTATATTTTATTTTATTCATTATGCGAATCATTCACTATATGAGGTGCTGGCTAATTGAGGTCTAATTGCATAGCTTGCTCTCTGTTGTAATTGGGTTTTGAATCAATTATATAAACATATTTCAAGCTTTTGAATATGTGCCTTTGCTGTAAATTGAATTACTTTAAAGCAAGAAATATGTGTCATCGCTTATGTTTCCTTTCACAAGTGGAAACGGTAAGTACACATAATAATAATATATACAGTACATAATTACAATGAATATAAATATGTATATACATGTGACAGAATCACAATATTAAGTGGCAAAAAAGAAAGCGAATTTCCTTGCAATTGTCCATTTTCCTTTTTATATATGGTGTTGAACTATTATTTTTTTTTGTTACTATTTATTCGCTTTCTATTTGTTTTCGTTTCTAATTAATGAAGTTGATGGTGTTCCATAATTTCTCATTCTATCCATGTCTTATAATGCTTCATTATTGCAAGGAACCTTTCCAGTGAGTTTCGAGCAGTCCTTTTCTTCAATTAATAATCCATCTAATTATTTCAAACGACTCAAGGCGACATATGCTTGACTTGCTGCGAAGAGTTTTCGTCCTAGGTATATTACTGCATAATCTACAGTGCTACCTTGCATCTTATGTATTGTTGATGCCCATGATAGTATTAATGGTAGAATTCTTCGTTCAGCAGTACCGTAGCTGTGTTTGGCGGGGAATTGCACTGATATTGGCTAGATTCTAATCCAGTTTTTTTTGTTTAGTTTATTGTTTTCATTCATTTGAAAATCAAATAAAAAAAATTTATGCTTCGACGAGATTCGATCCGAAGGCATGAAGATTCTACGCCGATGATCTACCAATTTTCCCATATAAAACTAAAATTAATTAATTAAATTTAATTAATGAATTAATATTTGGAAAAATTGTATTAACATCAAGTGTCATCCACTACAAGTTTTTAAAAAATGTATTTGAACTTGAGTGGATGAATAAAAAGTATTTTATTAACTATTGAAAATTTCAACAGGATATATAAATATATATATAGGGAAAGTGCGAACTAATAGTAGGAATTGAAAAAGAAAACTGAGCAATTAGCTAAATTGCATAGTTTAAATCGATAAGAGTTATCTAGGAGAAGAGAAAGGGCACGGAAAGTAGATTTAACACATAAATTGGAAATATAACAAGCCAAAATAAATCAGCAGGAATCGTCACCTCGAAACTTTCTTGCAGATACCTAATAAAGACAATGTCTCCCTCTCTAGCATAAAATTGTGGACCTCGAATAAAGCCGTGAATGCTACAAGTTACCAAATTCTTACTTTTAGAGTCCCCACAAGGGCATTTTATTCTGCATAGCACGGCGAAAAAAGTAATGGATAATGATAGTTTATTTCACAAGAATACACGAAATATGAATATGAAAATACGGCCGAAGCATTTACAAATTCAGTACGTGCAGAAATCAATATCGCATCGGGAAATACCAAATCACTGATTGAACGAAAGCATAACACAACAGCACTCAGAGTAAAATAACTAGAGATATTGCTTTGCGGATAGCATTTCGAAGAGAGAATTCTCTCAATTCATTCGCTTTGGTTTATCGCGTTTCGAAAGAAGGGTCGAATTCTCTAGAAGGATCTCGGATCTTGGTTTTTAATAATGCAAACGTCAAAATTCTTCATTTTTGTGGCCAAATGATCTTAAGTTTGTTATCAAGACAGGGATAATAGGCTTAGCGTACATTCAACTTCCATTAAAATATCCTGAACACTTTGTTTAATACTAGGAGACTAACTGTGGGGGGGGGAGAATATTACATATTCATAATAGTATCTTGTATCTAGGATACATTTTAGTCTGATACTATGCCGTTCTGCCTGCCTTTGTCCATTTTACTTTTTTTTGTTTCGGTTATAAATGGCACTGAGCAAATTGAGAATTTTGGAATTTTTACTAGGTTAGGCTGCAAAAATCGAATCATTTGCATAATAAAATTACATTTTTTAGGATTATTGTCTTGTTTATACTAATGTCTTTGCCATTTTTTCTTTCTCATATACGAAGTATACAGCAAGCATTATAAATATCAAAAAATTAGAATTAGTAGTTTTGAGAAATCTCCACATTTCAGATCGCCCCGAATTCGAAAAACACATTTTGACATTATGTCTGTGTGCCTATCTGTGAATACGATAACTCAAAAATTCTTTGAGCCAGAAAGATGAAATTTAGCATATGTTCTTTTCACCCAATTTGTAGATTTCTATTAAATTTTGAAGGAATTTCATTCAAAGGAAGTCTATCTGTCTGCTAAAACTATAGTGAACTCGATCATTCCGAAACGTAAAGTGTTAAGATAGATAAAATTTAATACACAGATTTAACATCTAAAATTTATATTCTCATAAAATTTTTAATTAAATCTGTCAAAGGGGGTGACTCTGCTAATCGGTGCTTTTGAATAATGTAATGAGGTGCGCATAAATGCAACGTATCGAATTTTTCAATGAAATTCGGTAAGTGACCTTGTGACTATATTTATAGTTTCATATTAAATTTTGGATATGATCGGTAAAAAAAAAGTCATACAAAATACATATCCACGCGGTAGATTTAGTAAAAATGTTAGAATTAAAAAAGAGAGAGAGAGAATACATCTGATAGTAACTTTTCCAAGAAGTGTCATTAGATGAGGTTAATAAGAATTCGAAGTTACGGGTCGATAACCCTTAATTTCTAAAGAGTTGCAGCTAACTAAAAACTTTCAGTACAAATGTTATTCGTTATGATGAGAAAATCATTCGTCCAGCGTGTATTGTCATTACGTATTCAATAGTAAGAATAGTTAAGGAAAATTGAACATTTCAGTCTATTCCCTCCCCCTTTGAGCCATGAATTCAATGAATCTATCCTTCTATGAATTCGACAGCGATTGGAGTTTGACTTTAAGAGAAAGATGTTAATAAAATAAATTTTAGCTATTTTCATACAAACTGAAAAAAAATTTAGGATGCCTAAAAATTTTTTTCCCTCTTGCAGAAATTTTTTTGCCTCTTGCTTCATGTTCCAGAATGCAAACACATGAACCTACAAGATCCAGTTCTTATATATTTAATTTCAATAATTAAACAGCAATTTAATATCTTCCATATTAAACTAACTTTCAAAAGGGTCCAATTATATGAACAGTCATTCGCTATTATTTGTTCGAAATTTAAACTAAAATATTAAAATCTAGAATAATATTATAAGTAGAAAATAAAGATGGCAGCACAAACTTATACACAAGATGATGTTTTTTTCTCTCCCCCCCCCCCCCTCTCTTTCTGATTCTTTCTCTTTCCTTCTCTGATTTTTAGTTTTCATTATCCAAACTAATATGTTTTCAGTTTCACTTCAGAATTAAAATATGGCTTCTTAAAAATTTTCATAAATATTGATTATAATAAAAAAAGTTTTCGCAATTTTTAAAAAGGATTAATGATAAAAAAGTCCTTTTTTTTACAACTAGATGGCACCACAAAACTGATTGAAAAAATATCTCTACAGTTGGAAAACGAGCTTTTAGTTCTGCATCTTTCAGGTTTTACGAAATCCTTGTAAATATCAGTATCGAATTCAGAAAAATTAAAACTTTTTTGGCGAAAAAACATTTTATATAAAGTCTGAAGTATCTATAATTTGGCTATTTCTTCAGATAAAGAAAAATAAATGAAACTAATGAACATAATAATTTTGATTGATTTATTTTTTTTATTAAATGAAAATACATCCATAACTTTTAAAAACTACCCCATAAAGCTACTTCTATAAAAAGAACAAAAAAAACATCTTTCAAAGCTGCTTCTATGGTGTATCATATTGGATGTTTTTAATGTAAAATAATAATATAAAATTTATCTGTATAATTTGACCGTTCAATAAAAATCAAAAAACAACATATTTAGAAAAATATTCATTTTTTTATCGTTATTGTGGTTAAGCGATGCAAGAATCAAATATGGCAACGTGAAAGTTTATTTCAGAATAAAATAAAAAACGACAAATTCCTACTCTTTTATTAATATTAATTGCGTTTTTAGATTAAAATTGAAAATTAGAATCATCTTTACATGAGCATAACAGAATTCTGCGTACATTTTTTTTTCTGTCTTAATAAATTAAATTGTTGTTTAGCAATCTCTTCTGTTTTGGGAATTCTTCATGTAATTTAAGATTAAAAAAGGAATTATCTTTTAATCGTGTTTCATTTAAACATTTAAAGATATTCAAGAATGTAAGACGTGTTTTTCGTAATTTCATTGCATAAGATTGCACTATGTGTGAAAATTTATCCTAACAAAGATTACTTTATGAGTTATTTACATTTATATAATTTGCGCCATAATTTCTTGCGATATGATCGGATATCTCGGAAATTTGATGACTGCAAAAGCTTATCGTAACAATTTAATGACCTGCAATTTATGTGAAATGTATGTTTTCTATTGTAATTTTAAAGTTTTAGAATATTTCATATTTATAATTAGGACATAAATTCTGTTTTACTCTTTTAAAAACAGTACAGTAAAAATTATTAAATTTGAATCGTTTTATGGCAAACCTATATCCATCCTCAAAGGAAGAAAAAAAAACTTTACAAAGTCGAATTTGAATAAGATTAGAAAATCGGCACAGTTCTAGAAATTTATTTTCATAGAATGAAGTCAAGAGCACCGTTTCAATGTAATTTTAGAATTCATTTTTCTTCTATTAGATACTAAATTAATGTGACGTTACAACCCAGGGTAAGACAACATATTCTCATTTTACATAATCTACGAAGTTATGCTAGTCATGTGACTACGACATCAAATGAATTAGCTGCATTTTTCTTATAGCACTACAATATTCTTGAGAATCGTGAGCTGCCTGTAATACAGCAAAATATAGTCTCATTAGAAAAACGTGTAATCAGATTGAAAAATCAACTTTCAGGATATCTCAAAGGTTCGCTTACAGATTTTGTATTAATAGATCAGATATATAGAAAACAAGTCAATTTTACAATAGAACATGGGGTCGCAACAAGAAAAAGTACAATCATTATTAAGTGATGTTTGTCAGTCATTTAAATAAAGTAAAAGCAATAATATATAAAATATACTGTTTATACTTCTTAAGATGTTCCGTACAAATCCACGACAGTATAGTGTTTTAGATGTATGAATACAAGTGCTGCGATACAAGTCGTACATAACTTTCAATAGAAAGCAGGACGCAATATCAGCAACAAATTTTGAAGCAATTAAAACGAGTGTTCGAAGGTTTTGATGTCCCTAACTATACACGCGTTGGATGTTTATATCTCCGTACCTAGCTGTGAGTACATGATATAAAAACTAACAATGCTACGCTCTACAGAGCAGATCAGTAGATTTAGAGCAATCAAATTTGGAGGTAATTACTTCTTGGATAATAAATACTCAGTAAAAAAGAGTAAATAAAGGAAATTATGTGTTTCAAGTAAAATGTTAAGTGGATAGAAATTCTTAACAACTCTAAAACACATCTGCATGATTTACATCTCATTCGTAGGATGGTAAGCGGACCGTAGAACAGCAACAATGCTTTGCCCTATTAGCATAAAATGCCTAACAACATTATTACAATATCAACACAATATTGGCAAACATTCAGAATATCATAAAACATCGTGTAAATATCGCACAAGATTTTATGCCAATAGGATGGAATATTTATATTAATTGTTTAAAAGATTTTTCATCAAGAATAAACACATTTCGCATGTTGTTATTAAAGTAATTAGATAGTGCAATTGTAAATGTGTTTAGCACTAAAACTGCATCAAAGCCCTGTGTATCTTTTTCTTTTATTTAATCCATTGACTAAAACTGCTCACTTTCTGGATTCGTTATACCGCGTTCAACTGTATAAAATTATTTGTTCCTGTATTTCTTACCCGTTCATAAGTCTGTCAATCACGACCACTCCACGCCATTCCATTTTTCCCTCTTTTATTTAAATCAGTCATTCATGAGCAATCCATGCCAGCTTGATTGCTCGTGAATGGCTTTGTTAGAATACCCCGAGAATCATCACCTCCACATACTCTGAACTTCCCCCTTGTCACCCGAATTCGGTGAAAATCCAATCCAAGTAGGAGTGAAAATTAACTTTTTATAATAATAATGAGTTAACTTCAATAAATGAGTTAGTAAAAAAACAAAGTAGAGAACATTCAGGTTTTGCAGCTCAAGAGAGCTTTGAAGTCTTCATTTTTTTCCTTCTCCATTTTGTGGCAATTTCAGAGAAAATTTAAATAGACTATGCACTTGAAGTTGTCCAAAGAAAATCAAACGTGTTTAAAATTTTGAGAGATTACTCAAACAGCATTCTTATGCAATTACTTTTTCCAAATTTTATATTTGTTGTCTTATAATTTTAACAAAATGTGCCATTTTTTAATTTAAAAACTCCTGATACTATAATTAAATAGCATTTAGATATTGTTAAAAAAGTTTTGCCGATTTTTTTAAATAATTTGTTTACAATTATTTTTTTAAATTTTTAAGTTTGAAATTTTTATAAGCGAGATACTGAAACCATCTTTCTTGAAATGAAATGAAATGTTTTAATATTTTAGTCTGTTTAAATTTACTATTTAAAACTGCTTATATTTAAATTAAAATTTAATTTAATTTTTTTTAAAATTCTGATTTTGGGAACTAGGGATGAAAAAGAAGAATTGCTTAAGAGATCTTATAGGACGTAATCCAGACCTGTAAATATATTTCTATTCTTTTTGTAAGTTATTGTATTAATTTCAATTTAATTAATTCAGTTTCAGTTACAGTTTAAATTTTAGATGAGATGACGATTAATGGTGAAATAAATGAGGTAAGCCGATTAGCATAATAAACAGAATTATTGATGGCTTCTAAGATAGCATGAGTCAAAATTTGTTTTAAAACGATTTGTTGACGATGCTTTTAAAATCGTTACGTACAAAGGATTTTGTTTAAATTTCAGGCAATCAATAATTCCGACGTAACAGCTGATTGCTAAAGCTGGTAAGTAAACAATGAATTTATACAAACACATAATTTAGTAACAAGTTATGTATCGCCAATGCCAGCCTGCCATTTCATGTAACTTATCCTTTTCGATGCGATTGCCATACGATCATTAACAATTGTGTTTGTTTTCACTCGGCTATTCAAGGACAAATTCAAATCACGACAGCATAGTTGCTATATTTCTCATAAAGATATCGCAATTCTTTTCCATTTGTCTTCGGGGGATTAATATAAATCTCGTTTCTGTTAATTCTTTTTATCTTTTTATAGATGTCTGAAGAGACCTTTTCGCTGACTGATTGTAATTCGTAAATCGGAGATGTTTTATCCAAATGGTTCCTGGAACTGAGATTTCTATGCATGGCTTGGCGTCTCTTAAATATTTTGATTCATTCCTTTCTACAGAAAGTATTTTGTTAGTAAACATTATCCTGTGGCTCGTAAAAAAGAATTCATCAAAACATTTCTTAGCCTTAAAATAGCCTGTTTTCAGTGGCATTTGATGGCGCGGAACGGACACTTCCAGTTAACTTGATTAATCACTCTGATCAAGATAGAGTGATTTGCCCATTATCGACTAGGCAAATATCTCGAGTCTATAAGCTGACAAAAGCCTGCAGTCAGATTGATTAAAAAATGTTATAAGTCTAGCTTTTAAATAAATTTATAAAATATTGAAATTTGATGAATATGAAATATTGGGATAAATTCAAAACTTTGTCAAGTGTAATTAACTATTTTTATCACTCGGTTTGACCAAGAAATATCCTGAAGAAGCGGCGGATTTTCAACTAAGTAACTACCGAGGGCCAGTAGGCTAAAAGAAATCGTCTGGCAGATCGATTAAAACATGTTATTAACCAAATATCTAAATATATTTATTAAATATTCCAATTTGATGAATTATAAAATACAATGATGAAATCAAAACATTGTCGAGCATAGAATGCAGCGGAGTCATGAATAAAAACTTATGCATTTTCACTGTTATTAAAAAAGCTTAAAATAAATTAGTAGTATGCTGATTGAGTTAAATATGTGCTCATCGACCAATTTATTAATAAAGGGGCATCTAAATATGCGTTGCCTAGAGTAAAACCAACGACCGTGGTCTCCCCAAAACTTTCTCGCATACTTTCTAATAAACTTGTCACGCCAGAGAATACTTTGATTGGCATCGGCGTGTAATAGTCAGAAATATTAATTTCTGGCGTAAATTTAGCATCTGTACTGAATCAGTTGTGTCATCCTTGGCGAGTTATTTGGCGATTAATTCATTAATAGTAGCTAAAAATCGAATTTGTGCTTTAAACGCGTCTTTCTCAACGGATTGGAACAAAGATTTGACCCAAAACTGTGCTGCTAGTCAAAAAAATAGCATACCAAATTTGGTATATTTAAGTCATTGCGTTTTTGAACTACGCATTTACATATTTTTGAAAGTACAGACCGATAGACAATCAACCCGTTGTTGGATTTGGCTCAATATTTGACAGGTGTCTACATTATAGATGTTAAATATGTGTGCCTAATCTTATTTATCTAGTTGTCTTCGTTTTTTAGTTATTCTATTAATTTATATTCGAATAGCCAGACAGATGGACCTCCTCTGAACAGATTTAACTCAAAATTTGATTGTAAATCAGGTGTAAAGATTGTGTATCTAATTTAAACCGTCTAGCTCAAAGCGTTTTTGAGTTATCTTTGTCACAGATAAACAGACAGATGGACGAACATTTTCCAAAAATGTGTTTTTTGAACTCAGGTACATTTAAAGCGTGGAGATTCGTCAAAATCTCGAGTTCGATACTTTATCTATACTACGTATACGAGAAAGTAAAAAAATATTCAAGATGCATTTGGAATATTTTTTATAGTTTCGTATTTGTTCGTATTCCATCTCTTATTTGTTATAGATTCACAACAATTATTCCTGAGCTTTTACTACCCACAGTTCTGAAAGCGTCAGTCGGTAACGAATGAATTGAAAAATCCTTTTCGAAAATGCTACAAACATTTGCCGCTGCATTTCCATTGGCATTTACTTCTCCATATTCAAGATGCAGGTTCGCCATCTCTTATTTGTAACTATCAAGTTGTCCTGAGTACGATATCGGAACTTGAATAATTAACACTGAAACCCAACAACAGCTTTAATAATGCCCTTTAGATCATCTAGTTGGTATTTCCGGTCATACTTCTTTACAGTGGTTGATTTCCAATTGTCAATGAGAAATGGGCCATGAAGTAAATTAACATGAGTTTCTTAACCTACGGCCATGGTATGGTAAGTAAATGGTAAGGGGAGCTAAATGAAGGCGAAACTACTTAGAAAGTGGCTTACTTTAGAGAATTTTCACTTTTTGAATGGAATTTCATGGAATAAGATTTACTTAAAAACTTGGGAATAAAAAGAAGAAGAAAAAGAGAGCAAGTCTACATTTAAAAAAATTCAACAAAGTCATCGTAAAGATAAGTTGGCGTGGCAAAGCTGTAATTTTCAATCATAGAGAAGATGTCGGTATCACTTGGAGTTCGACAAATTTCCAACTTGGAAGAGTAAGTAGCTTCCTAGAACTACTACGCTGAGATGTTTACGACGTAAACAAGTCATTAAAAATTTTTATAATCCTAGTTGCCAAATAAATAAATTTGTAAAAAATACAAATTCTATGAATGAAAAGTATTAGGATAATATCACGATTAATCAAATATACTTGATAAAGTTCGTATACGTTTTATTGTGTTCATATTATTATCAGATTATTTATAAATTCCAAACCTCTGGTTCAATAATATAGCATAAAAACGTGGCAGTCTGAAGTCATAATAGATGAAGAAAAACAAATACATATTCATAAAGTTAGAAATATTAACAAGCTAAAAACGTACATAAATATAAAACTTAATTGGGCGTCTTATTAAAAGAGGGGCTTCATAATGTGCACTGCTTAGGGAGGCAAAAAAATGAAAATCCGCCATTGTTTTCCTTCGTGGTTCCAATTTCTAACTCTGTTTCCTGCTTCACATAACAATTTTTTGTTCAATTTTAAATTTCGATAATAATTTTTTTTAAATCCCTAGTATATATATTTGATAGTATAATAGAACATAATAGATGAATAAAAACAAATGTATATTCAGAAAATTACTGAAATAAAGAATATTAGGAATATTAGCAAGATAAAATGTGCTGAAATGTGAAACTAAATTGATCGTCTTATTAAAAGAGATGTCTCATAATATGTACTGTTTAGGAAAGCAAAAAACCAAAATCTGCCATTGTTTTCTTGCGTGATTCCAATTTTTTCTGTTTCTTCTTATAATAATTTGTCCGTTGAATTTTAAATTCAAATTATAAAAGTATAATAATTTTAAATCCCGAGTATAATAAATGCATATATATTTGATGAATTCGTATTATCCGCGATTATAAAATAAAATTTTTAACGCCAATGGATTTTTAAAAATGATTCTATTCCTATTTCAACTAAAGTACTTCTATTTTTAAGTCGCACGAGTCTTTGGTTTTTAAATGTCTCTCAAAACCTGTAATTTTTATTATCTGGAGATAAAATTGCTTTATCAGTTAGCATTACAAACTTCATAATGTTGCCGAAAATTCGGGGATATTTTCCAGTCCAAATGAATAAAAACTGTGAACCTTCTCAATAATTTTTGGTATTTGCCATTGAGAGCGAAATTTTTTTGTAATATTTATAACCTGTAAGCGTCTAAATGATCTTTTTTAAAAAAGTAAATCACTAATAATCTTTCTTCTATACGAGCAAAACATGAAAATTATTATTGAAAAGATTTCTGAATACATTTTGATTGCATCCTTTATTAAAAAGTCTTTACGCTTCAAAAAACAGAACGTTTACATACGCATATGAAAGATGCAGAAAGAAAAAAAGAAAGTCGTTTACATTCAACGCATCATTCCTTGTCAAGCAGGTGAGAAAATAAAGGATTAACGAATAACTAGATAGCTGGCAGAATATGATTGCTAACATTTTTACATAGCAGAATATTTCTTATGCTCAGATTTATTTTTATTATTTATTTTTACCTACCTATTTAAAGCAATCAGAATTTCTGTCTTTAGTTTCCAATAAAAAAAATCGTTCGTTCTTTTTTTTTTATTCTGGTTTCTTTTTTTCTATCATATATAACTAAAAAATTATAACTGTAATGTTAAAAACAGTTCTAAGAGAATATCGTTTTGCCGATTACTTTTTTTTCGGCTGAAACTCGTTTGCCACATCTTTAATTAGTAATTTCTCTTTTTGAATGAAAGAAATCAGTTAAAAATGTTTCTGTTTTAATTTAATTTTTAAAGGAAATTCAAAAAAAAAAAAAAAAGTTATCAGACAAACTTTGAAAAATTATGTTTATGCAGTAACTTAGATCTAACACTGTAAACAATCGTACACTTACATGAGAAATGGCTATAGCTGGAATATAAATTTAACGTATTTAAAAGGAAAATAAATTATTTCTCTGTACATGAGGAGAATTCCATCGTGCTTATTATGCCAAGGTAATTCCTTTTGGAGCCATTTTCTGTTTTAGGCGGGAATATTTGCATATTATACAAACGTATAACAAAATTCTGACAAAAAACTTTTTATTCATTGTGAGATATTAAAGACCTTATTTACTTTCATAAGTAACTGAACTGAAATAAAATGATAAAAAAAGTAAAGGTTTAGAATTCAGAAGGCGAATGAATGATAAAAAGATTTCTTTTCAGATAAGAACATCTGTACAATTCACACAGTGATAAACTTCTTCCATTAATCTATTTTGAATATTTACTCAAAGCATATCAATATCATTGATGATTACAATATTGATATAATTCTTAACGCTATTTCAAATACGTGTTTGTCTTGATATCAAAAAACAAAGAAATAATTCTATTGTGTTTGTTCTGACTTTTCCAATTTTTTAATTATTCCTGCATTGATTAATTATCAGATAATAATAAAAAAACTTGAGTTAAAACTAGTTCTAAATTAATGTACATACTTCATCAGACTAAATTTTTTTTTAAAATAATAATAAAAACTGATCACATGTGTTGAAATTCTATTCAGATTTAATATAAAATAGAATTCAAATGAAAGTGTTCTGCTTTCTTTAAAACACTAAATAATCAGCATTTTAAAATTAGAATAATTTTACTAAATAATTATTTTAAAAAAATAACACAATTCATTAAAAAGTATAAAACATGAAAGGGAAAAAATACATTAGTATTGTTACGAATCTGTAATACAAGTTTTTCTTATTAATATTTGTTCCAATGTTAATCTTAGAGAGATTTACAGGGATTTTAAAAACACACTGAATAAAAGATTCAATGGTTCTCCTTCAGGTGTTGGCGATTAACTTGGCAACTATTTGTAATTTGGCAATAAAAAAAAAGGAAGTTTTGGAAAATGCAAAATTCTATCCCTATTAGGATTTGAAATTTACAGATTCTTCTGGAAATTTCCATACCTTGTCAAGAGACTGAAAAATGAGGTATTCATACAAGGATTAATTCTCTTTTTGGAGAGCTAATCCCAAAGCTAGCCCTTAGTTGTGCACTCTGAGTGCTGAGTTGTAGTTTTTTTAATTAGAGATTTTCTGTCTGCTTATGTACTGCATTTCTACAGTTTTTATTTTTTGTGGATACCTCTGTGATATTTTCGCTGCTTATGTTTCGGGTTTCTTGTGGAATTAAATGTCGTTTTCCATTAACCAGCATGATGAACTTTTTTCGTCATGCACGCACTGACAATTTTCGAAACAAAATTAATTGTCCTTAAATGATAAAACAATGGATAAAAAAATTAAAGAATATTCGAATCCGAAACATCATATAATTACACTATTTTAGGTCTGATTTGTCTGTGTAAATTTTATTTTTGTAGAATAACTTACATTTAATTATATAAATGAATAACGTGCATGCAAAAAAAAATGCTGCTGAAATAAGTGTGAATATAAATAAAGTCACGAAAATAATAAAATGTGTAATTATAAAATATACTTAAAAATACAGGGTACGTTAAAAAAATGTATACACACTTTGAACCACCATAGAAAATTTATGTTCCGTTCTACAAGGTTCAATTGCTGGAAATGAAAAGTTTAAAGTCCAGTTTGAAACATAAATGCACTTTCTGATGCAAATGTGATTGCTCTTCAAAATGGCGGCCTTCAGCATCAATACATTGCTGAATATGAATCACCATTGATTCCGTACATCATACCAATGTGCCCAATGGGATTTCTGTACACACCGCTTGAATCTCATTGCAAAGTGTGTCTATGTTTGTACACCTCATCTTTTAATGTGCCCCATAAGAAGAAATCCAGCAGCGTTAGCTAAGTGACGAAGATCCAGTGAATGGGTTCAGGAGATGTTGAGACCTGAACTGGGATTTATGGATAGTGTGGCGGATTGAGATGCACGAGGATAGAACCTGGGACTTTGTGGTTTGCAGCCCAGTAACATGACCACAATACAAAAGCAATTGCTCGTGCAGTGTAGCTGTTAACTGGCTTGCAAGCTTTCACTACAATAGCATAATTTTGTCGGTGTACAAATGTAAACCACGTAACCTAGACACATTTGGTAATAAGATTCAAGCGGTATGCGCAGAAATCCCATCGGACATGTTGGCTCGTACTCAGCAATGTATTGATGCTGAAGGCCGCCATTTTTGAACAGCAATCACATTTGCATCAGAAAATGCATTTATGTTTCAAATTGGACTTTGAACTTTCCATTTCCAGCAATTGAATCTTGTAGAACGGAGAACAGATTTTCCATGACGGTTCTAAGTGTATATACAATTTTTTGGCGCATCCTGTATTTCTAAAAAAAGAGAAAAAACTGCACAGAAATAAAATTGATGTCATAGGAAGGCTTATTCTTTTTTTAAATTTAAAATGGCGCAAAAATAGTTTTTGAGCAGCAATATTCTCTGAAATATTGGAGCACACGCTAATTTTTTAATTAAAATGATGACAACATTTTTTTAAAGTTTCTCTTAGTCACTTTCGGCACCTTCCAAAAAGTAACCACGTACTAAATTCTTTTACTCTAGATCCAGTTCAATGAATACCCAATAGAACGTTTGGAAAAAAATTATCTCATTTAACAAATAGTATGCCACTTTATAAACATTATTATGCTATAATATATAAGAAACAAAACATTATTATGCTAATATATATATCAAGATATAAATATTACTATAACAAAACATTATTATGCTAATATATATAACAAGAAAACGTTTTCTTGTTAGATCTTTTTATAAAACGGCATTTAGAAGGCAATAACAGTTTACAGACAGTAAAAGAAATTCCTTTAAAATGCATCAAAAAAGTGTATTGCAAGATTTTCTAATAATTTTTCTTTAAAAATATTATATTTTAAATCAACACAATTTTTTTTAAATCTTTAAGCAAAAAGTCTACTGAGTAATTAATTAAATTTTAATAGAGAAACTTCGTTGTATTGTTTAAATATTACATATATTAAGAAAATAGTTTAAGCATTTAAAGATATATGTATTTAACAATTTTTTTAAAAAGTAAAAGCAATAAAAAAAACTTTTCCTTGGAAGATTTTTAGCATATCTTTTTCTTTAATCCGAAATCAGAAACAGAAATATTATTGATATAACATTATACAAACCGACAACAACTACAAAAATGTAACCTGCTGGATAAAGTATTGCAAAATACTGTTTTGTCACACCGTCAACCGCTTCAGTATGATGACATCTTAACCAGTTATTCTGTCAAAACACTTTTCAACAACCTCAAAATACAGGAAGTAAAACCTTGATTTCAAAATCGAAGAGGCATTATTTTCCTTTAAGTTAGCTGACCGCTTTTCTGTTGCTCAAAAGTCAAAACTGTGAATTTCCTTCTGTTCCAGTTATGGCATCGACAACTATTAATTGCTTTTACAAAGTAGAATTCGTTTTGATAAAACAATTTATTTTCCTTTATTGATGCAAGTATTTGATGTGAGTTTAACTTGCACGAACTCAGTATTTTGATATTTATTTTCCCCTGCAATTTACAATACGTATTATAAATTCTGAACAATAATGCCACAAAACTGTAATAATAAGAAATAATGTACAATAATTTTGATGTTAAAAATTAGGAGCTGGGATCTTTTATTTTATTTGAAATAAAGTGTATTTCAAGTTTCTAATGTCTCTGAAAAAAATTGCGTTATGCTAGGCATTAGAATAATTAAGAAGATAAAAATTTATTCGAAATATGTCTTTGGAAAAAGAATTAAAAAAAATTAACTAAACGAATTTTTTTAATTGCTTGCGAATTAACAAATAAGATTTATTATAAACTGTATGTTACAGACTGCAATATTCTGAATTTTGCAGTCTTGCAGAATGGATATACAGAACATCGTGTTATGTATGTCCATTCTTTTTTTTTATTTCATTTACAAGACCAGAATTTTTTATTATTTTTACTAACTGTTTCCTGTACATATGATAAAAAATATGTGCTCCGAAATGTGATTTTTTTTATGCAAATGTCCCAAATACACAAAGTACGCCTACTTCTCTTCTAGAATTTTCTTTTCCTTTCTTTTATTTCCGAATTTGAAGAAATGTGTTATTTACAACAAGTATTTATAAAAAAATATCAAATTAATTTTGTTTCTTTTTTTTCGTTCTTTTTTTTAATCGAACAGTGATATCGAAATTCTAGACTCATAATCCAGATGTTCCAAAGCTACGGATTGCAACCTCATTTCGAGTCGCAATTGTTCGAGAAGTAAACATTTTATTCTAACACGAATCGCTTTACTTTTAATACTAGCTATAATGTACTTCAGTTTTTGAAATTCATTTAAAAAATAATTGCTGAAATTCTTTAAATGAAATATACAATAATAGTCTAAAAAATAACTCTACAAATATATGTTCTATAAATAAAATCGTTTGCTTTTCTTGATTATTTATTCTGTATTTTTTTATAAGTAATGGCATCGGTCTTCCGAAACTCACATAGCTATCGTTACAAGATCTAAATACAAAACTCAATATCCACAAAATTTTACTGCACATCTTTTTTTGAAAATATATAATCATATTATTTATGTTTGTTATCAAACCTTAAATATTTTCTCGTCTAATTAGTTCACTTTCGGGATTCTTTAAAGTTTTGTCTTTGATCATTGCATATTTTTACATTTCAAATGTGTAAAAAAAAAATGAAACAGAAAGCTGGCAAGGGAAAAAGAAATTTAAGTAATTCATTAATGATATATTGTTAATTTTATAAAATAAATAAAAAATTACTTTTAAATTCTATTTAATTTCTAAATTATTGATTTATCCCAGTAATAAAAACAACATACGACTCTTTAGAATTCATATAATTTTTATTTAATATTTTATTAAAAAATGGAATTATATAGTAGAAATTATAACTGATAATATATTTTCACATTTTTCTTTGGTGCAATAGAAAATTATGGATAAAAAATAAAGAAAAATAATAAGAAATGAAATAATCTCAATTTTCCATGAAATTTATAACGCAAGGGAAAATACACAGACATAGTCACCAAATACGACCCATTTTTTCAAAGTTTTTTTTTTTTTTTACATTTACTTTTTAAACTCAATAATACAAATATTTCTCTCTTTTATAAGAATATTTGTTTGCAATAGAAACGACTTGAAATACATCATAAACTGAAAATACATAAATGTCAAATAAAATCGTATTTTAAATTAAAAATTCAAATGTCATCTTGAACGCTTCATTACAAGAATTTAACATACAGTAAACACAGACAAGTTTTACGTAAAGCTTGCTGTTAAATATTTAATGTTTGGTTATTAAAATTAAACTTTCGCATTTAAAATAATTAAATAAATAAATTAGAAGAAGTTTGTCAAATATTTTTAGAATATTATATAAAGGAATGGATTAACTAGGTGACCATTCTTGCACTAGGTGTGTGCAAGGCCTTCCCTTCAAGCGGAAAGGAGGCTTCGAAACGTAGAAAATTATATATTTCGCGATAAAAGCAATTATTCTCGAAATTTTCCATACATTTTGAGCTTAACCAAAGGCCTTTCAGGTTCAGTTAAACTATAATTCAGATAGACTTAAATAATCCATTCCATATCAATATACAATCATTTTCTTTACCTTCAATCTAGAACTTCTATCATTTCGATGATAAAAGAGATTGAGAATATTTCATTTCCAATGATAATTTAATACTTCAGCTGTCATTCGAGTAACTCATTAATTCAATATATAAGACTGTTTTCCAGATACTATTATAGAAAATGCTTATTTTGTTTCAACTTTTTCCAAAATTAATTCTTATCGATTAAACAATCGGATGTAAAATGTTGATTGATCGAGAGAAACTTATATTAGTTAGATCGAAAACAGGAAATAAATTACTCCAATTTCCAGAGCACCCACCTCCCTACCCTCCTCTCATTCACTTGAGAACATTCTTCAATAGAATTAATATTAGAATAATATTGTACCCTGTCATCGCAAAAACGAACAAAGCTCTTTCCTGAAAAGAGAAATTTTGTTAAAATATGAAATTCACCAAAGCTTTTGTATAATCTTAATCTTTGACAGTTTACTTATAGTATAAATGAAGTTGCGAAATCATATTGCCACGAAGCAAAGAAGTAGCTGTCAGCTACTTTTAAGAAAATATTTTATTAGAAGTATTTTTTTTAATTATTTCTTGTTAAAAGTACTTTAGTAAAAGCAGCTCTTTTACAAAAATTAATTTTAATATCATTTTTTATTAAAAATATTTATTTATCTATTTTTAATAAATAATAATAATAATGGTAACCAGATAAAATTCTACGCTTTACAATATTACCAAATCTTCTACTATCCAACCCCGTCCAACGAAAATGTACGATTTCTAAAACTTTTAACTAGTAACTTAAATTTCTATTTAATATATTGTTATGAATCTGTAATATTGCTTTCCAACACCGTTAGTTCCACCGCAGGAAAGACCGTTTTATGATTAGCTGTATTGGATGCTTTTCGGATGCCGGATTATGACTCCCGGACTTGGCGACAAAATTAGCCACAAAATGGATGTTAATAGAATATTTAAGAATTTTGGTGATAGAACCAATAGGAGCTGAGATAAGCTTGACCGAGAATCTTCCCAGCCCTGCTCCGGAGACTACAAAAGACCGGCAGTCTAAGCCGAAGACAATTGTCTAGTGAGAGTCGTCGAAAGGTTTAGAGGCACATAGAGAGACAATGGCGAATTAGTTGAGTCAGTCCAGCGAAGAGCAAGCGTTGTGTGGAGCTGAAGCGATTGCTGAATTGAGCTGTGTGCCGAGTCCTGATGTTTATTGTAGAAACAGCATCGAGTCATGTGAAGCATGAAGTAGTGAATCGGCAGTTGTATACAGCTAAAGGAGGCAGTAGAGAATTGCAGGCGTTTGGAGAGACCGTAGAGGTTAGCGTCGTAGATTCTCTTCTCCTGCTGAGTTCTATCTGGTCGCTTTGTGTGCTATAGTTGTTGTTAGCTACCGATTACTACTTGTGGGCTGCTGTTTGTTCTAAGTGTGATGTTGTGTATTGCTTGTGTGCGTCTTTGCCGTGTATTTGTTATCTGTGTATTCTCCTCCGCGTGATAAAAAAGTCATCGTTTGTTACTGAGGCCTATTCATTGCTTCACACCATACACCTACTATAGTCGAACCCGTTGACTTAGTGGAGGAAGTTCCGTAACAATATTATTGCTCCATTGTAGTTTATTTTCGTTTAATCATATTAACGCCCCTTTTGATAATTTGGAATGGGCCTCATAATTTTGAACCCTAGGACAACACTTGAGCAGGCATCTCCTCTCCAAGCTTCCGCACCATATTAGTGAGAAGACATTTGGCCCAAAATATCAGATTTATCATGCGCTAGACCAGCATACGCAATTATCTTTAGTAGAATCGGGTTTCGAACTTGAAGCTCTATAACTCCTAGACCTTAACACTAGGCACCAAGGAACCGCATAATACTTCACTGTAAGCAGTTCATGGACAGCTTTCTTACAATTACATATGCTTATTTAGCTTCAGAAAAGAAATAGGGCCCTGGTAGCCTGGTGGTAAGGTATCGGTGGTAAGGCCTAGGGTTCGAAACCCATTCCATGGAAGAATCATTAAAAAATGTATAAAAGATATCGATTTCAAAGATATTTATTCATTTGAAAAATATCTAAAACAATTTTGCTAAAAAGAAAAGCCAATTTTTCATTTCAAGTAACCAATTCACAAATCATTTCAATAATATTTTGGAAAATATTGATATGAATTTCGATTATAAGTTTAAAATTATTTCTCAAAGCACTTTAATTATTTACATAAACTAATTAAGAAGTTAAAAATTAAATAATATAATAATGTTAGTCAGTTAAGTGCGTCCGACAAGTATACACATCAATTCTGATCTTCATTTTGGAGCGATCAACGTGTAATTTTTTTAATAAAAAAATGAAGCATTATTCGCTTTATTATGATTCTTTTACAAAATTTACCATACCATCATCATTTGTATTGCGTTTGGCATGCAATGTTTCATCGCACTGGCACATCGCTTGACTTTTAAAATTGAGACTTGGGGAAATTTAAAAAATAAATTCCGCAGTTAATCGGTAAAGACGTACTTGTTATTAAAAAAAATTATTACCATGATTAAAAGGATATGAAATTATATCATTTTAAAATCAAATGTTCGATAAATCAATCTATATAAGTAATGCTTTCTAACAGTTCTAGAAAGTGTTAGTAACCGAGCTTAATCCTTCTGTGTTTATTTAATTCCACATGCTTTGAATCATATTACAAGTTAACTTATCAGAAAAAGCAAACGATTAAAAAGAAAAAGCATTAGCTGGATACTTCTTATCATTCTGAAGTTTACTATTTGACTAAGCAAAAAACGCAACTTAATCTTGATTTCGATAAAATAAATATTCTTTTACAAAGCGTACATTTCTTAAATACTTACTCAAAACTGCAACAGTTTTTAAATATTTAGCAATCAGATGGCATTGCTGATCACAATAGATGGAGAAATCCTGCAGACTAATCTGAAATCGAATTAAAAAATATAATTACAGTACATATTTTAGAAGTAGTATTTCATGCAATATATATGCTATTGTATACGAGCAATATTTGAAATCTTGAATCAATGGCAATTTGCTTTTTCATCTTTCTGTTTATATATCATAAAAAAACTGATTAATGTGAAAATTAATAAAATATATTTACTAATTATTTAAAAATATTTTAGGTGTCAAAGGTTTATATATTTTTTATTTATGCAAAATCTTAAAAATCATTTTTGTTGTGATAACGAAAATACAACACTAAAATCTAGATTCTTCTGAGATAAAAAGGAAAAAAAATTCTAATATCCCAACCCTTCTTTGTTTTTGTTACACATACATATATTCTTGTAAATCATTCTAGATTAGTAATTATTATTAATTACTTTAATTTTTAGATATTCTAATTAACAAAAGAAGAAAAAAAATCGATATTCTAAAGTTTTTTAACACATAAATTTCACTAAAATTTTGCAAGTAAAAAAAAATAAAAACCTCAATTAGATATAATTAGTTTTTTGAAAAATTCTTTTTTCAAAATTTTTAAGTGATTAGAATTTTCTATGCCTTTAACTTCATAAAAAAGTCACTTCGATGAATAAATTACTAAAAATAAAAAATCTTAAAACTTATAATAGGATAAGGAATGAAATATTAAAATGTAAATACTATAGCTGTTGACTAATATGCTCCAACTTCTTTTTCAAAATTTTTTATCTATACGTTTAAATCTTCCAAAAATTCTTTGATTACCTTTTCAATTATATGTTTCCTCATTAATAATATAATATTTGCAATTTACTTCTCTTAACATGAATAGCAAATGAAATGCATCAATGATTTAATGACAAAAAGTCTGCCAAAATATTCGAAATAATACAGAAAATAACTTATTTTTCAGTTTTTTAACTAATTATATACAAAGCAGAAAGCAAGGATAAAGAAATTTTAATATAAAATTATAAATGCTTTGTTATAATTAGAACAAAATTTCTCAATGTAAAACAGTCGAGCAGTTATACAAATTCATGCTTTGATTACATTGGAATTAAATACCAACAGAGAAAATCAATCCAATGAAAAACATAATCTCTAACATAACACGAAAATGCAAATCTAAAAATTATCAAATTTTTCTTAAATCTTAAAATAAAGCAACATGCCTGACATTCAACATGTATAGACACAGTTTAATAGCATTCTTTAGCCACAGAAACATTCATCGTTCATGCTATTAGTAATAGCACCTGTTTCTTCAGCCTCATTGTGTACCTGTAAAATTCTATTTACTCAGCATCACTTGATAAACATGACGCATGAATCACTCAAATATTTAGATATTTATCTTCAAGCTTGCATTTAACTCGCATTAACAAAATATTTTACCTGTATTTAGATTTACAGTTATTTTTAGGTTTCGGAAATATCTGTATTGCTAAAATTTCTGTATATTTTTTGTTTTAGAAAAGTCATTTTATTTTATTTTAAAATTAGTTTAATTTTTTTAATCATTTTGTTTCTTTATTATTATTATTATTTGAGGATGGAACCGGGAAGTATGAGAGAGAGAGAGACTTCGAGATTTTACAAATGTGGATCAGTTTTAAGATCAGAGCCAAATTTTCTCTGAGAACAGGTGTTTCAGAATGGGGGTATACGATTTGTATTATTACGGAAGATGGTGGTAAATATTCGACCTTTAATCAATGAAAATTCTATTTTTCTTCCATTACAACTTTTTAATAAATATACTTTATATAATTTTTTATATATAAAGTAAATTTATATAATTTTACACTTTTAAATAAAATTAGAGATTTATGAAAACTTCAGATCTAAAATTAAATTAAAAAATTGCAAGAAATTAATCCAATTACTGAAATAAATCTGGATTTAAAAAATGTTATAATTATGAATCCAATATTAGAACTTTTTTATCCTGAAGAGAAAAGAGCCCTGGATTTTTAATTTATTTTTCTTTTTATAAATATTCTTAAGTCTTTATTTTATGACTAACTTCATTTTATCAACAGAATTCTCAAATAAAATCTTTATCACAAGCAAATCATTTTAAATGTGTTCCCGCAAATTAGAAATTTAAAAAAAAAAAAAAAAAAAAAAAAAAAAAAAAAACTTTGAATATCTGCAGAAAACATTTTGTATCTGATTACTAACAAAGAAATGCAAGACATTAAGAACGTTTCTTAGTACTGCTAACCAAAATGGAATAACATAAACGAACTGTTCTGATTATGCGTGCGAAAATGGCGCCCACTCTGCACCTGAACTTCCAAACCCGATAAAAGTTGTTATTCCAGTTTACGTTTCGAAACATCTGTTGTGAAAACAAGCCACTGACGAGCGCAGGGAAAGGGCAACATGCTCGAATGAAACATTTTTTTGTTTTTATTTCAGCTGTTCTATCCTGACGTCAGTAGACAATGTGTACAACTTGAAGGGCATCTCGAAGCCTAAAGATTAGTCAACTATAGTATCGGGTTTCGTTGGAAAAATGCCAGTAGAATCAATGATACATTTTTCAAGAAACCGTTTCTTTACCTAATAATGATGACTCACCTAGTCAATGATCGGAAATTTCGTTAATGCAGTTAGAAAATACAAAACTAATAACCGTGACTGACAGAGTGTTTTCTTACTGAGACAATAAAATTGTGCCCTAATCAATTATTCATTTTTTTGCAAACGTTGTGTTATTTTGATAATAATATTATTATTGTGTTTAAAATTGTTCTGGTTTAGCGAATAAATTATCTATTTTCGAACAATAAAAATAAATATTTCAAAATATAGAAAGCAAGATAAACAGACGATAACTTGAACAAATCTAATTTTTTTTTTATAAATACTATATGGAAAATTCCTTTTTTTCCCCCTTTTCTTTTGTAAGAAAAGCAAAAACTGTATGTGTATAATTATTTATACTATTAGTTTTCTTTGTTCCCATCATTTATCATTTTTTATAATCAGCAGAAAATTATAATAAAATCATTTTTTAATAAAAATTTTTTCTTTTTTTTTATTTTCAATGTTGTTTTCATAAATTAGAAATGAAATGATAAACATTATTATACATTTTTCTTTCTTTCGTTTTTTTTATAAACAAATTGTGCATTATACTTTATTCGAATTTAGGAATTGTGAATAATACTTTATAATTCTTTTTTTCGGTTCTTAGAATGCGCTGTTATAGTCTGGATAACATTTTAAAAAGTTTTATGTTTTCTTTCTTTCTATTCAAGAATTTGGATTCAATGGAATTCGATCCTTTCAGAAGTATAAATATCTTCATTCTAAGAAAAAAATCTTGCTTTGAAATATAACTTTTGAATTTATTCTTGAAAAGCATCAATAAAGCTTATATATAAAATTCATAAAGGGGGAAAAAAAAATTGAATCACTGTCTGGAAAAAAGTACTGATGTTTCATACGATATTGACGTAGTGGCTGGTGATGGCATTGGTTTCGAACACCTTGTGAAATGATGAGAATCAACTGGAAAGGATTGTTTATTTAAGAAGATAGTATCTGACGGTTTTACGCTTCTGAAAATAAAAGCAGTTTTCAAAACACTAAAAATTTGCAATGGAACTAAGATTATAATACATTATTAATATAGAATTTTTCATACATATATTATGCAAGAATGACTTATTATTCCTTTTAAAAGACAAAAATGATAATTGTAAGGATATGCACATTCTTAAAAAAAAAAAAAAAAAAAACATTTAATACTTAATCAGTCAAATCGAAACTCCAAAAAAATTAAATGTTTCTTATAAAATAAATGTTGAAACATCTACAATATCATTTAACCGAAGCTTTTCAATTCCTTTTCAATCTAACAAAGCCTAAATTTAAGCATTAAGCAATTTTGTTCGAGCTTTTTGAGAAAATAATAAATAAAAAAAAAATAATAATAATTTAAAGAGGTACTTATTAATTATATCAAAAATTAAAATTTAATTAAATTTTAACATTTTCCCTGATAACTTAGGAACATTTTAAGACACGAAAACAGTTTTTAGACCTTTTAAATTCAAGAAGTAAGTCTCTCTAAAATACAAATTTCATTTCGAAATAATTTCTTCCTCTAATTTTAATAAATATTAAAAATATTTTAAAGGTATTTATAAATATACTTTTTATTATTTCAATTTCTGATTTTATACTCTGTGATTTGCGATGATAAGAAATACGTTAAGTAAATACAAAATAAAAATAGAAGAGTCAAATCTATGATCATATGATACTTGGTTTCGAATAAAAAAACGAATTTCCTTTCATGTTTTTACTAATAATAATTTAAAAATGAATTTAATGTTAATTCAGAAGGAAGAGAATTTAACAAGTAACCTGTACTATCCAAAATCACCAATTTGGCAATTGAAGAGTAGTTAAAAGAATTGAAATTGTTTGTAACTAAGTAACATTTATTAGAACGAAAAATTAATCCTTCTTCTGAAAAACGTTATCCATGGCCACAACCTTGAAACGACCTGTATTCTCATCAGGATGATCAACAAGACGGCCTTTCAGTTTCTAAAAGTAGCTAAGTTCGTTTTCGTGTTCTGAATTTTAATAAGATGGCGGAAAACGATAACCAAAACAGAGGACTCTGTTTATCTCAGTTGAAGAGAGAGAAATGTCTTTTTCTCTTCAATATAAGTAACTTAAGTTCCTATCTGATGTTTTTAACACTCTGGCTTAACAGATTAAAAAAAGATAAAAATTTGTCTTCAAGGTTACAAATTGTGATTAACGTTATCTGAAATAATAACAACAATAATTAAAGGAATTGGAAGTTCGAAGCACCGTAGAATGGTTATGTTTTAGGGTTATTTTGCGTGTGGCATGGATTTGCATATATTTATTTGAAATATATATATTGTTAATTTTAGAAATTTGTACACAAAATGTGCATTTACATTTAACTTTGTTGAAAGGCGCGTATGTATATGTACAATATCTAATATAATATAAAACATTATTCTAAAATATACTTACAAATTTATCAAAATTAAAGAAAAATAAAATTTATAAAGTAAAACGCTTGCAATTTTTTTTTATCATTTTAGAGTGATATACAAAAAATTTTGAGTGGTAACGAAAATAAAATTTATAAAATAAAAAGTTTATTTATTTTTTTATTTTTATTTATTTATTTATTTTTCATTTTAGAGTGGTATACAAAATTTTTTGTAAATAATATGCTTCGAGGTTAGTGAGAGAAAAATTAACGTATTAATTAAGTTTAAATTAAAAATTTAATTAAAATTTTGAGAATCTGTTATTGAATACTATTACCCATAAAATATGTACCGAATGTGACGACTGGTCATTTTATTTGACCATCAATGCGTTTTCAAATATTTGTTTCATTATACTTGTCGCAATTTACAAGTATGTCAGCTTATAAACATATAAACATTATCATACTAAAATTCAAATATGGAAATTCATAGGGGCAATTATGTTTTGCTATTAGTAAAACCTTACTTTGATTTGGTTTGAGGTGTTATGGTACAAGAACCAATATGAAGGTTATACTGCGCAAATTAGTTTATTTCTAGTTCAAATGTTAACGAAAACAGTTTCTATTAAAATGAAAATTAATTGTTCATAAACAAAAATAACAATTGATAAAATGATGAAAAATTACAAAAAGTGAAACCATGATAATGAGTTCAAATTAAGGAATAAAATCCTATAGATTTTAAAAAGACATGATGGTTCTCATGTGGGTCTCTGCCAAGCAACAATAGCAAAGTTGCTGCTGTTATTCCGAAGTAAAACAAGCGCTGAGCATTAAAACATGGACATTCAATTAGGATATGATAAACGGTTGCTCCACAGTTACAATGTGGACACATCGGCAATTGATCATTTAATAACAGATGTTTTTGTGTGAATCTAGAGTGACCGATTGTCAGACGAGTTAAAATTGTGTCATGTTTTCGATTATTTAAAGAAGGCCAATTTCCTATGATAAGCTTGCAAGTATAAAATTTGTTTAGAGTTTCCAAGGCCCATTGAGTTTGCCAGTTTCTTCAAATCGCATGCAGGTATGGGTGTTTTAAAAAAAAACGAGTTGCGGATTTGGCTCTCTTATCAGCCTGCTCGTTACCATGCATTTTCAAGCTTTGGAACTTAACTATTAAACATTTGGAATCCAATTCAACTCCAAATCCGTCATTTTCGGTTAAACATCCTTCTACTAGTATGATTTGAAAATTTAGAGATAAATGTACCGGTTTGTTTGACACCCTCTTTATATGATTAGAACTGGTCCTTTAGGAGAATTTGGACAATGAAAGAGATGCCCCAATGGTGAAAGCTTATAAGCCAGTTAACAGATACGCTACCCGAGCAATTGCTTTTGTATTGTGGTCATGTTACTGGACTGCTAACCACAAGGTCCCAGGTTCTATCCTCGCTCCTACCAATTCGCCACACCCCCTTCTCAGTTTCAAACTCAGATATTTTTAATTGATTTAATTTTAAAAGATCCGACTGAGTTTAAGATTTCATACCAAAATAATATTTTAGTAACAAGCATCGCATAAATATGAAATGACAATATCTAACAGCGGGTCATCTTTAATGAGAATCTCCATACAAAATCTCACATATAAAAAATTAAATTTGGAAGAAAATTTGAAGAAAATGACAAAAAAATAATTACACTTTTTTAACACAATCATAGTACTCTAATGCAAAGTTTATCAAAGCTGTTGACTTATCAGGATTCAATCAAAAGTCTCTTCAAAACTTTTGAGGAGACTTTGGTCTGAGACTTATGGATAGATCTGAATGATCGGACAGCTCCGTCAGGAGGGAACTGAGGTGGAGTCCTAAGGGTCATCACCACCCACGATACAACCCCTCCCATGCTCCATGACAGTCGATAGAGGGTAGCCGAACCCACACCATTTCTGAACCCAGCCGAGTGATGGGAACCAACCACCATACCGGAAGTTTGTCATTCTTATATTTGAGGTGCCCCTCACCCGGTGGAAAATCGAATGATTATAAAGGCATAGACAAAAATTTTCGGAAATTCACAGTACAATAAAAAGAAAACTGTTTAAAGTTTCTAAAATAATACAAGTTATATATTTGTCAATTATACATTTGAAGTTTAAAATACATTGCTAAGGAAGTTATCATTACAAGATTTATTACAGAAAGTATTTGAATAAAATTTGTAGCAGTTATTAATCTCGGTGAAACAACTGGTTGCCAGAGGCGGCTAGTATAAAATAAAAAGAATTTTAATTGTGTTTTAAAGTAAATGTAAGGGAAGTATTCTACATCGAACATGAAATCTTCACAGATTATCAGAAGTCGTGAATTATCAGTTTAAAAAATCATTTCTTTAAATGGATTTTGAAGAGAATTTGAACATCATTATTTATAATTACAGAGTTTTAATGTCTAATGGCAAACAAATAAGTAAATAAAAAATAAAATCTCAAGGCCAGTGTTTATAGAATAACTTATTTCAACTTTATTTTTTTCCCTACATTGGAGTTTTGATGAACAATGTAGGATGAATACTTTTCAAATTTCGCTTTTTAGAAGTAAAAAAGTGAAATCAGTGAGTTGTTAAAAGACCTTCGAGAATTTTTAATTAATATGACATTTTTAAGTTTAAAGCAGTGAAACTGTTTCCCAAAAATTTCTAATCAAATGTGATTTTTTTTTTTTTTTTGAAATTTTGCAATATTTGTACACAAAATGAAAACTTTCATAAAGTATTTTATTTCAAAAAATTTATAAGGCGCTTTGAATAGGCTAATTCACAAAGTAGCTCATCAGAAGTAACAACTTCATTTCAAATTCATTCTTAAAAAAAAAAAAAAAAAAAAAAAACAGCAATCTTTCTTGCAAATACATAAAGATATATATAAAGCGTGGCCGAAGACCCTTTTGAATTTTTGACTCCAACTGATTCCATCCCGGGAGGCATTAATTTATGTATAAGGAAGAAGTGATGAGATACGTCAGTCTACATTGCGATACAAGAGCAAAAAAGACCTAAATTTTCCCTTCAGTGGTTTTTACAATGAGATTTTTGATAAGGATTTTTTTGACATGTGTCGATTTAGGATAGGGAAATTTAAGTATCTTTAAAAGATTGTTGCAAGCATTAAGAATTTTTATTCCTTCACTCTGAGCGTGAGAAAATGCTGAACAATTTATAAAACGCATGAAGCATTAATTAAATTTAAAAAATGGAATTGTATTGGGAAATAAGAAACCATTTTTAGAATGAAGTTAATATGGTTTGAATTAAGATAAAAATTAGGAAAGACTTAAGACTTAATTAGGAAATAAAATTAGATTAAAAGATATTAATGCATATATATAAAATTTTTATATGCAAATTAATGAATTTGTAATCAAATTTGCATTTTGATGCACTTAATATACATCAATATTTTTCATCTGTTTTTAATATGTACTTGAGACAAAATACCTTTATCTGCAATTTATGAAAATGATTAGTTTATCAAATTAAAAAGAAAAAAAAAGATTCCATAATTTTGCAAAATTTATTTGGGAATATATCATTAAACTTCCAAATTTTACAAAATATGCGATTTTACCTAATGAGAATTTTAACATATTGCCTAATCATCATCCCTTAGCTGAAAAACGCTAATTTTAAATAAATAAAATTTTTTCTATTTTTTATAGTTATGTATGATGGGTTATTTCAAAATATATATATCTAAATTCATCTTATCTTTATTCAAATTTAAATGGTATGATTGAGTAAATGAAAGGGCATTTACCTGAAATAATCATTTCAAAACATTAAAAAGACAATATCGCAAAATTACAACAAAAAAAAAAATTCTGCAACTATTATCATTATTGGCTGCGTATTGTATATACAGCTCTTATATCAGCACAAAGAAAGTAAAAATCAAGATACAAATGTCATATCACCTCGACTTATAATAAAAAACAAAAAGTTAGAAATCGCCTATCTTTGTCCTTGAAAATCTTTTACATTATAACCTAGAGTGCTACGAATTTCAAGGATTCAAGGGGAAAAAATTACTGAACGATAACAAATCTTTTAAAGCAATTTAATCCCGTAACCCTATATTATGAATAGCAAGAATAAAATGGTTTTGTATCGATGGGGAAAAATCAGTAAAATTTGAGTTGTAAAATAAGAAAAACTTCACTTTTTATTCTTTTTTTTAATTATTAATATATTAAAATCACAGTTGGAAAAATGAATGGAGATTCGAAGCAAGATAATATTTTAGGTTTGATTCGTCTATCTTTAATTTACATTTAGTAAATTTGTTGCTAAATATACAGCAAAAAAAATGCTATTAATATCATTACAAGACGAATGTGTATAAATTCATCGGGCTGTATGAAACAATAAAAAATATTTCTGTAAAATATATTTAAAATATTTTTAAAAATTCTTATAAGCTGGAAACAAATAAGTGGAAATAAAATTGGCATCACTAAAAATTTCTTTGATTTTAAAGAGGTGTAAAAATAGTTTTGTGCAATAATATGCTCGGATTTTATAAAGAAAAAAACTTTTAAAATGCGGATTCATTTTTAATTAAAAAATCTAATATAATTTTTAAAACAATCGTTTCTTAATGTGCAACTCCTGTGGATGAAGTAATATTTGTCAGTTTTGGTATCTTTAGGTCCAACATCTCTATTTGTTTGGTATCTCTAGAATGAATGACTGTTTGAATGATTTTTTTTTTCATCATATATGTATGTTGCAATTTAAATACAATTTAATAGCATATACATCATATGTTTAAATTCAAGCCATAAAAAAAGTTTTGAAACGCAATTTTAGGTTAATTTTTATATTGAAAAATTCAGTTTACTGATTCTAACTTGAAATTCATTAAGTATGAGCTTCAAGTGGATTGTTGATGTTTTATACACGGAAAAGATTTGCGTCGTTGTTCTTACAATGCATCTAACTCAGAGACAAGTGGAAGTGGTTCTCCTTAAAACTTTCTCTAATAAAATTGTCGTGCCAGAGAACGCCTTACATGGCGTTGGCTACAATAGTTACAAAATATTAACTTTTGGCGAGAATTTAGTACTTTTACCGAATCTGTCGCTTCATCCTTAGCGAGTTATTTGGCGATTATTCGCTGACATGCGTTAATAATATTCTAACATCGAATTTGTGTTTTAGACATGTTTTTCTCAATTCGATTAAAACCAACATTTGACACAAAACTGCACTTATAGTCACAAAACCCAGTTCTAGGGACGGGTACCATTTGGCGATTTTCCGCCAAATTTTTCTCGCCAAGCCCCGCGGACGCTGTAATCTTCAGAATTTTATTTCTCAATATTATGACTATTTTCAAGAGACACTGGCGACTTTATCTTTAAAGTTTGGCGCCAAATTTGGCGGTACCCGTCCCTAGGATTTACCCCAAAACCCCATACCAAATTTGATATAGTTAAGTCATTGCGATTTGAATGATCGCGTTCACATGTTTCTGAAAGTAGATTGATTGCCAGACAGTCAGCCTGTAGTCGGTTTTGGCACTTAACTTTTCAAACAGCTGGAGAGACGGACTAGTTCTGAACAGGTTTCACTCAAAATTTGATAGAAACCTGCAAATTTGGTGTAAAGACCGTATACCAAATTTCAACCTGTTACCTCAAAGCGTTTTTGAGTTATTTTTATCACAGATAGGCATTGTCCAAGAATCTGTTTTTGGAACTCAGGAAGGTCTAAAACGTGGAGATTCGTCCAAATCTCGAGTTCGAATTTTTTGACGATTATCATACTTTATACTACGTATACGAGAAAGTAAAAAACAATGAAATGTTTTTGAACTGCTACAACGATACTACGAAGGATTTTGCTTTTGTCTACAAATGCAGATTTATAGTTTTTAATTTTGAATGGTTTTTTTGGTATCGATTAGAAAAAATTTTTGTGTGGCCAAAGACTTTTGATCTAGAGATATAATACAAACAGGAGCAGTAAGAAGCGAGGAAAACTTCAGATAGTTTAAAAAATCAGCCACGCGATGCATAGGAAGTAAAATAGATAGTCAATAAAAAGTAATGGAACGCCTGAGACAGCCACTTTCAGAGATTCTTTTTTTTTTTTTTAATTTCAGTACAACTGCTGCTTATCCCTACAGGCAGACTCTACAAAGGAGTGAAAATAATATACAGACTATCTACTCTAAATGGTCCAATGACTAATTACTAAATCGTTGCAGATCGACATATCCGTAGTCAAAAAAAGGAAAAAAAAATCGTTTGAGATAATATATATATTTGTTTTTTAAATCATTAAACAAGCCATAGAAGAAAAAAAATACTAAATTAACATTTTTATACAATCTCTATTTGTTTTTTAAGTCAAATTAGTTTTTAACTCACTAACATTTAAAAAAAAGTTCCCCTTTTCTGAGAGTAAAACTAGCTGCATTTTGAATATCCTTTTATAAACTATTTTAAAAGGCTATCTCGAAGAATATCAACTATCAAAGGATAGCATTTTTCTTGGGAGATCGTTGAATGCCTTAAAATAATGAAACTCAAGGCTTCATAAATCGGTTACTTTTATTCGCAGAAATTGGAAACTTTTTTTTTAAATTAAAATATTATTGACAAGAATATTTTACTAAATGCGATTAATAAGACATGACTATATAAAAATTTGGTAATTTTTCAAAATCCGTTATAGTATAATTTTTCATACAATGAAAGCTTACTTCTAACTGAAAGTATATTGTTATCTATAATGATTTTAAAATTATTTAGTAGGTTCTTTTTATACGAAATCCAGTTTTCGCTCTCATTTTTTGTACAGGTCAGGATTTGATAAATATTTATTATGCACTGCATGTTCTGAAACTTTATGACGAAGAAAGAGCGAGCAAAATTAAAAATAATGTGCGCATTTAAAGATAAAAAATTATAGTGTCTAAATTGTTGAAACTATATGCGTATGGAAGCCTACTTGAGTAGATTTATTCCTCATTTCATAAAAATGAATAATAATCTCGTTTTATCACGGAGAACTATTTTTTTAACAAAGCAGAATAGTTTAAAGTAATACAAAAACTGATGAATAATTTAGAAGAGAATCTTTATTGAAATAAAATGTAAAGAATATATCTTAAAAAACGCTGAAATAATGTGTTATCTCTTAAAATTTTTATTGAGAGAACATAAACATTTAGAATGACTATGAATTCTTAAACAAGAAACCTCTCTAATATGTTTTGCATATGAGCTATAATTTATTACTGCTAGAACATTTCTCACTATTCGTTTCGAAATGTTGAAAACTTTTTTTAAAAAAATTTGGCACTGTTCCAAACGAGTACAAAACTTGCAGGATCAAGTTCAGGCATCTGGAAATTCTATCGTCCAAAGAACGTATTGTTCGTTTCATTTTCCATAGCATACCTTTACGAAAACGAAACTCGACTGAAAACATCCACTGGCATATCCGGATCCAGAACTGGTTCGGTATTTTTTTTTTTTTTTATGTGTGCCTTCTTCCCAAGAAAAATATAAAAATAAATTCGGAAACTTTTTTTCGGTTGAGGAAGCAGAATTCCTTTCCCCTTTCTGTTTTTGTTAGTGAAAAGTCTTTAAAAAGCTTTATCTCAAACATATCGTCTGCTCGTGCGCAGGAAATGACCACTCCTGTAAAAACACAAAAATAAAGCCCTTGGCATCGATTTATTTCGTAAAAACGAAAGATTGAATGGAATGAATCACGTAAATGTCTTATGCAGGAAATTCTGGAGTTATTTTATGAAATATTTTATCGGAAAGTTTTAAAAGAAAAACATCTTTTTTCCTTCCTTTTCTTGTGAAGTATATAAACAGCATTGGTAACGTCGAAAATTTTGTTATGTCTAATCTTTACATTTTATATCTATCTGAATTTCGGGCGGAGGGAGGAATCTCAAGTCTGCGAACATAAAAATGCAGTAATAGATAACATCGCATTTGATGTCATCATATCGCAATTGTATGAAATTTTTAAAATAGTTGCAAAATAAATTAGATATAACTGTACCGATTATTGTGGATGCAAATCGAATAGGCATCTAAAAATTCTGAGGGACAAACTATAAACTAAAATTTTTTTCTGTCAGCTCATTCAATATTTCAGTAACTATGTTTACAGATGTAATATAAAATGGCTTTCTCCCATTTTCAGAAAAATCGAAAATATTAAATTTCATTAAAATTTCAAGATCGAATTTTGGATGATTATAATACTTGATTTAGACTACTTCGCATAAGAAAAACGAGGGACATATTTAAGACTTAAATAATTTCCTAATTTTTATATTAATTTAGCCCGTATTAACTACATTTTAAAATGTTCTTTTATTGTCTGATCCAATTTCACCTTTTTTATTTAATTAATTATACACGTGCTCTAAAAAACTGAAAACTTCAGCATTTTCTCATGCTCCGAATAAATGGATAAAAGTCCTTAATGCTTGCAACGTTCTTTTAAAGATACCTGGATTTCCCTGTTCTAAATCGACACGAGTTAAAGAAATTCTTATAAAAATCTCATTATAAAATCACTGAGGAAAAAATTTCGGCCTTTTTTGCTCTTGTGTCTCGATGTGAATTGATTTATTTTTTACCGCTTATTCTTGTACATAAATTATGACCCCCCGAGATGGAATAAAGCGTGGATCTTTTCTCATGTGGTTGTATATAAAAAAATTTGCCATACATTTCAGTAAAATGCACATGAAAAAATAGGTTCCCCTAAACCATTAATAGAATTGCAGGGGGGGGGGGTGTTAAGACTCTGTAAAGAATTTTCAGCAGAAATTTCTTCAAAATACAAATTAATACCAAATGAACAAGAATGCTAGTTAAAAATTAGGAAGTTATTTTTCTTCTTCATGAATGCAAATTAAAAATTAGGAAGTTATTTTTCATGGACGGAAGTCAGAAATTAGGAAGTTATTTTTCCGTGCATCACATGCAAAACCTTGTAGAGAAATAAATATCGAATATTATATCCGAGCGAGATAAATTGTGTTCTCATAATCACATTTTTTTTTTTTTTTAATCCTTTAAAGGACAAAATTATATTTAAAAAAATAATAATCAGTTAGCATACTAATTTTCCTACTCACTTCAGTGCAGAATTTGTATTCACAATTTCTTTTTGGGTTATTTCAACAGTAATCACATATACGATATATGCTATTGATTTTAATACATATTAATTCCTCTTTCATTTTTTCTAGGAACTAGATTAATATTGTTATAGAGAGGGGGAAAAAAACATGTAAAACAAAAATAATCATATTTTTCATATTGAGTACTCATTTCTTTTTACTAAATGCCATAGACGTAAATAATAAGAAATCAAGAAACCAACAAACAGTACTACATAAGCGTGTAATATTGTATTATGTTCCGATTAATTAATTATTTTTCAGTATCGGAATTCCAAGTGTTGTCTACTATCGAAAAAAAAAGTAATTTAGAATCTCAATAAGTTTTCATAATGTTTATGATATCTTCTCTCATGTGTGTTATTTGCTTCAAATACACACTAGACATTTTTTAACCCTTTACACTCGGAAAAGTAATTCGATGCATAATTATTCACCTATTGCTTTGAAAAACATACATACAAGTTTTAAATCGAATTTATTTGAAAAATTAATCTACATCTTTTTACCATGCTGTTAGCGTTTTTAACAAATGAATAAATAAAATGTCAAAATGATGCATTGTCTTGAATGGTGAGTGAGAGGCACCATCCGAGTGTAAAGGGTTAAATTTAGTTTGACGAATCAGCTATGAAATGTGAATAACGTATTTTCAATTCACGAAATAGCTCAAAAAGTGAATGGGTTTTAAAATGGTGTAAACGACTTTCGGCATCTTTTTTAAAATTACGTTACTGTTATAGAAGGCTCTAAGAAGGTTTTGAAAGAGGTAGTTTAGTATTCAAGTAGCTTCGATATAGTATTTTTGCATCTGAAATGACTTTTATATTTGTGTAGTTGAAAATACCTAAAAATGCTGAATATATTTATCGAATGATTGACTACCAAATTTTGCTTCCATAATCTATACAAATGACGATTTGGAGTTGGTGACTGTTTATATCTTAAGTAATCTGAATGGAAATATATCTGAAATAACCTGATATGGAAACAAAGTACCTGCTGACAGTCAACTATTTATAAGCAAGTAAACAGTTTAGATTAAAAGCACTTGCTTTAAGTTACAGATTTCTAATATAATCTTAGTCAATCTCTCTCAAGGTTTTAAATTTCCATTCCTTTTATTTCAAGCTTTATTAATGGTTTAAATATTTATATTAACTTTTTATATGTGTTTAAATTTATAAATTAATGTAATGTAAATTTCATAAATCGTATATTTCTTAGTTATCTAATGGTTTCTCCATACTGATAGCAGAGGATGATGAGGAAAATACTTAATGCTTTACTTTAGAAGTTTGGTAAGATAGGATTATTGACAATTTTATTAAATGCTCAGCCAGTACAAACTGTTTTTTCAATGAATTGAATATTTATAATTTTATCATTTTTTTCAAAGAATAATTAAACTGATTTTGAGAGTCAACAATTAACATCATTTTCTTCAAAGAATAATTAAACTGATTTTGAGAGTCAACAATTAACATCATTTCTTAACCTAAGGAAAATTACCCATAGGGATATGACTACAAGAGGTATACAGGGAGAAAATGTTTAAATAAACATTGATTAATAGGTTGAACATAAGAGAAAAGAGGGTGAGATATATACCTTAATGATAATAAATCCAGGAGTATGCAAGCACAAAAAAAAAAAAAAAAAAAAGTGCAGAGAACTGCTAATTTACATTATTGTTTAAAATATGTTCAATGCAAGAATTGTTTCTAACATGCTTATATTTCTTATAATCAGGTATTGAAGCTGCCATACCAAATTTCATCTCCAATCTTTTTCAGTTATGGATATGAGATACTATAGCTTAAAAATGAAGTTTTTACCATTATATCCGATTTTACAACAGTTGCTATTGACTAACATTCACAAAGCTGCATTTATGCATATCCTGCTTTGAAAAAAAATTAGAATTAATAAATATGACTTTAAAAAAATTACAAACTTTAAAGGCTTTTTTTTTTTTTTTTTTTAAATTTCATAAGAAATTTCAGTTTTTAAGCAGCATATTCAATTTTATTAAATATTTATTTCTCATTCAAAAGCAAATAAATGGATGAAAATATAGTATCTTTTTTAACTATAAATGCTTTATCATATTAGAATAACTTCCTATTTTTTTTATTAATCAAATATGAAAATGTTCATAACAGTACCAAAATATAAATTCTGCTAAGTAATCTTGTTTTAGATTACTTGTTTATCTATGATGCAATAAAAGTAACTTAACTTAGATTTTCTTTTGGCATGCTATTACTTCAGCTTTGATAGTATCATGTAAACCCCCCCCCTTTTTTTAAACTTAAATAATGTAGAACTTGAAAATCTGCATTCTTTATGGATTTTTATGTCTTCCAGAAATAATTTTAAGTATATCTAAATTTTTTTTTCTTTAAAATATTTTTAACAGAAGTCCATGAAAGTCACAAATAAATGTTTCCTTAAAAAATGACTTAATGGTGAAAATGAGAACATTTTATTTTGAAAACGAATTTGAAATTGAAAAGACAACTGATGATCAAATGTTTTTAACACAATTTCGTACTGTTTTAATTGGTGCAAAATATGATGCATTTAAAAACAAATGGAAAATTATAACATTTTCCATTTGTTTCCTTACAAAAATATTTTTGATTTATTTTCGTATTTTTATGAACTGCATCTCTTTCAAATCCATAAAATTTGGAATTTTAAAAATTAATTAAATTACACATTTTAAAATAACTCCTTTCAAAAGTACTTGCTTATCTACATGAATAATTTTATTTAGCAGATTATGTTCTAAAATAAACATATTTAGAAATTTTATAATTTTTCATTTTCTGTAAGCAAGAGAAATAAATTAAGAGCTGAAACAATAAATGAAAGATAAAGTTTACACTTTGTAAAAAAATATTTAATGGAAAGGATTTTACATCAAAACCTTTGTTAGCCCAAAACTAGGCATTAATATTAGAATCAAAATGGTCTTATAAAACAAAAAAATATGTGGTCCATTTAACCACAGACAGTAAAAAAAGGATCTTATTATCCTTTTTTCCCTGACGGTACACAACTTTAATCCATTCCGTATTAATTCAGGACTCAGAGATCAAAACCAGTCCAAAAACCTTTGACAATATCTGAAATTGAAAGAAATAAACATACTTTGTTACATAAGAAAAATATATTGCATATAAAAGAAGTCATGGTCAAGTTGCAGCAAAAAATCTCTAATAAATTGTTTTGAATATTTTTCAGATTTAATCAATGAAAACAAACAATGGGAAAGAAGGGAATATCTTCACAGTATTTAAGATTTTTAGTAAATCAATTTTATAGTTATTTTAACAGTTTTTCATTCAACACAAATAGTTACATTGTATCCCTAAACTTTAAAATTTCTTCCAATTCTTCATTTTTTATAAAAGAAAAAAAAATTAACAATTAGGAGTAGTTTTTACATTTCCCACTTATTTTAGTTATCAATAAATATATAACAAATTGAATTTACATCCCAGCAATATTTCGTTAAAACTTTTTTTCCCCTTTTAAAAAATTATTACACTGTAAAATTTTTAAAAGTATATAAAGGTACTTATCTATTAACAACATGTCAGTGATTAATCATCAAGGATATCATGCTTATTGTAACCAATGATTAACTGCCAACATGTCATGCTAATCTTTGCCAAACTTTGACTACATTCAACAATGGCATAAGGTTAATACACAAGTACCACAAAAAATTATTAAAATAATAAAAATATTTTCTAAACATGTAACTTCGTATAGTATATCATACAATCATATTAGGCAACTTTACTGAAAACACACAAAAGTGATTCTTATAATCAAATTTGTAATAGCTATAAAAAAAAGGATAATTTAACAGATGCATGAGCTTTACCCCTAGTGTACATTTGATGACTAAGTTTCCCCACATAAATACTTTGTCTAAGTTACAGATGACAAATTAATGTGTCAATAGAAATTATATCAAACTTCATTTAGCTTTATAATAATAAATTTAATAAAACTTTATTACAAAAAAAAACAATTATATACTATTTCACTCATTACCAAATTAAATATTTTCTGAATGAAAAGATTCTTACAAAAAAATCTGTACCCAATAGACTAATTTACTTCTACGGTAGAATGACTAAACACTAGTAAAAAATACTAGGGAAGCTAATTATTGTTAACAACTATGTAAACTGAATATTATCTTTTATTTGCTATGACATTAGAGGAACTGATACTAAATGAAAGACATGCATTCAACTTTTTTCACCATTCTATCATACAGTGGAAAAGTAGAGAAAACAGACCATAACAATTGACAATTCAGTTTTCAAAATCAATTTCAGCCAGACAGAAACTTTTTTTAAACACTTACTCTTAAATAATGACTGCTAAAATTTTTGGATAGTGATAAAGATGAAAATTTTTAATTATAGATTTAAGAATATATTTTCTGCATGCATATAAAAAAAAATGATAAAACAGGAAAATCATACGGTTCAAGAAGACAAAATAATAATAAAACTTATCAAAACTTGCTAAATGAATATGAAAAATTAAAAAAGAGAAAGATTAAGACATTTGGCGGTATGGTCTTAAAAAAGTAACAACTTGGTTCCATTCTTCTGTATGGCCAGAATTAATTCAGCATTAAATTTAATTCCAATTAATTTACACTTTCATTATAAAAAAAATTCTCTTACATAATGCAGGTATATGATAAATTAAAAAGTCTTTATAATATTATATCTAGTATAATAATGTCTTGTTTCCCTTTTATGGTGAACTTTCTATGCTACAACAGCATTTCAAGGCTTGTTTGGTTTTTGAAGGTCCTTACACTGTATTAAGGGGGAAACACAATATTGAAATGCTCTCTCTTTGTTTGCATTTTTTTAATTAATAATAATGCTTTCCAAAAACAGATTAATTTCTTTAAATTAATTAATTTAATTATAATTATTAAATAATTAAAATTATTATCAAGCCTGCAATGCTCTACACAATCTGTATTTAGAATATGGGCATACATTTTTAGATAGTTTGTAAATAAACGTCTTTCTACAGAATTTTAATAAAAAAATAATAAAAGTGATAATTATGATTTAAGTTTATATCTTCCAAGCATATTTTTGAAATTTTAAACTTGTAATATTTACAAATAAAAGTAAATATTCCCAAAATATATTACATTTTCAAACTTATTTTTTAACACAGAGTTTCCCACAATATGATAAAAATTAGGGTAAATTTGTATAAGTTTCAAATGACAATCATTATTACAAATATTAAATTGAAAATTTTCTTTTTTCCCCAATTATTCCTAATTTTTCCCTAAAATTTGTATAAGTTTCAAATGACAATCATTATTACAAATATTAAATTGAAAATTTTCTTTTTTCCCTAATTATTCCCCAACATACAAAATATATTAGAAAAAATTTTTACAGAATAATAATCAATGTAACATAAGATTTAAAATTATATAATTAAAGATATAAAACATTTTTGCTTGTAAACATTCATTCAATGAAATAAAAATTAATTGCAGAATTTTATTTCAAACAATTAAGATGCAGATGCACACAAGAATAAATAATTCGGACTACCAAACTGAAATTAAAAATTATGGCTAGACTTATTTCACGAAATAAAAGGTTTCCTGTTTCTATATTTAAGTATTTCTCCTCACTTCTAGAAATTTAAATCCGTTCTGCATTACAATAAAAGAAGTCATGACTTCGTCGCGCAGCTTGTCCCAAATCATTTCGTTTTATTTAAATATGTTTACAGATATCTCAGAAAATGATATAATTGCTTTACCATATTACTGATAATAAATGAAAAATGACTAATTCGTAAAAATTATGATAATATAACATTAGGAAAAATAATTAAAGACATGAAAATATGTGGAGTCTCTTAGTTCTCGTAACATATAACGATCATTCGTTTCTAGAAAACTATTTTCATAACCGAAAGTACTTTTATTTCATTACCATTGTCGGAAAAAAATATCCAATAACAATAGAAAGTTTCATGAAAAGAACAGTTTCGGTTTACGAAAAACGAAATTAGATCCTCAACTGAAACTGTGATTAAATATTCACAAATGGTAGAAACAAAGGAGTGTATACATTCTATTTCTAATTGATGCTCATAACTAAAGGGACAGGAAACTCACGATACTTTGCTCTACGGAATTAAACGATAGTTTTTTTTTTTTTCTTTAAAAATATGCTTAAATATTTATCCTCAAAAACACCTCACGAAGAATTCTGCAAAACAAAATATATACCAATGAAATCAACCTGTTACTCGTAATAATCCAAATAACACACAAATTAAATTAGTTTAGAAAGAGATATTCTTAAAATATATTATGTAAAGGGATACTTAAAAAATCACGTTAAAAATTACTTAAACAATTATATTAAATTTTAGAAATTTTTAAAGACAATTATGAAATGTCTAACAATATTCATTTGATTAAATTTTACAGTACAACCAACTTTAAAATTAAAGAGAAACTTATAAAATTCTTACCAAATTCTTTACGTATTTTTAGGCGGTTTTGGTGCTTCTTTCCGATTAGCTTCGGTATTCTGCATCTTAGTAACTAATTTCCGAACGTGACCACATGGATCATGCTTGTTCGTGTGTTCAGATACTTCTTTCTTAGATCGTTGTTTTCCACTACCAGAATTAACAAATTTGTCCTGTTCGTAATTAAAATGCTCATATTCATCAACTTCGTCAGACATATTTTGCTTTAAGAGATCAAACTACTTCCGAAAAAAATGAGCACAGAAACAATTTCGAAACGAAATACAAGCTCTAAAACTTCAACGTGCAACTACTTGGACGGCTGAACGAAAATTAAATTGAAAATATTGAAACAAGACTATTGAAAGTAACAGTGTCCATTTAAATGTGCTAGTGTAAAGCCTCATTTTTTGATATTGAGTTAATATCGCTCTACATCTATGTACCAAAAAAAATGAAGCTAAAGGAAATATTTTTATCGGTTTAAATTTAAAATATATGATTTGTCTTATCATTATTTAATATTTAAATATAGAATCGTAATAAAAATATGGAAAAATTTTAATTACAAAAAAAGGGCACCATAGTTTACGATTACAATTTATTCATCGTTTCTGAATTGCAATCGGAGAATTTCGTAGAAGGAATCGTAGGTAAACGTTATTTGCAGACTCTATTTCAGGCAAAGCGGCTCGCAACAGTAGTAAAACAAAACAACGGTGTTGAAAGATTTGGCACATAAGCACTCTTTTATTCCTTTTCCGAACTGAAAAGACCCTGATTTTACAAATATGGCTCAGATGCATTTTCCCGAACCTTGCTTGCTTTTGATCAAATAATGCATACTTTTATTCTTGAAAATTTAAACTCTATTATAAGTAAATTAAATATATTTTTAAAATTTTTATTTTTCGAAAATATAATATAAAAAGAGAATATATAATAAACAGATTATCTAATAAGTAGTTAATTGAAAAAGCCTTGAGATCACATTTTTATAAAATTATTTTCAGATTTTTTTTCTTTTTTTTCTTTTTTTTTACAATAGAGCTGTAGTCGATGTTATTCAGTACTACTTGCATTGAAGGGGGTTATATTATTATTATTATTTTTATTTTTTTCATATGTACAAATTTATTTGTACACATGCGTACTCGAATTTGCTTTGGAATCGGGTGAGTAACTCACAAATCCGTAAATAATAACATGCTAAATATCACTGTTTATCAATTGCATTTAAAATGATTTCCAATTTTTTAAAAATTTAATTAATATTTTATACATGAGATAATGGTGGCAATTTCCTTTAAGTTGAATTTTAATTTGCCAATATATACTATAATTAAATTCCGGGTGTGACCTCCTGAAAAGTTCCTGGTATATTCTTTAATTAATTAATTGATTGATTGATTTTAGCAATTTTATTGAATATGTCGGGTGATCCTTGGCGAGTTTTTTGGCGATTAATATTTGATATGCAGTTAAAAGTATCCAAAAATCGAATTTGCGTTTTAAACGCATTCTTCCCACCGATTGAAACAAAAATTTGATACAAAACTAAATTTGTTATGAAAAAAAAAAAAAAAACCGTAACAAATTTGATACATTGAAGTCATTGTGTTTTTGAGTTATCACGTTTATATATTTCTGAACGTAAAGACTGACAGACGGTCAACCCCTCATTGGATTTGGCTTAAAATTTGATAAATGTCTTCGCTACAGATGTCAAGTATGTGTACCGAATTTTATTTATTTACCTCTCTTCCTTTTTGCCGTTATCGTGTTAACTTATATTCGAACAGCCGGACAGACGGACTTTCTCTGAACGGATTTTACTCAAAATTGGATACAGATCTACAAATTTGGTGCAAAAATAGATTGAATTTCATCCATCTAGTTCACATCGTTTTTTAGCTATCTTTTTCACAGATAGACGGACGAATATTTCCCAAAAATATATTTTTGGGGTTCAAGGCGGTCTAAAACGTAAAAATTCGTCGAAATCTCATGTTCGAATTTTTTGACCATTCAGTACTTCCTCTATACTACTTCGTATAGTAGAAAGTAAAAACTGCTTACGGATATTTTTTCAATTAAAATCTTTCGAAAATATCTTGTTTCGGAAGTTGGAAGCGGGGTGGGGATGGGGTTCAAAACTGATATGTCTACACTACTTCTTAAACTTAATCCCCTCCCATTTGTAATCATAAATAATAAGACGTAGAAATCAGCCCTCAAGATTTTGACAAATCTGTTCTTTTAAGAATTCACCGATTTCGGAAAAAAAAACAAAGAAACGCATTTTGAATCTTGGCTATCTGTAACAACTAAAAACGTTAGAAATCGCCTAGAAACTATATTATAATACTATACCAGTTTACTATACAATAATATACTGTACTATTACAGAAAGGAAGAGTGCACCAAAATTTTTTAAAAATATTTTGAAGGCTTTTTTTTTTTTTTTTTTTTTTGCTTTTGCTGATTTATATGAACTTCAGGGTGTTCAATATATATATATACATTGTATATACATTCAATATATATACATTGTAACGTAGGTTCTTTAGTGTGGAACTCAATGACACACACAAGAAGTAGAGCTAAACCAATTTATTAACTCAACCCTGAAACTGAGAACACAGTGACTGACAGATCTTCTGCTTTTATATTAGCAGGGAAAGTTCCAGAATACTTTTCTGGAGACAGTAAGAAAAATCCTGAACACTTATCTGGTAAACTAAAGAAATGTCCAAAATCTTCTGGAACATGCAATAAAGGAAAACATAAAATGAAAGAATTAAACATTTATACAGCTTTGCCTTTAGCGGGATTCGAACTTACCATCTCTTGATTAAGAGACCAGTGTTATGACCATTCGGCTATGGAGAGTTGCCTGCCTATTTTCAATGCGGCAATATATATATATTTATATACACACACACAAGCATTATGAATCTTATTTAACACTTAGCATTTTTACATTATTTAATTATGTAAAAATTAAATAATGTAAATGAATGCCTATTTTATGCATGTTAATAAATATATTTATTTTAATTTTTTTTTAAAAAAATTGCAGTATTTATTTGAGGAAATTTCACTTGTAACCTATCATATTCTATGAATAAAATATTTAACTCATTTAACTTAAATTGTCCTAAAGAGATTTTTTGAACAATTCTTTCTCCTATTTTAATTTCTCATATACGTTGTATAGAGAAAGTATAGTGATCGTCAAAAAAATTCGAACTCGAAATTTCGACGAATCTAAACTTCAGTTCCACTGAGTTCGAAAAACACATGTTTAGAAAATGTATGTCTGTGACAAAGATAGCTTAAAAACGTTTTGAGCTAAACGGTTGAAATTTGGTAAATGGTTATTATACCAAATTTGCAAATTTTTATCAAATTTTGAATTTTAAAATCTGTTTAAATTAAATCCAGCAGTTCGAATACAAGTTAGCACAATGACTACAAAACGAAACGAGCTAGAGAGAGAAAAAAAAATTGCTACGCAGATTTAATATCTGTAATATTGGTACCTATCAAATTTTCTGCCAAATTCAACAAGGATCGTCTGTCTGTTCTTTCAAAAAAATATACCCGCGATAATGCAGAAACGCAATGACTTAAATATATCAAATTTGATATGGGAGTTTCTGACTACAGTTTCAGTTTTGTGTCAAATTTTTGTAACAATCGGTTGAAAAAAAAAACGTATTTAAAACACAAATTAGATTTTTGTATACTATTAATGCATGCCAAAGATAAATGGTCAAATAATTCTTCAAGGATGACTCTTTAAATTTAGAAAAAATGCTTAATTCTCGCCAAAAATTAATATTTCGTAAGTGTTGTACGCCAATGCCATGCAAGGCGTTCTCTGGCACGACAAGTTTATTAGAGAGAATGCGAGAAAGGTTGGGGTATACCATTCGTGCTGTTTAATGTCGAAAATGATCTTTCTTCACTGTGGTGAAAGCTTATAAGCCAGTTAACAGCTACGCTGCACGAGCAATTGCTTTTGTATCATGGTCATGTTACTGGGCTGCGAACCACAAGGTCTCAGGTTCTATCCCCACTCATACCAATCCGCCACATTGGTGACCTCGGACGATGCTCCTTCCACTTTCGTACAGCTGTTGTGTCGCCATCTACCCGCAGCAACCCAAAGTCGTCAGCCTCACTTGACGCAGCATCAGCAACAGCAACCACACACGCTGGCCATAACAAATGGGTACAGGCGCATTACAATCAACAGCTAATACATCACCACTCAACAGCCATATCGTTCGTCTCACCTCCGACTCACTGGAGGGAGAGTTTACGGTGAAAGCTTATAAGCCAGTTAACAGCTACGCTACCTGAGCAATTGTTTTTGTATCATGGTTACTGGCTGCGAACCACAAGGTCCCAGGTTCTATCCTCGCTCATCTCAATTCGTCACATCACTATAGTTTGTACATATAATACTTATTGCTATCGAAATTGTTAACGAAGTTATCACGTTAAAATTATACATATGAATATTTTTTAAACTTACCTACATGTGCATTGGACATTTAATTTTTTTTTTTTAAATCACAAATGCACTTAATTTAACACTTTATTCGAAACAATTTGCTATATTGCAGTATTCATTTTGCAGTTTCTCTATCATTACTTATATTTTTGAACTTACACTTAGTTTAACCATAGTGAAATGCGGTTCGAGAAGGCGCTATATGACATTGTCAGCATGAGAGCAGATGGAAAAATGCTCTAACAGTATTACAATCTTTTTGTGTAAAATCGGAATGGCACTGTAGTGAATAGCTTATTAGCCAGTTAACAGCTACGCTATCCGAGCAATTGCTTTTGTATCGTGGTCATGTTACTGGGCTCCGACCTACAAGGTCCCAGGTTCTATCCCCACGCATTTCAATTCGCCACATTGGTAACCTCGGACGATGAACCTTCAACCTTCATACAGCTATTGTGGCTCCATCTACCCGCAGCAAATCAAAGTCGTCAGACTCACTTGAAGCAGCAACAGCATCAGCAACCACTCACCCACACATGCTCGCCATAACGCTTGGCGCTACTCAAATGTTCATATGGGTACAGGCACATTAGACTCAACAACTAAAAACATCACCACTCAATAGCCATATCGTTCGTCTCACCTCCGACTCACTGGAAGAAGAGTCTGTAATGTATAGCTTATTAGCCAGTTAACAGCTACGCTACACGAGCAATTGCTTTTGTATTGGGGTCATGTTACTCGGCTGCGAACCACAAGGTTCCAGGTTCTATCCTCGCTCGTACCAATACGCCACAACACCAATATGGATAAACTTAAAAGACAAAACCTTATCTAAATATAAAATTTGATCCAAATCGTTAGGGCTGTTTCAGAGATACACGAAATATATATATATATATACAAGAATTGCTAGTTTAAAATTATAAGATATGAAAGACTTTAAATTTTTTTTAATTCATCAATATTAGGTATATTATTTTATAATTCAAACTTTTTACTTGTATATTTTTTCTGTCAACAGTAGATATCATTTATTAAAGCATTAAAGAAAATAATACAATTTATTGTAGTTAATTTAGGGCATCCATTTTATTTCAAAATACGAATAAATCATCGAAGTATTTATATATTCATATTTTAATCTCGACGATTGAGTCATATTGAAAAAAAGTTATCTAAAAAAATAACCTTTCCGAGAATAGAGAGGAAAAAATAAAGAAGACCACTCATTGGATGGCTGAATCTGAATACTGTTGAAAAGAATCTGGAGCAGACAGGAGTGAACTGATGTAGTTCTATTGTGCTAGATAAGGTTAGAGAGGGAAAACTTGGAGGGACAGCCTTATTCTGTAACAGGATATAGTGCTTCTGAAGAAGTAGATAGGATTGGATTCGGATTCTGCAATTCTCTACAATAGAGGAATCGAAGAATTTTTGTATATGCTGTGACATTCCCCGTTTCCCAGTACTGATAAGACATTTAACCAGCTGTGTCGTCACTGTTACTTACTAAACTCCTCGAGATAGCCAGATGGTGGATCTTTTCACCTGGGTGGTCTCGCATCTGTTCATTACCGACAACAGTGAAAGACCACATGTGGAATTTCTCGTCCAAGAGGTATTGATAGTATCTTCAAAGAGAAAGAGGTGTCCAAACATCTGGAGACTAGATGTTTCTCTTTGTGAAAGGACCTTCCCACGACCCACTGGCGTCGCTGAGAGAGCATATTGCTGAACCCCTATTGGTCGAAAGAGAGCTCAGATGACCAATGTAAATTAAGAGGTGGAGATTGCCGCCGAAATAAAATGCGGAGATTTTTTTTTTTTTTTTGAGGGGAGAGAAGAAACGAATTGCAGGCGGAATCGTTGGACTACGCTCACGAGTTCGGAGTCCGAGAACCAACTGAGTTTCAAGAAAGCCTTCGACTTTGACTGTTGTAACTCCTACTACAGGTGTAAATAGCTGTTTATTTAACCAAGATTAGAACAAGTTTTTCTTTGTATATAGGGCTGTAAATTAAAGAATTGTCTGGAAATTCCGCTTCGTTATTTGATCAGTCTAGATCAAGACATTACAATACATATTGCGACAGATCTAGCTTTCACGAAACTAATATCCGGCTACACAGAAGCAAAAGTCTAATTTAGATGGAGTTTTGAGTCACTTCCGTATGTATAAAGAATTTCTGTCCCTGCTTTGAAATAGAGACTACTCAATGAAATTAAAAATAATACAAGGGGTTTATTAGGTGAGTGCTCGTTATATTTTGTATTGATGATTATATGTTGAAATTCTGTAAAAGAAAATTTGTGAAATATGAACGACATAAGTTTGTGTAAAGTTCAACACATTATAGATATACAGATATGACACCATTTCTTTCCAATAAGAATTCCAAATTAATTAAAAAGTGTAAAATTGAAACCTGCTATTGCAAATTTCAAGTTACCGTATGAGAACACTATCATTTTTTAAGTCATTGTTTGTCTTAATTAATTTCTCATAAACAAGTTTAAACCGGTTTGAAACAGTCATGTGACTATCAAATTACGCATGCATCGATATTTTAAAAAAATAATAAAAAGAAAAGATTTTTTCCCCCTCCCTCTTAAAATCGGTCGAACTCCAAAACTTTTTCTCAAGGTCAGAATAATTTGTGTGTGTGTGTGTGTGTGTGTTAACTGGTTTGGAATGATCACATGACTATTATATTACGAAATCGTTCGTTTTTAGAAAAACAATGATTTTTTTTTTTTCCATCGCAGAATCTTTGGAGCTCCAAAACTTTTTTTGCCAGCTAGAGAAGTTGAAAGTTAAATATATATATATATGTGTACATATACTTTTCGACACCTTCTTTCGTGTTGATTCTCATTTTCTTTTGTGGGCTTCGCCGGGCAATAACTTGTTACCACCCACCCTTTTATTGGCAAGACAGTAGAATCAGGTACATGGTGGACATTCGCGCCAAGTTGTAACGATTTGTTGGCAATAAGTCTCAAATGTTACAACCTTTTTTATCATTTTCTAATAGCCCTTAGAGCAAAAAATTAATGCCTTAAAGCGATAAATCGCCAAATTTTCTACCCGTGCATTTTGTGGCGTCAAAAACCTCGTGACAAAACAACATCATGTTTTCATGTGATAACAAAGGAAACAAAAAAAAAAAAAAAAACATTTTTATACAAAGTTATCATTTCAATGATAAGAGTGAATACTAAGCTTTCGTTTTCAATGGTATCTATCTGTACTTCAATAGCAATAGATAAGTTTAATTGATAAAATAAATCTCCTGACAACCAACCACTTTTAATAAATTATCTCAAATGAATAGAAAGGAAAACAAATCACTCAGACGCCTCCCTTCTGACTCCTACCAAATATCATTTCAGAACATTCTTCAGTGGCGTTCCTGTTACTTCTTATCAATATCAAACCATCAAGCACGTTCCTAAAATGAGAAATCGCGTTAAAGGATGAAAAATCTTGTAAATTCTAGATTATTCTCACATTTGCAATGCTGTTTGCTAGAAGTATTCTCGTATCTGGAGCTTCGTTTTCGAAGTAGGCATCGCATCATGACAAAGCAGTAAGACAAATCTGAAGCCTGCTTCCATTTCAAAAGAAAAAACAGCGGGAATGGTTTCCCTGAAACTTTCTCGCATACCTCTGTTCTTGTGCAGTACTAACCGTATGCCATTAGGGAACAATAGTTATGAAAAAGCTTATTAGAGTGCATTCTTGGGCCGCGGTGGCCTGGTGGTAAGGTCTCGGTTTGTGAGCCGTAGGGTTTCAGGTTCGAGACCCGATTCCACCGAAGAACCGTCGTGTAAGGGGGTCTGTTGCACGTTAAATCCGTCATGCCAAACGTCCTCCCGCTGGTGTGGTGTGGTGTGGAGAGGGGGCTGCCAACTCAGGTGTCGTCCTCGTCATCTGACTGCTGTTCAGAATTACGGGATCCGTCCCAAAATAGCCCTAGTGTTGCTTTACAACGGGACGTTAATATAACTAAACTAAACTAGAGTGCATTCTTTGGCGATTTTTCAGCACTTAATCGCTAGGATGCGGTTAATACAGAAGTATCAGAAAATCGAGTTTGAACTTTGGAAGCTATTTTTACTTTCTCGTATATATAGTACAGAGAAAGTAGCGTAATCATCAAATAATTCCAACCCGAGATTTTGAAGAATTTCCACATTTTAGACATCCTTGAGTTCTGCTAGGAAATCTATCTTTGGTCTATATGTCTTTGATAAAGTTTTTCTAAAAAGTTTTGAGCTGGACTGATAAAATTTGGTATACAGGCGTAAAACCAAATTTGTAGATGTCTAATTTTGCACTCACTCCGTTCAGAGAAAGTCTGCCTGTTTGGCTCTTGGAATATAAGTCAGCACGATAAATACAAAACGAAGGGAGCTGGATAGATAAGATTCGGTACACAGATTTAACATCTTGTAGTGAATAGTTTATAAGCCAATTAACAACGACGTTGCAAGAGCGATTTCTTTTGTATCGTGGTCATGTTACTCGGCTGCGACCTACAAGGTCCCAGGTTCTATCCTCGCGCATTCCAATCTGCTACATTGGTGACCTCGGACGAGGAACCTTGAACCTTCGTACAGCTGTTGTGGCGCCATCTACCCGCAACCAAAGTCGTCAGACTCACTTGACGCAGCATCAACAACCACACACACTCGCTATAACGCTTGGTGCTACTCAAATGGGTACAGGCGCATTAAAATCAACAGTTCAATACATCTCCATTCAACAGCCATATCGTTCGTCTCACCTCTGACTCACTGGAAGGAGAGACTGTAGTGAATAGCTTATAAGCCAGTTAACAACTACGTTTCATGAACAATTGCTTTTGTATTATGGTCATGTTACTGGACTGCAAACCACAAGGTCCCAGGTTCTATCCTCACTCATCACAATTCGCCACAATCTTTAGTAGAGACGGCTACCAAATCCAACAAGAGGTTGACAATCTGTCGGTCTGTTCTTTCAGAAATTTGTTCACGCGATATTTCAAAAACATAATGACTTAAATGTATAAAATTTGGTACGTGATTTGGCGATTTCAAGTGCAATTTTGTATCAAAGTTTTATTTTAATTTGTTGGGAAGAACGCTTCTGGAAGCCAAATTTAATTTTTGGATACTTTTGACCGCATGGCATGGATTAATCGCCAAAACATTCGCCAAGGATCCCACTACAGTTAAAGTAAAAGTGCTAAATTCACGTCCAAGGTTCATATTTCGTAATTATTGTACGTCAATTCCATGGAAGACGTTTTCTGAGATAACACTTTTATAGAAGTGTTTGGGAGAAAATTTTGGAGGGACCACTCACGCAGATTTTCCTAAAAATTAAAACCAAAATTTCACCAAGAACTATAAATGTAGCCATAACTCAGTTAAAAAATTTCATATATTTATTTAAATCATTGCATTTTTGAGTTATCGGGTTCCTATACTTGTGAAATTATTGGCCAACAGATAGTCAACTGCTGAACAGATTTTATTCAAAATTTGAATATATATATATATATATATATATATATATATATATATATATATATATATATATATATATATATATATATATATATATATATATATATATATATATATATATTTAGATGCTAAACTTGAGTACCAAATTTTATTCATCTAGTTTTCGTCATTTTGTAGCTGCTGTGTTAACTTATATTCAGATAACCAGACAGATGACTACCTCTGAATAGATTTCATTCAAAATTTGACAGAATTCTACAAAATGGATCATATACTAAATTTCAATTGTCTAGCTCAAAACCTTTTTTTAGCTAGTATTCACAGATAAACAGACATAATTTTAACTAGTTGGAATAGTCTTTCAAAAACTTTCTTTGGCTTAAAAAAAATTATCTCCCCCTCCCCCCCCCACAACACACACACAAAAAAAATTGTGCACCTTGGATAAGACAGATAACGCCTTGCATGGCTTTGGCATACAATAGTTTCAAAATATTAATTTTTGGCTTGAATTTTGCATTTTTACTGAATTTGTAAAATCCATCTTACTGAATCCTTAAAATCGCCATCCTAGGCGAGTTTTTTGAAGATTAATCCCAGGCATGCAGTTATTTGTATCCGAAAATTTGTATTTTTATTTTACACTAGTTTTTTCCAACCGATTGAAATAAAATTTTGACCTAAAACTATATTTGTAGTCACAAAATCGCATAAAAAATTTGATATATTTAAGTCCTTGCGTTTATCAGTTATGTCTACGTGTTTCTAAAAGTACTGATTGACAGATGGTCAACCTCTTGTTCAATTTGCTTCAAAATTTGGTAAGTGTCAAAAATACAGATGTTGAATCTGTGCGACGAATTTCATCCATCTAGCTCTTTTCGTTTTGCAGTTATTGCGTTATAGTCGAACATCCGGGCAAATTACGATCAAAATCCTATGAACGGATTTTGCTCAACATATGAAAGTATTTTGCAAATTTGATGCAAAGATCGTGTATACTAAATTGCATCCATCTAGTTCAATGAGTCATTTTTGTCACAGACAAGCAGATAACTTTCAGACTTGATGATGATGTCGTGCCCGCGTTACCACGGAAAGGGGGTGCAGTAGCTTCGGTGGGTTAAAACCCATGAGCACCCGAGGGCAGAAGTCTGATTTCTAGCTCATACGAGGATGAAACTCACGCATTCACTTGCACAGCTCCTTTTTACAGGAGGGCACATTCACACACCTCAAAGATAGAACAGAAGAAGAACAACCATGCCCGAACCGGAATTCGAACTCGGGACACCCAAATCACGGGGAAGATGCGCTACCCCTATGCAAGAACGCCGGCAACTGTCAGACTTAAGAAGGTCTAAAAAAAGTGGAGATTCATCAAAAGTCCAGTTCGGAATTTTTGTGACGATTACAATATTTATTCTTTGTATATTCAAATACGAAAAAGCAAAAAAAAAAAAGGCAAAAACCAACGGTTTTTTCGAAACTTTTCAGCATATATTTTCATAAGGATATAATCCTTATCTCAATTTTCGAAAACTTTCCAAATAAAATTATGCACCTCGGCCAATTCCATTTACAGGAATTATATTAACCCCTTCTAGTAAGATTTAACAATAAAAAATTCTGCGCGAAATAATCATTTCATTTTTATTTAAAAAAAAAACTCAAATTCTAATATATTGTTAATTAAAATCATATTATTGATATGGATATAATTGTAATTTGCAAGTTCATATTCAACCTTTCTTCAAAAATCTGTGATGATTTTCCCTAGTTTTCGTGTTTGCGCCAGGCACTCCCGGAAATTATTTTTATTTCAGGCACATTATCAAATCCATTCTGATGATGTGTCTACGACTCCAGAGCAATCACTAAAATCCATTATTAGTCGTTAAGCGCGTTTTCGTCTTCATGGTAATATTTCACTGTCATTAGTTTTATTATCGGTATCAGGTAAATGCATGCTTACTTCTGATTTTTCTTCAATCACCTTGCTCTTTATAGTCTACAGTACTCTTATTCATTATGTGGTGTCTTTCAAAACATATTTTTCCTTTAGTAAGTCAGATGTTTACGCTAAATGTTTATAAGAATGAAATCCACTGACTAACAACAATTTAGCCGTAACTTCTACCAAGAAAATCTAATATAAACAATATGTGACAGTGATCTATGATATCAACAGAAGTAATAAAAGTGCTGCCGGTGCTGCACTTTTATTACTTCTAGAAATTTTAAACCGAACTAAAACCAGAAATTAACCGAATTAAACTAGAAATTTTAAACCGAATTTATTATTATATTCAACAGTAACTTCAGTCGCATGACAAGTTACACTCGTCACTGTGCTATATGGCATGAAAAATCAATGACGAGTTATATTCGTCATTTTAGCGGAAGGGTGTAAAGGGGTGTAAGAAAGCAATGACGAATATTTTTAATGCGCATTCCCGTTTTAACCCTTTAAAGGGCCCTTTTTTTCTAGCCATGTTATGTTAAAATATTTTAGGCTTGAAATTAGAATAAGAAAACGGATTCATACAAAAACGGTTATAGATATATTCTTATAGATAAATTTAATTTGATTAATTAATTAATTTGGTTAATTAATAATTAAGTAACAAATCAAGACACATCATTTTGTCTGAGATAAAGAACTGAAGCATCTAAGTTTCTGACTTACTAAAAAAATTTGCCAGAACTTATGCTAACCTACATAATTTCATACAAAGACTGATAAATTTGGAGGGAAGCATACTTCCCACGGCCCTAGAAAGGGTTAAACAATGTTACTCTTCAGCTTTAATAGAAAATACTTCAAAGGAGCTCTTAAGATTCTTTCATTCTGAAAGAGTATTTGAAACTTGTTCTAATAAAACTGATATTTATGTGCTAAAAATTATGTTATGATGCTATTATTGGTATTGATGTAACGAATCTGTTAAATATCTCTATAAATGAAAAAGATATTCAACTCTAAGGGGAAAAAAGTACTTATCATGTAAGTTACGCCGCAATAAATCTTTCTAGAGAGAACGTAATAATAAATTCTTCTGAAGATGCAGAAAAAGATGAAATCTCAGAAACGTACTAAATCCGCTGAGAGATTCCACAACAGTCTGGTCAAAGGTCAACGCGGAGCTTGAAGTGAAACCCACTCGGAGAAAGGAATTTTCTTTTTTGCTTGGCAGAAGCTGTCAACGCCGATGAAATTGATTTGAGATCTCTGATGAATCTTAAGCGTGGAAAAGAAATAGCATCCTTGATTGAAAATTATGTTCGGAATAAAAATAAAGCACCTGATTTAAAAATGGATATAGCATTGATTGACGAGGCACATGTGTTTGTTAAACCAGACACGTGGTTTTGGGGAGCAAAACGTATTGAATTGAATCGTTTCTACAGGAAGGAATTTAAGGCAACAGCTCTTTGAATTTCTCTGCACTTGAGGTACTTGGCCAGGATGAAGGATTTAACACACATCGACTGTGTATTAATTATAAGGAATTCGCAGAGCAGGCCATCTGGGGGGATGCGGTAGATGCTATGCACCAGAGCCCCACAATTGAGGGGGCCCCAACATGATTATGAACTCAAATAATTTTCTGAACGGTAATAGCGAAATGGAAAGAAGAAAAGAAAAATGATCTGGGGTTGTTGCGGATTGGCTATGGGCGAGGATAGAACCTGGGCATTTGTGGTTCGCAGCCGAGTAACGAGACCACAAGACAAAAACAATAGCTCCTGTTTCATAGTTGTTATCTGGCTTATAAGTTTTTCATCACAGAGTAATCGATGGGTTTGAAAATGTTTAATATTGTTAGACATGACATTTAGCGGTATTGTAAGTACACTTTTTTATTTGTCATGTAAACTACGTAAATATCAAATAGAATCTTTCTTTACCTTTCAACAAGGGAAGAAAATGATGCAACCAAGTATTTGATGAAAGAATGGAAACGATTTGGGTTTCCTTTACAATAATGAAAATATTGTTGTGAAATATATTTAAAAGTATGTCCGAAAGCTAATTAAATCTAGAATTAAAAATGTTGCAGCAACTAAATTATTATCAGAGATAATACGATACTTTGTGCTTTAAAATAGCTTAAAAAATCATATTTGTGCGGAAATATTTTTGGAAGTTATCACATATTTTCACTCTCCAAATATAACTAGATGGAATTTGGTAGTTCTAGATCAAACAGTGTGGCCTGTAGAATGCCACAACACACACACCTTTATTATTAGTAGAGATCGGTATCTGAAAGGTTAAAGTATCACAGAATTTCAAGTAGAATTCAGAGGAAATCTTCAATAAAATATGAAAGAGGCTAAAAACTTGGTTTTATGCTTATGTTTTATGAAATGCAAGCATAAAATTAAAAAAATTCATTCATGTGAAGGAATGAACTCTAAGGAAATAATAAAAATGTAGGTGGTCATAACTTTAAGCAATAAACAATCGCTCTTCAGTTTTTAATTATTGTTTGTTGAATGTCATATAAAGAAATGTAATAAATACAAATGCATATGCCTAAAAAAATTGCAATTATAAAAATTGTTTTCATTTTTTAATAACAACAACCAATTTCTTCTCTGACATGACTTACCCGAAAAGGATGCGTATACTGGATTTATATTTCCAAAACTACCAATAAAAGAAGATAATTTGTTCAAAACCCTATTTAGACACAAATTTATTTAAACACAAATTTATCTTACTAAGGAAAAGAAACGTGAATTATCTTTAAATCAAAGAATAACAAGAATGAAGATATAACATATTATCTCGCCAACGAAATGGAAATTATGAAAAATGATTCAAAATACGTGAAGAAAAATGAGATTCGCAGCATTAACAAAACATGATTTTATTTCATGATATTAAAATATAGACAAGTTAAATATAGATAAGATAGTGATAAATGTTATTCAGCATTTGCAAGTCAAAATAGTCTCAAATAACATTCAGATGTCTGAAATCCAGGCTCATGTGGTTTTTATATGTCCAGCTAACCACATTGCAAATGGACAACATACGCATTGATATTTTTAAAGATAGTCAGATCCTTCAATAACACGAAATACATACTCAGCGACATGCGCATTCTTCTCAGCTTTCATAATTTTCTGGAAAGCATTGCGTCTTCTCTCATCTTTGTTTATTTCAATTTTATAAGATTCGGGAACAATATTTCACAATTCTCTAAACTGATCGTAATAATCATAGCCATCCATTATGTAATAAATTAATATGTGATCCAAGATCGTTGTGAAATCGGCAAGTTGCAGGCGTTTCAACAACTCCTTCGCCAATTCGATGAATAGCGACTGGAATGGCCACATCAAAGCCTGTTTAAGGGCAGTTGCAGGATTAGAATGGAACAATTCCAGGCGTTCTGCTTCGTCCATTTGGTACAGACATAAGCGGAAATCATCTTTGTGAATGAGGTAGTTGTTATTAAGGAGATAATCCCTCCTGCACTGCTTGGACAAAAATCGAAAATAAGAACTTATCCTCAACGGGATATCCAAATACCTTATAAATGCAGGTCTGAAATAATGTTTAATCAACTCCTCCAAAGTTTTAGTACCACCTTCCTTCATCAATTTGGTCCAGAAACTCACCGCAGTATTAATTTGTCTCTCATTAATATGCACCATACCGTTAGCTTTCATTTTGTGCCAGAGATTCACAATTTTATCCAGAAAAAAAAAATAATTGCAGGCCAACTTAAAACGATCGCTGATGTCAATCCTGTCACTGTGAATGATCTTCTTTGCCGTTTGCACCCTATCAACCGTTCCATTACTCTTCCAACAAATATAATTCAGAAATTCGGAGCAGAAATCTTCCTCCCCTGGAAATATGGAATGTGGTCTTCCAGCCACATGACCACTTCATAGTGCATCGGCTGGATCATTTTTGCCACTTTAGGCGGAATAGATGGTGGAAGAAGTGGCAGCTTCTCCATTGCCGTCTTCTCTATAAAACCCCATAGGGCAAGTCTGCTGCTCTGGAACAGATGGAATGGATGCATCATCGTTACTTCATTATCCAACATAATTCTTACATCAGGATCCAGTAAGAGATGTGAGGCGATTTTGACTGACGCAATGTGCAGAAGAGAGGGCATGAAATGGAAATTCATCTTGTTCTGAAAGTCTTGTTCCCTAACTTAACACTAAAATGAGAACAAGATGTGGTATTATTTTTGGTTAGAGGAGTAAAAATCAGAGTAATGCAATATTTTAAAAAACAGTCAAGGTTTCAGAAGTCTGTTGGGAGGAAAAGGGGAGCAAGGCCATCCAAGGTCATCTTATCTACAACTCCGATCTGAATTCTGTAATAGCCCGCAGAAGACAAAAGAAAAGAATTTAAAAACAAATTTAGTTTTCATACTTAAAACTAAGCTGAAATAACGGTAAAAAAAACCCCCATTAAACTGAAAATTAAATTCTGCCGAAGAGTTAAATAATTAAAATATATTTAACTTAACTTTATTTGGCTGACTTACTCAATTTATATAGTTTACTGAATAGTTTTAAAACCAAAATAAACGCGCGAAAATACCATTATTGCTCATGGATTTTGAAAACTCTGGTGTAGATATTGGTTATATGAGATGAATGAGGTGATCCCAGGATTTTCTTTGCAGCATGCAATTGCTCATAAGGGAGAAGATCACTCAATGTATGAATTTATAATATAATATTCCTGCCTCATTATCTTTATAGTAAAAAACAGTAATTTACAGGGATTCTGAACGGATGCTTCAATGCGCTTGGCGACAAAAATGGAGTGTTGGCAAAATACAAGAATTTCAGTTTCACTTCTATTAGGAACAGACATCTAGAAATTCTATAAAATTCCACACCCTTTCAGCAGCCTATAAAAGACGAGGTGCTCACATAAGGATTCATTCTTTCTTTAGAGTGTTGCTCTCTAGCCGTTCCTTTCATTCATTTCAGGATTAATTAATTTTTTTCATCGTTTATTATACACTTTTTAAAGCTATTTCTAAGTCGAGGTTCATTAAATTAATAATTATTTTTTAATTCATTTTATAAATGTCGGTCATGCAAATATTTTTCGCACTGATCCAAACTTTATTTTTTAAAATGTGATGATGAACAGTTACTTTTTGTCTTGCTTTTCAATTGCATTTTATTTTCCTAATTATTATAATTTGACTTATTTTTATGTTTGAGTATCAAGTTATTGTTTGTTTCAGAAAGCCAAACATTGTTTATACAAAGATCAAAAATTTTATCTTCCATCGTTCAATTTTTTTTAAACATTTTTTGAAATTTTTTTTAGTTTCTTTGGTTTTATTATTATTCATGATATTTATAACCACTTAGAGCTTTAAAATCGATTCTAATGTTTTTTAATTAACTTTTAGAGTTAATTTTTTTGAATGACCATAATTAACCGTCAAACAAGATTTCTGTTTTTCTTATGATTTCAGAATGTCTCGTGCGTTACCTATACCAATATCTGCTTATAAAGAAAATCAGAAATAAATTTGACTGATTTTACTCTTCAAAGGGACGACATGCAAGAACGCTTCTACAATAATTAACCCGTAACTGGTGATGTAATTCAAAATGACTCCGAACTCTTCATTAGCTCTGATTATCACGTGGTATTTTGTCCTTGAATACAATCATCTCCTCAGTAAATTAAAGTTGCTTCTTTCAGCAATTGGCAAAAGTCTAAGCATGAACACATGCTTGTAACCGAGCCATTCTTTTTCAAAGTTTTTGTTGTTATTTATAGAATCATGGATTCCATGTCTCTGAAACTGCTTTCAATAATCCAAATAGAATAAAAAAATATTCTTAAAATAATATATTCTTTATTTTTGTTTGTTCAATTCTAACAGTTATTAACATTAGTGTCATTCCGTAGTATCTAAGCCAAGTTAATACTCATTAAAAGATCATTCAGGTTTTTCTTATAAAATCTTTCCAATATTTAATATTATAACGTTTAACAATTTTAATATTAATATTTTTGATAACTAATTGATTTCCAGAATATATTGTGTTTCCAAAATAATTTCCAATGCCGTTTACAAAAAACTGAAAAGAAAAATAACAATGAAGTCATACTGATTTTATGTCTCTGGCCGCGTGAGGAAATTCATGCTTCCAGTCACGGGTTAAATATTCATATCGAAATAAATAAAAAATAAGAATGATTTGTAATATTTCCAAATTTACAGTTATTCCTCCTTATCCTCCCTTTTCCAAACTTATCACCCTAATTCCCTGTTTCTAAATTTACAACTATCTTCCTCATTCCCCTTTTCTAAATTTACAGCAAATCAACCAATGAAAATAAATGTTTCCGCCATTGCTCCTTCCTTCTTCTTCATCTTTTAGCCCAAAGCTATTTTGAGCAATTCAAAAATCAATCGAATGGCGCAGGCGCTAAAGGATGTCCCGGGAAAACGGGTAAACATTTGTAGTAGCTTAGATACCAAGAGCCGTTTTCTCTGTTAATATTCTTTTTCGTTTTAGATTGCAATCGTTGAAGTGACGGATTTGACCCTATGCAAACATAAATTATTATTATTATTATTATTATTTTCAATTTTAAAAACTTATGTGAAGCGATATATTACGAATCTAAAATCTATATTATTTATATTAATGGACTATTATATTATGCACATATACAAGCACTGCCATGAAAAAAAAAATACAAATTTGGGGGGGGGGAGAATTACTTATTTTAAAATATAAAGATAAAAATAAAACGTTTGTATTCTTACTCCATAATATGCTAATAATAGAGGATCCATTCAAAAGCACTCAAGTACAAGCAGCTTTCGGTATTTTATAAAGTTGATGAATTTTGTAAATTATTGCCAACAAATCTTACTGGAACTTTTTTTTTATTTACTTAGTTTTCTTTAAGTCACTAAATCTTTGGTTCACGAGCATTTAAACAATTTCAAAAAAATAAATAAATAAAAATAAAGATGGAAGTTTAGTTTTTATTCATTTTTTAAACGTCATAATATCCTATATACATATTGCATTGAATTATTTATGAATATAGAATAAAAATAACTAAAAAATGATATTGAATTTTATTGTTAACACATGCACAAGTTGACATCCTTTATTCCATTATTTCAAATAACCAAAAAAAAAAAAAAAATATGTGCTGCTAAATGCTTTTAGAGAAATGTTATTTTTTTTTCTTCTATATTATTTTGTTAATAGAGAATTAAACGATGTCAATTCAACGTGATTCATTTTTATGAAAGAAATATTTCAAATTCCGACTACTGTGAAGAAAAATTGGATTCATTTTGTTAATCTTGATCTTACAGAAATAAACTCAAAAGTCCGTATGATTTTTTTTTCTTTTTTTCTCTTTAAGATTCAGTTGAAAAGTGTTCTGAAAGTAACTGAATCTACCATGTTACACAAACACGCACGCACATGATAATTCAAAATGTTAAAAGAAATTAAAATTATTTGCAATGAATAAATATCCATTTATGAAAACAATAAAACTAATATGAACCTATAACGCTATATATAAAACACATAAAGGAGAAATTTAATTACAATTTGATGTTTAGTAAATTCGGCATATAATACTCAATCAGGGAAATTCTAAACCCTGTAATGTCTTGATCTAGACTGATCAAATAACGAAGCAGAATTTCCAGACAATTCTTTATTTTACAGACCTATATATATAACAGAGCAACTTGTTCTAATCTTTGTTAAATAAATAGTTATTTACACCTGTAGCAGGAGACACAACAGTCGAAGTCGAAGGTTTATCTTGAAACTCAGTTCTCCATCAATACGGAGAAACAACATCACAGAGAACTAACAGGTTGTTAGTCAACACGACCACTCCAGGGGTAGTTCTCGGACTCCGAACTCGTGGGCATAGTCCAACAGTCTGCCTGCAATTCATTTCTTCTTCTCTCCCTAAAAAAAAATATCTCCGCACTTCATTTCGGCGACAATCTCCGCCTCTTAATTTACATTGGTCCTTTGAGCTCTCTTTCGGCTAATCGGGGTTCAGCAATATGCACCCTCAGCGGCGCCAGTTGGTCGTGGGAAGGTCCTTTTAGTGATGCACCTTTCATAGTTGACTATTCTGGAACACGGAGTTATCAGAGTCCTTTCACAATGAGAAACATTTAGCATCCAGATGTTTGGACACCCTTTTCTCTTTTAAGGTACTATCAATATCTCTTGGACGAGGAATTCCCACATGTGGTCTTTCACTGTAGTCGCTAATGAACAAATGCGAAACCACCCAGGTGAAAAGATCCACCATCTGGCTATCTCGAGGAGTTTAGTCATTAACAGCGACGGCACAGCTGGCTGTAAATGTCTTATCAGTACTGGGAAACGGGGAATGTTACAACCCACTTAACTACAGTAAATGCTGCCTTGTTTATAACAACAAAGATTTAAAAAATAGACAAAATAACATAATATCACCATTATCTTTGACAGCATTGAAATATAGGCCCAGCTCAAAATAAATATTAAAAGAACTTTGCAAACGCCCCAAAAGAGCTGAAGTATTAACATCTTGTAATGACAAATGATCTTATGACACTTTCTGCTTGGCAAGAGTCATTTGTTATGTATGAGTCAAGAAGATTGAAGGGACCCTTTTTAAACTACTGAGAACCACACTGAGCATGCGCGCGTGTGATGCAAGCAAACATGACGGCTGAGCCCACCTCTGCGTCATACTCTCGCTCTCATACAGATGCATAATCAGATGATTAAAAAAATCCATTAAATTATATTAAATATCGTAAAATATACAAACTGATATTCTTGGCATTCTTAAATTGTACAAAAATAATTTTTATGGAACAGTTATTTCGAGAGCTGTTTCCGAAAAAATACTATAGGGTGCATATATTCAATAATAATAATAATAAAAAAAGAGGACCAAATCTGTTAGCTCTAAGGTTCAACAGATCAATTTAATAAATTGCTAAAAGAATTTCATTTTTAGTATTAGAAATGTAAAGTTTTAATCGTTAAAGTAACGTAAAGTAAAGTAAAGTAAGTTTAAAGTAAAGTAAGTAAAGTAATCGTAAAGTATTTTGAGAACACATATCATCGATGTTTAAATACCATATGCTTTATATATGCACTGAGTGATACAGTACTTTGGTAAACTTTATATGTTTTATTATTCATATGATTATAAATAAATTCGTTGTCGAGCAGTATCTGGATTGGAAAATTTTACTTATTTATATTGAAGAATACTATTCATCACGATTCATTTATCTTTTTTGAATTATTTTATTTAGAGGTGGATATTATTAGATGTACACAAAGACCCTTACAAGAGGAATATGCATATATGTTGACCAAAAATAATAAAGCAATGAACGTCAAAATATTCTGTTCAGACACGCTTAGAGAAAACCACATTGAAAGTCCATTCTACTTAATGTCTTATGTCTTACTTATACTTATGTCTTAATGTCTTCTTGTTGCACACGTCCATTTTTTTTCGGTTTGTAAATGGCTCATTTGCAATTTTGGCATCAAAAATACACATTTCTGATGAATATCATTCCATTCTTTTATTTACAAGTTCTTCATTCATCACTAGAAAAAATGCTTTAGCAAATACATGTCAAGATATTTTCATTAAATTCAAGATAAATTTCTTTACTATTGATTTTCAAAATTTTATTGAATTCTAGAATAATTTTGCAATGCTGCCCTATATTTAGCAAGAAATCCAGAAATAAAATGTTTGAAAGAAAACGGTAAATGCCAGAAGGAAAAACTAGTATGGTATTTTTATTGTTAAAATATGACATATAATTTGTTAGTTGATTCAAAGGTATTTTAAAAGAAGAAAAAAGTAATTATGGTTTTCTTTCAGTTTTTTTTAAACTGATAAATCAAATTTTTTAAAAAAATTTAAAAAGTTTATGTGTTAATTATGAGTTACTAATAAATAATATAGAAATATATCATTCAGGAATGTTATAATGATGAGGTTCACGATATTGAAAATATTTCATTAAACACTTTAAATGCAACTTATGCAATTACTATCTTCTTCTCAGCGTATTATAAATCTACATTACACCGGGACTCATTTGTAGCTAATGTTAAACAAAATTTTGAAACTATTATAAAATAAAAATTCGTCCTTTTGTACCTCGATTAACTAGTAATAAATTAGAGAATAACGAAAATTAGTTTACGACTTTGTGCGAAAAGGTTAAAGATAGCCCACGAATCACGTGACCTTTTAAATATCTACTCGGAAAATGTTTTGTTTATTTAAAAAAAAAAACTGATCCAAGCTATATGTTACAATTTTGTTAACAATTGGAGGGTATTATTTCTTACTAACATCCATGTTACTTTTATAATTTAATGGATGTTCATATTCGAGAGATTAATATTAATGTCAAAAAACGGTCGACTTTTGTTTCTATATGATAAAACTAATAAACAAATAATAATATTATCATTAATAAAAAAATTCTTCACATCATTTTTGCCTCATCATTGTCAATCTCAGTATGATACATCATAATTTTTTTATAAGAAAACAAAGTAAATCTCACGTCATTATTCAATGTAATATTATGTAATAATTGAGAGTTCTTCGAGGTGAGTGGATATTAACATATTAATCGCATTATATTCAAATGAAAAGTCGAACATTCTATGCATTTTATTGCATTGCATTATCCTATTTAGGAATTGCACATGATTGTAATTATTTTCAAATATTAAAGGGTCTCTTTCTTCGTTTCTTTCAATTTAAACTATCTGATGGATTTTTTTTTGTAGATGTTTGATGCGAAATTTGACTTCAATGGCTTAGAAAAAGTAAATATAGACTCTATAGTGTAAATGTAAGTCATAATATATTCGTATTTGAATTCATTATATTTCAAGCAGATTTATTTTATAACAGTGGAAATAATCGATATCTTACAGAAAACATTTCAATTTTTTTCCAGATGACTACAAATAATATATGAGTCTCTTTTTGGTTAAGAAGCAAACATGAATGCTTAAATTCAATTTTTCCTGAGATGATTTATTGTTATTCGTAAGAGATTATAAATTACACTGTTCCGGAACTGATTCAACACAGCTGTGAAATCAATTTTTTTTAAATCTCATATACAGCGAGTAAGCTTTGAATTCTCGGGGGAAAAAAACAACAACAGAGAAATAAAAATTATAATTTTTTTTATACTTTTTGTTTTCTTATTGGACTTAACAATCTTAAAAAATGGTAAAAATCGCATATTGCTCATTATTTTTTTATTAATAAAAGTTGATTATTATAAATCGATTTTTAATAAAGAATGATTCATCTTAGGAAGTTGAACATTTAATAGCTAATATTTTAATAAACAGGCCAAGAGATATTTAAGAAAAAGCAGTGAAGAATATTTATTTTCTTGTTTACCTGTGCTTTGTGGAGAGTAACGAGAAATAAAAGTTATCAAATTTTTAATTCTTATTGTTTCCTCATTGATTTTAAAAGTCTTAAAAAGTGGTAAAAGGGTGACTTGTTTTAGTTAATGAAAATAGATAATTACAGATCAATTGTTATAGATCGATTTTCAATAAAGAGATGATTAATTTAATCAAATGGAATTTTTAACAGCCAATACTTTAATAAATAGACCAACAGAAATTTAAAAATATAGTGAAGGTTGTTTATTTTCTTGCTTACTTGTACTTGTGGTAAGTAACGAGAATAAAAGTTATTAATTTTTTTTAAATACTTTTTGCCTCCTTATTGATTTTAAAAGTCTTAAAAAGAGGGGAAAATCGTCTGTTCTTTGTAATTTTTTTAACTAAGGAAAATCGATTATTATAGATAGACTAGCTGACCCGGCAAACGTTGTTCTGTCTTATAAATTATTTCTATTAAACATTTTGATTGTTAACGAATGCATTGTAAGTGTGTGGGGTTCGGATCTATGACAGAAAGAGGAATGGAGCACTGTAGATGATGATCGCCGATTAAAACAAAAAAACACCTACCATTCATTTTCTCAATACAATGTATTTCATTAACATAATGAACATAAACATTGTTTGATCTCTTAAAAGTTAAACGTAAAGTGAAAAAAGTAATATATTTTTTGTCTTAAAGTATAAAAATAAAATTAAGAAAATCAATATTCATTTCGAAGAGCAATGGAGTGTACGATATTTTTTCTCAGTCTGTCTTTAGCCAACACAAATAAGCTCGATAGTTTGCCAAAGCGAGAAGATGCCACGAGTGAAAAACATGGTGTTCCCAAATCTAAGCCGCAAACAAACATCGTTTGGTCTTGCAACTTATTGATTGTCACTGCGAATGCGAATCTAATAGGAAATTAAACGCGTTTGAATTCGATTGCCACGTCTGTGAGAATCATTGGAATTCGTGGCAGCAAAACATTTTCGGTTCGGAATTTACTATTCAAAATGTTGGCTTCGATAACGTTTTTCATCCATTTTTTAATGACCAATCGCGTGTCATTGCACAGCCGTGGTGGGTTCAAATTCCGAAGTAAAATAACCGGAGATCCAACTTTCAGTCGTAGAAGGTGTGGTGGCATGCCTGGCAAATCCAGTGAGTTCAAAAACTGTGTTGGATAATTCACAGCTTCGTTAGCATCGCAAACTGTATCGATCAATTTGTATGATTCCAAGTCGCCTGGCAACGACTGCTGTATCTTGAAGTTTAAATCGTCGACGTCCACATTTTTTGCTTCCAAAATGTCTCTTTCTGCCAGCCATGCATGATTTATGTATTATGTGCATACATCGGGAAATATGCGGTCAATGAGAGCATTTTGCGAAGCAACGATAGTGCAGAAATGAGTAGGCAATTTTATGCATCCAGTATTTTATTAGACAGCAACTTTTCCATCGCCGATAGCTAACAATTGGTCCGAGAATGTGTCAACAGATAGATCTTGTAGCATTTGGACGCGCGAATTTATTTTTAGATGGACTGTTTCAACATTACAACACAGTGGCGATGATTTCAAGCAAGCGTTGATCTCCTCAGTGTACTGTGGACGTGGATAAGGACACCCTAATTACCGAGCGTTATGAAATATACTTTACGATCTATTCTCAGACCTTTTTTACCAAATACACATAAAAAATTTCATGAAAATCGGTCGAGCCGTTTCGGAGGAGTACGAACACAAACACCGTGACATGAGATTTTTATATATTAGATTTTCAATAAAAAGATAATTAATCTTATGAAGTTGAAGATTTAACAACAAATATTTTAATAAATAAACCACGATAAATTAAAAAAAATGGGAAGAATATTTTTTTTTGTTTACTTATACTTTTTTCCGGTACTTTTTAAAATTTAAAAGCCTACACGAGAGAGAAATATACATATATATAAAAATTATTACTATTTTTCTCGTTTTATTTTTTACCGTTTAGAGACTTTGCTTCTATAAAATGACATAATTTTGATTTTTTGATCCTGTTTACAAAGTGCAAATCAAATATAAAGTGTTTTAACGTAATCTTAAGTGAAAAGCAGAATTTACTTTTTTTACTTACTTTTTAAATTCAAATGACGATGCATGTACAAAGTCGAGCACAATACAAATGGTCGTTTAGAAAATTTTGCAAAATAATAATAATAAAACGAATAAGGTTTTTTTTATTAGATAAAAAATTACACTTCAACCGCGCAAAAATGAAGATTAGTATTGACGAGTACACAATTGTATTGACGAGTACATCGAACGCAATACACAACATGCAATACAATATGTTCTTGCGATCTTTGTTGTTGTGTAATAAATTTGATTCAAAACTTCTAGTGTACTGAATCCGGCAGCACTTTTATTACTTATGCTCATATCATAGATCACTTTCACATGTTGTTTACCGTTAGATTGTCTTGGGACAAGTTAAGACTAAACTGTTGTTAGTCAGTGGATTTCATTCTTATAAACATTTAGTGTGATCATTGGTCTTACTAAAGGAAAATGAAGCGATAGTAGAGATGCATAATCCACGATTTTTTGAATAACAAATAATATTGCTATTGTTATTTTTAAATATGCGTTCCAAATATCTGTTATTTCAATCATATTATTAATTAAAAATTATTACTTAATATTAAATATAAAATTTATTAATTGTAATTAATACTTAATTTACTAATTTAATTAACGTGTGAATGAATTAATTTATCTGTTTCAGCTTACTTCTTAAATTTTATTTTTTTTCTCAAAACTATTTATTTATATTTATTAGAGTGAACCATTTTCTGGAAAAGATGAGTTAAAAATATATGTCATTTCTTTAAAATGTTTACTTTAGTCCTATATTCTACCAATAGATGGCGCCAGCAGTAAACAGAGTACATGTAATCAAAGTCAATCATGTCACGAGCAATAAAAAATGATCTGTATGGAATAGTGCATCATCAAATACGAATATCGGTGACTTCGCACTTTCCAGTGAAGCCTCGCACTTTCCGGTGAAATCACCGCTGCGATAAATTTCAGTGATATGCAATTCAATGATACGATACGATACGATAATTCCAATAACCGGTCCGTTCACTTTTCAATCCAATCACAGATTTCTTTCAAGAGCTTCCATTGGACAGATCGTATCGATTGTTACTTTCCAGTGAAGTCACCGCTCGGCAAATTTCAGTGATATCGTATCGATTGTTAGTTTCTATCGTGATCCAAAACTTGTAATCGAAATATCATCAGTAAGATCGTATGAAGGATTTGAATCGCACCCTTCTTTGAAAAGTATTGATCACTTGTATTTGTGACTTTTTGATATTGGTTACGTAATAACCGCTCTGAAAATATTCGTCATCTCTAAGCGATAGGAGATGCGTAAGGATAGAGCCTGGGACCTTGTGGTTAGCAGTCCAGTAACTAAACCATTATACCAAAACGATCGTTCGGGTAGAAGAGTTGTTAACTGGCTTATATGCTATTCACCACAAAAAACATGCTGTGAAATAAACACCGTAAACAATAAGAGTAGTGCAGACTATGAAGAACAAGCTGACTGGAGAAAAATCAAATGAAATAAGCATGCATTTACCCGATATTCATAATAAAACTAATGATACTAAAATATTATCAAGAAGACGAAAACGCGCTTAGCGACTAATAAGTGATTTTCGTGAATGCTCTGGAGTCGAAGACACATCAGCAGAATGGATTTGATAATGTGGCTGAAATAAAAAAGCATACAGGAATGCCTGGTGTAAACGCGAAAACCAGGTACTAATCCGAAGTCGCTAGAAATTTTTGAAAAAGTGTTGAATATGAGCTTACGAATTGCAGTTATATTTATATCAATACCCTAATTTTAATTAGCAATATGTAAGAATTATAAAATGAACTAAGTTTCTTAAAATAAATGTTAGGAAATTTCGGCATTAAGGTTCTAAATTCTCTTGTCTCCCGTACTTTATTCTAAAATGATACAATGCCTTTTGAACCTGCTATTGTGCGTCATTAGTATGAGTAAATCGCTTCCCTTGACATTAAACATATAACTATTTAATCGGTATCGTATCTGACATTTATTTAACCCGCTAACCGTAGCTAATATGCAAATAAAAGAATTAAGACATGATATAAATACGTGTCATTATGTTTGTAATGAGGTTCGGTGCTGGTCTTGGGTTCTGTAATGACAGTCTAAATTTTACCATCATATCTGTAAATAGTACATCATGTGTTTAATTTTATTTCCTCTTAATAAATCGTGTTTAAACTAAACCTTTCCTTTTGTTAGACCCAATCTTTGGTGACTTTTTATTTGTCATCATTTCCACTGCAGTACTCTAATATCAAAAGGCTGAATCCCCAGCCGTTATATAAGATATCACTTTAACAATAAAAAATAATGGTTATTTCAGGAACAATTATTCATTATTAACTGGAAGGGATTAAACACTTAAATATCAGTTCTAATGAAACTGATATTTATGTGCTTAAAAAATTATGTTAAGATGCTATTATTGGTATTGATGTAATCAATCAGTTAAATATCTCCTATAAACGAAAAAAATATTCAGTTCTTAGGAGAAAGAAGTGTTTATGATGCAAGTTAAGCCGCAATAAATCCTTCTAGAGAGAACATAGTAATAAATTCTTCTGAAGATGCAGAAGAAAATGAAACCTCCGTATTCTCAGAAATGCACTATATCTGCTTTTAAAAAGCAATCTGAATGAAGGGAAATCCTGACCTGCCCCTTCACGCATTTGGTCATAAATTTGACATCCGACCCATTGGGGGACCACATACCCCCGTCGCCTGTGGGACGCGGGAGAGCTTCCCGTAAAATGTCGGTAAAATGGACAAACATCAAAGAGCTGGAAAATCTGGGCTACAGGGAGTGGGGGTCAACGAAACTGAGGGTCAGTTTGTTTTGGGCAGCCATCCGAAGCAGTTGTGTCCATCGGTTTTCTAGCGGTTCATAGCAATGGAGTGGAGCAATGAAATTGTAATTGAATTTTTGGATCTATATGAATCGGAATCGATATTATGGAATCCACAACATCAACGTCACAAAGATTGGGCCCAGGTACATGATGCCTAGAGACGAATTCACAGCAGTATGAGCATTGAATGCTCTTTAAATTTATTAAAATAAAAAAAGAAAATATAATGTCCACTTTCAGAAAGCTGGTGATGAAAATGAGAGACAGTGTAAGAACAGGGTCTGCAACTGACGAAATTTATAAGCCGGAAAAGTTTGCGAGAAAAAAAATGCAATCGTTTCTTCATTCCGTGTATACGCCAAGCAGTACCAAAACATCTGAGGTAAGAAATTCATTGTCTTTTTTTATTAACTTATTTCAGTTTTTTTTTAAATATTTGAAGTGACTCTTATTTAATATTTGTTTATTAATTTAACTCTAATTTAATTATAAAGATAATTAATAATTATCTCAACTAAGAAATTTAAATTAAGATTAGAAAATAGTTACTATTTACATGAACCTATGTAATGAATCTAGCGATTAAGATTAGAGAAAAAATTATGTGACAGCTAAATTAATATAACTGAAAATATCGCATTTTCCTTCACTATTAGTATAAATTTTTTAAGTAATTATCCAAAGATGTTGCAACAGTATTAGCATACTTTAATGTCTAAGAAAAGAAATTGTAATTTAACCGTTTCAGAGACGGATCATTAAAATTTTGCGCAGATTTCTGATGATGATTGCAGTAATTATGAATATTTTAGGTTAATAAAGATTTTTATTAATGTTTTAAGTAATTTGAAATATTTAAAATATTAAAAATACAATTTATGACACATTTATTACGAAATATCTAAATTATATCTTATATAAATATTAAAAAAAAAAAAGAAACCAGTGCAATTTCATGCAAAATATCAATTAAGAATAAGAACTATCTAACTTAAATGCCAAAAATATATATTCACAATTAAATTGATAAATATCAAATAGAAAGCAAAAAAATAATTAACAATATTTATCTTGCCAAGAAAATTTCCCACTTTTTGAGAAATACTCAGTAAAGGAGTTGCGAGTAGCTTTGAAACGAATTTTCTTTTTTGTTTGGCTGAAGCCGATGAGATGATGAATCTTAACAATGGTAAAAAGAAATAGCATCTGATTGAAAATTATGTTCGGAATAAAAATAAAGCACCTGATTTAAAAATGGATATAGCATTGATTGACGAGGCACACGTGTTTGTTAAACCAGATATTTTGGTTTTGGGTTACAAAAAATATTTGAGGACTGAATTGAATCGTTGCCATAGGATGGAGTTTTAATGCAACAGCTATTTGAATTTCTCTGCCCTTGAGGTACTTGGACGGATGAAGGATATAACACACACATCGTCTGTGTATTGACTATAAAGAATTCTCAGAGCCAGCCATCTGGGGGATGCGGCGAGTGCTATGCGCCGATGCCCCATGATTGAGGGGGCCCCAACATGATCAAGAACTAAAATAATGTTCTGAACGGTAATAGCGGAATGGAAAGAAGAAAAGAAAAATTAACTGGACGAATCGATGGGTTTGAAAATATTTAATATTGTTAGATCTAATCGCGTCCATGCCCAGGAGGTAACACTCTGGGGGTGTCAAGACTCGGTTTCAGAAAAGAAACTAAATTTCAAAAAATCATTGTGTTTTTTACGAAATAATTTTGGCATTGAAATTGCTTCAAGTTCAGAAGTTACAATTCAAGCTTCAACTGACGAAGAAAGCTCCGCACAAACTATACAATTTTGAAATGAATGTATAGAAACTGTGAAAAATCTTTGAAGAACTGTATGTTTATACAAATATGATTGAATCAGAAAATAAAGATGAAAATGACAAAAACAAATAAGATCAAGAGAGTATAAATGATCGTGGTTTATGGCCAAGTATTATAACTGATAGATTTAGAATATTTTGAGTTAAAGCAGACCTGTACAGCACATGGGATTCTTTGCTAAAAATGCTGAAGGTAGACCATTTTTCACTACGTACTGCTTTAAAAAAAATTCCAAATGGTGAAACCCAACTTCGCAGCTGGTTAATTTATTCAAAGACGGAAGACTCCGTATTTTGTTTTTGTTATTTACTGTTTTCCAAAAGAGGAGGAAATGACCAAACTACACGTTTTATAGGTGACTATAATAGCAGGAGAAAGCTGTCAAATGTAATCCAAGATCATGAACGCTGTAGTTGTCATATTAATTCGTTTATTGCTTGGAAAGAATTATTAAAGCGACTAAATTAATGTTCGACTATTGATAAAACAAATCAAGTTAATATAAGTAAGGAAACGGCACGACTCAAATTACTATTACAAAGAAGTGTAGATGTGATTCTATTTTTAACGTGTAATAATCTTCCACTTCGAGGAACCCACGAAATAATAGGCAAGTCTAACAATGGAAATTTTTAAGTTTAATCGAATTATTAAGTAAATACGATCCTGTGCTAATGGATCATATAAACAAAATAATAAATACTAAAAATAGAATTGTGCATCATTTAGCACATAAGTCAAAAGAATAAATTAGTTCTGCGTTAGGAAATGAAGTCCTTAACAAAATTAAACACGATATAAAAGCAGCCATGTACTATAGTATCCAAATGGATTGTACTCCTGATATTTCCCATAAGAAAGAAACTTCAATCATTATTAGATATGTAAATTTTGAAGAGAAAAGATTCACTATAAATGAGTCATTTATAGGGTTTATTGAAGTAACTGATCTGACTGGTGAAGGACTAGCAAAAACTCGATTGGAAAGATTAAGCAACTTGATTTAGATATTATGAATTGTAGAAGGCAAGCAAGCATACGACAACGGTAGCAACATGAAAGGGAAATATAAATAGTGTACAGCCTAGAATACTTTCTCTAAACCCGCATGCAATTTAGGTGCCTTGCCTATCACACTCCTTTAATTTAATTTGTGATGCCGCTTCCAGCAGTATATATTGTAAAAAAATTTTGTGGGATATTACAACGCTTATATTGCTTATTTTCTGCATCTACGAAAAGATGGGGAATTCTACAAAAGCATTTAAACATTACTCTTAAACCATTATGTGACACTCGTAGAGCAGCCAAAATAGATTCGGTTAAAGCTGTGTATATACAGTTTGAACAAACTTCTAATGCCCTAGAAGAATTTATTAATGTAAGTAACGATAATACAGCAGTATCTGAAGCTAAAAGTTTATTAGATGCAATGCAAGAAATGCATTTATTTTATGTTTAATAGTATGGTTTGAAATATTGTCCAAAATTAATACTATCAATAAACTATTTCAAACAAAAGCAATTGTTCTTGACTCGGCTTTCAATTTAGTTAAATCATAACTGAATTAAATTAAATTAAAACTGAAATTCAAAATTTAAGAACAAAATTTAACACATTTTTAGATGAAGTAAAAGTTCTAGCACATAATTTGAACATTTGAAAGAGATTAGAAAAAGATTATATTCTGAATTAGCAGTAGACGAAGTTACCTGGTATACCCGGTAAAAAAAAAAAAAAAATGGTAGAGGAATTTAGGTGTTATTTTTTAACACTGTAATTGATACTGTTATTGTACAAATAGACGATAGATTTAAAAGTATACCAAATATTATTTCTGATTTCAAATATAAAAATTTTACTGATATAAAAATTTTAGAAAAACATGAATTAGAGAAAAGCTCCAAAAACTTTATAAAGTTTTATAACAAAGATATAAATGAAAACCTAATCCAGGAAATTTGTTTTCTCCGGAATTTGATTTTGAATGACAGAGATGTAAATAACGCACAAGACATATTGCAATATATACTAAATAATAATTATAACGAGTTATTTCTAAATGTATTAACTGTTTTAAAACTTTTCTTTACGTTGCCAGTTACTGTAGCAAGTGCTGAGAACTCTTCCAGTAAATTAAAACTAATAAAGAATTATCTTCGGTCAAGCATGTGTTCAGAACGCTTAAATGCACTTGCTATATTAAGCATCAAAAAAGAAAATTGCAAAAAATTGTAATTTTTTTTAAGTAATTGATGTATTAGCAAAAACGCATTAAATAAACATGCATTAATAATATGTATTCGTGTTTGTATTTTTTTTTTACTTCACAAATAATTAGGGCCTCAAATGACTTCTTGCACCCGGTGTTGAAACTTTATTTACACCAATCGAGGTCCAAGGTTTTTCTTCCCGAGGGCGCTGTGTCCCCCTCTGGGTTTTGTTTATCTTGAGCATTCTTGTTGTGTACGTTGTAGAGTCGAGATTTATTGCTTTGTCTTTGTCGCTTTGCTGTATAAATGCTGTGTGTTCCTGTTTCCTGCTGTGTGTGAATAAAATGTGAAAAATCTACTAGTTGCCTCCAGCTCCTTTCTGACAGGTAAGAGCTTTTCGAATCATTCCATTGGCTATTGAATTGAAGTCTAATCATTTTTGGTGCCGAAACCCGGAAAACGCCCAATTTCACCGGAGATACCTTTAGATGCGAAGCTAAAACTAGATGCGAATTAGTTAAAATGGATTTGGAATGTTAAAAAAAAGTTAGAACCCCTGTCAGAAAGGCAGCAACAGAACATTTTAAACAACTAGAACAGGAGATAATCAAAACGGATGAAAGATCTTTAGATATAATCGAAGAACTGTTAGTGAAATTATTAGACAAAGATGATGAACTAAAGAAACTTGACTCAGATATTTTAAATTTGTGCAAAGCGCAAGATCTGACGCTGTGGAAAGAACAAGAATACAGAGACGAAGTGGAACAGCAACAAGAGTACAGGGATCAAATGATTACTTGGAAAATGCGATCTGAGAAACTTTTGCGAAAAAATGGAAATGAAACTATCAATCATAAAAATATTAACAGAAACCCTCACACTGTTCAGTCAAACTTCCGAGATTACGAATACCTTAATTTGATGGAGACATTCTGAAATTTAATGACTTTTATTCGCAGTTTGATATAGCCATACATTAAAGTTCAAGTCTTAGCGATGTTGAAAAATTTAACTATTTGAAATCTTATCTAATTAACGATGCTGAAATGGCAGTTCGAGGCTTAGCTTTAAAAGCAGAAAATTATGATGTTGCGATAAATATATTAAAAGATTCGGTAGAACCGAGATGATTATGGATGCTCATATGCCCCAACTACTAAATTTAAATCCTGTACGAAAAGCAAACGATGTTAAGTCCTTACGCAGATTATATTCTATATGTGAAACGCACATACGCGGCTTAGAAAATAATGGTGCTAGTCCAAACAATTATAGTTCTTTACTACACCCCATATTGTTAAAATCTATCCCTAGGGAATTATCCTTGGAATTTTCACGTAAAATGTACTCAAAAAGAGAAAATACTATTTCGGATTTATTCGAATTTTTAAAAATCGAAATTCAATGTCGCGAGCGAAATCAACATTTAATCAAAGAATTTGGCACAGACGCACTCCCAGAATCTAGAGTTAGCACTTATGAAAAACCTAGCCATTAATACGGAAAATTCAATTAGAATAAATTTGAGTTATATAACCGAAATAACCAAACAAGCGCGAATACTCCGCATGCATCTGCCTTTGTAATTGGTGTGAAAAAAAATGTTTATTTTGTGTAAAGCCTAAATCCGACCACGTTTCTTCAACTTGCCCTTTGCCGGTTCAGGGACGAAAGGCACATTTAAGAAGAAACGGGATATGTTTCTTGTGCTTGACGAAAGTGGGACATGATTACAAAAATTTATCTCAAAACGAACATGTGGTAAATGTCGCCGTAGGCATTCTGAGCTAATTTGCGACGCGTCAAACCCCTCTGAACCCTCAGGGGGATGAAAGGTCGAAAGTACAGAGGGGAGAAATCGCAACTTGTTCGAGCATAAAATATCAGTGAGGGTGAGGTTCTTTTAGAGACTTATTCGGCTTTATTGAAGTTGGGAGGAAAAGGGAAAATGGTTAAATATTCTGCTAGACAACGCTTCTCAGCGATGCTTTTTGAAAATTGAAATAGCTGACGCGTTAAAATTACCTATAATGAGAACAGAAAAACTGTTAGTTTATACATTTGGTTCGAGGGACCCGATAGAAAAAGCATATGAAGTTGTAAAGTTTACTCTTTGCAATCCTCGTGACCCTGAAAAAAGTATTGAAATTAAAGCCTTACTTTGTGATATTATTTCTAGTTCTCCTTTTAAGGTATCGTCTAATAAACTAGAAAAGATGCTTAGTAAGAAAAATATACAGCTTTCAAATGCTTGCAAGTCTTTCGGAAACGAATTTTCTCTCTTCATTGGAGCGTACTATTTATGGGAAATTCATTCAGGCAAAAGGGAAAATTTAACTAAAACATTATTTGTAATTGATACAATTTTCGGTAAAGTTGTGCGAGGACGAAACTCACCAGTAGATTTAAATTGCGACAAGAACGTTTCTGTTTTAAAAATAGAATGCTACTCAGCATTAAATGAAAATTTAAAAATGTTTTGGGAATTAGATTCGATGGAAATAATAGATAGGGAAAATATCTCTGATACCTACAAGGATTTAATTGCGCTCTTTGAAAACAACTTAAAATGCAAAAAATGGGAGATATAAAACTAAGCTCTTATGGAGTAAAAATCCTGACGAATTACATAATGACTTTGAGATAGCTAAGCGCAGGTTTGAAAATTTATGTATGAGAATGAAAGAAAATAATTTGCTTTTGAATGAATGTAAGAATACTATTGCAGATCAATTAAATTTGAATATTGTTGAGGAATGCTGTTCGAAAAATGAAGAAAACGCATACTATATGCCCACGAAACTTCTAAATAAAAATTTGTAAAGGATAGGAATGATCGATATGAAAGACAAGATAAAGAAAGGTAGGAAAAGGATAGACTTCCACGGCCAGATAGTTGGGATTCAAGAGCAAGTAGAGAATCCACTAAAGATGACAGGCACACTATAGACAGAACTGAAATTAGTTTTCAACCAGAACGTGATAGAAAAGGACTTATTTCTAGAGAAGAAAAGAAAGGAAAGTCTGGTACCCTGGATTGGGTAGAGACTCCATATCCTGTAGAATCTAAAAGACGTGAATGGTGTCATCATCCACCACCTGTAACTCCTAAGCAGTTTGAAAGTGTCAGACCCCCAAAGAAAATTCTTACACCTGGCTAAAAGTTGAAAGCTGTTAAAGAAGATGTTTCCAGTAAAAAGACTGAATTGGATTCTAGTGTGGAAAAAGAAAAAAGATAAGCATGGTGATGATACATCTTGTTCTGAAGTTGATGAAGGCAAGCTGGATCATTTGAGACAGAAAGATGAAGATAGTGAAGTATAAGTGAAACGTAATCTTCCAAGAAGTTTAGGCAAAACCACTTTGTCTCGAGAAGAAATAGACTTTAATTATTGAAATTGAAGGTGTGCTTAGTTCTCGTCCTTTGACTTACATGTTTTCTGATTTTCAGGAACCTGTACCTCTGACTCCAGCTCATTTGTTAATGGGAAGAAGAGTTAATAGTTTACCTCCTGCCAGGCTTACTATTGATACTAATTTAAATAATAGGAAAATGGTAATTAAAAGGTTTAATTATCGTGAAAGGTTAACTAATTATTTTTGGAAAAAAGAGCTTAAAGAATATTGTTACGAACCTGTGATGCGGCTTCCCAGCATAGCTGGCCCCATAGGAGGTCCCAGAGCTTGGCGACTTTGGCGCCAAAATAGATTATACCCAAAGCATCGAGAATTTTCCCGTTCCGTCCAGTAGGAACGTAGGTACGCCTCGAACGTTCCTGATTGGTTGAGAGGCTTCTAGCCCCACTTCCTGAGACCTATAAAAGGAAGCACCCGCAGCTGCCGTTGTTTCATTATCCTTACCGGGGATAAACCCCTGCCGGGGCTAGGCGCCCCGTCAACCCAACCATCAGGTGCCATTGTTTCATTTTCTACTGCCGCCTGCTGATTGAGTGTTCTCCACACCATATAACTCTCACTATCCAAACGAACCCCCGGAAATTTTCGGAACATTTGGTGTCAGAAGAGGGATAGTGGTCAACAGTGTATGGTGAAAACGAGATCCCAAGCGAAAATGGCTGATAACGGTAATGGTCAGTTACTGGCTCTGTTGGCTGAGATGAAAAAATCTATGGAGGAGATGAAAGCTGGACAAGAGAAACTTTTGCAAGAAATGAAAGCCTTTACGGAAGAAATTGGAGGAAGCAGCGAGAGCCAAGTAGAAAAAGAAAAGACTGAAGATCGAATGGAGATCGGTGTCAACGAAGAGGAGCTTAGCCATCCGGAGGATGAACCGAAGTTTAATATAAGGAGAGGAACGAACAGGGAGAATGTCAAATAATTGCGGAACTGAAACAGTCTTCTCCGAATGAGTCCCCTGAAGTGGAACCGAAAGTGCAGGCACTTGGGGATGGAGGAGATGGACTTTCTTCGGACGGGTCTGTTGGTGTCGACCAGTGTTCGATGCCTATGGACGCAAGAGTTGATGCGACCCTGTTTGGATTGAATTCGTCCCAAAGATTAAAGGAACTGCCTCTCTGCAAGCCTCTTGGTATCTCCTGGCATAGTGACACAGAAGAAAACTACGTGGCTGTTTCCGGGGGTTCGTTTGGATAGTGGGAGTTATACGGTGTGGGGAACACTCAATTAACAGGCGGCAGTAGAAAATGAAACAACGGCGTTTATTTACACGAAGACACACAGGACAACACAAAGACGGCAACTATATACAGCACACAATTATCTTCAGCCGAGACGTGCAGACAACAGCACACAACAGACTCTAATGCAGACCGTAGCGCACAACTTCATTCAGCACTCACTTGACTCCGTCGCTGCTCCGCTAATCTCTGGAAGGCCAGTTCTTGCTGTCGATTCCGACTACTCTCCTCGACTCCACTGGTCCACGACTCAATTCACGACTGGTTCACCACTACTCTCTCCTGTCCTTCCGACTACCACTCTTCGACTACTGGTTCACCTCTCAATTCACCACCGCCCGGCAGCTGCGGGTGCTTCCTTTTATAGGTCTCAGGAGGCGGGGCTAGAAGCCTCTCAACCAGTCAGGAACGTTCGAGGCGTATCTCCGTTCCTACTGGACGGAACGGGAAAATTCTCGATGCTTTGGGTATAATCTATTTTGGCGCCAAAGTCACCAAATTCGTCGCCAAGTCGCCAAGTTTGTCGCCAAGCTCTGGGACCTCCTATGGAACCAGCTATGCTGGGAAGCCGCATCACAGGTTCGTAACAATATCTGAATGTTAAGATCTACTCATTATGTGAAACCAACATGGTAAGTTAGAAAATTTATAGTTGATGATATAGTGTTAATTAATGATGATAAACTTATTAGGCATTTTCGGAAATTAGGAAAAGTAGTAGCTCTATTTCTTGGCAGAGATGGTCAAGTTAGATCTTGTCAAATTAAAGCGAATATATTTGTTATTAAAAGACCTGTTCAATTGTTATACAACCTCGAAATTGATGAATGATTAATTTGAATAGTATTATTAATTTCATTATGCTTTTTAGGAACCTATATTGAGATTTGAAATTTAAATGCAAATGTGAAGATATTTATCCTAAATTTGTATTTAATTTATTATGATAAGTTGGTGAGTATGTCAACTATTGCTATGAAATTTTGAACTTGTGTCACTGATATTCTGTCTTATATGAATGTTGCATTTATGACTGATGTGTTAAGTGTAAAATGTTTAAACATTTGAATATTTAGTTATACTGAAATTTTCATAACGTTGCAACATAAATATTGATTTAAATGATGTGAATTTATAGAAATTTTAATTTATGTCAAAATTAGATATGTGCGAAAATAAGAAATGTTGCAATGTGAAAGGCTTTTAAATATTTAAGTTAATTGAACCCCTTGGTCATTCGGGGGTGAGTGTGTTGAAACTTTATTTACACCCGTCGAAATCCAAGGTTTTCCGCCCGAGGGCGCTGTGTCCCTCTCTGGGTTTTTTTTTTATTTTTTATCTTGAGCAGTCTTGTTGTGTACGTTTTAGAGTCGAGATATATTGCTTTGTCTTTGTGCGCTTTGCTATATAAATGCTGTGTGTTCCTGTTTCCTGCTGTGTGTGAATAAATGTGAAAATTCCACTAGTTGTCTCCAGTTCCTTTCTAACAGGTAAGAACTTTTCGAATCATTCCATTGGCTATTGAATTGAAGTCTAATCACCCAGTTCCCTTCATAAAGAAGGCCGGCTCTGGCCGGATAGACAGACTTTCTGTAAACGGATTCTGTTCAAATTTTATAGAACAACTACAAATTTGGTGCAAATACCGTATACCAAATTTCATCCATGTATCTCAAAGCATTTGTGAGTTAGCTTTGTCACAGACAGACGGACATTTTCCAAAAATGTGTTTTTCGAATTCAAGTTCGAATTTTTTTACGATTACAATACTTTTCGTATACTACGTATACGAGAAAGTAACAAGATGCCTTTTTTTTATTTAAATAAATTTATTTCATACTAATAATATAACATCCAAGAAAGTCAATATTTCAGACGAATAAGCTGGTTCCCAAAGGCGATTAGACATACAAAATTCTATTATATATATTTATAGTTTAATAAAAGAATAATTTTTAGTGAGCTATGCTCCCGATAAGTTCTGGCATCTTTTCACTTCTGATTGATGACGATATCGTGTCCGCGTTACCACGGAAAGGAGGTGCCGTAGCTTTTGAGGGTAAAGACCCCTGAGCACCCGAGGGCAGAAGTCTGACTTCTAGCTCATATGAAGATGACACACACACATTCGCTTGCACAACCCCATTTTACAGGGAGACACATTAACACACCTCACAGATAGAACACAGATGAAGAACAACCATGCCCGAACCGGGATTCGAACCCGCGACGCCCAGATCACGGGGAAGATGCGCTACCCGTATGCCAGGACGCCGGCTTCACTTCTGCTTAAAATGATTCTTTGAAAAAGATAGTTTGGCTTATATTTAGTGATTGCATAGGTAAAATTGTCAGTTGTTTCCTTTCAAATCGTTGTTCTCTTGCTAAGAAAGCATTTAAACTAATTGGTTCTGATTATCTCTTGCTAATGTACAACATTTAATACATTCTTATTAAAATCTTTTAATATAGCATCATTTGACTGTTTTTCCAACTTGCCAATTGAAGTAACTATTTTCTCTTTCTGGTTTGTATAGTATAGCGAAAGTACAGTAATTGTTTAAAAATACCAACTCGCGATTTTGACGAAACTCCACGATCTAGATGGATAAAATTTGGCATAAGATCTTTTTCCAAATTTGTAGATTTCTACCAAAATTTTGAGCAAAATCTATCTGCCCTGCTGTTCAAATATAAATTAGCATGATAATTGTAAAACGAAAAGAGCTAGATTGATAAAATTCAATAAACAGAATCAACATCTATAGTGTAGACAGGAAATCGAATTTTGAGCCAAATCCAGCATGAGATTAAACATCTGTCGGTCTGCAGGATAACTCAAAGACGCAATGGCTTAAATGTGTCAAATTTAGTTAAAAATTTTGTGATTAAAAGCGTAATTTTGTGTCAGATTACTGTTTCAATCTGTTGAGAAAAACACGTCAAAAGCATAAATTCGATACTATTCCCTGCATACGAGGAATTAATCGCCAAGAAATCTCTCCAAGAACCTCACGATAGATTCAGTAAAGATACTAAATTCAAGCCAAAAGTTAATATTTCATAACTGTTATATGTTAGTGCTATACAAAGCGTTCTTTGGTATGACAAGTTTATTAGAGAATATGCTAGAAAGTTTTCGGGAGACTACTCTTGCTGGATTTTTTCAGTTGCTATAATCTACTATACACTGTTGTATTCTGATTTACTGTGTTCAGTGCGAGGTCTTGTTAAAATATATTGTATAGGATGATCGGTTTATAAGTATCTACAATTAGAACTAATGAACGGGTGGAAACTAAATTCTGTCTACGGATTGTTGGAGGCATCGCAAAGTAAATTCTAGAAACGGAAAAATAAAATCGCAATAAAAGTTACTAATAGGGGAGATTAAGGCACTATCGGAACGAATATAAATAAAATAATAATAATTACAGCGATTACATGCAAAATGGCCTGTGCAAAATCTTATAATGTTCGAAAAATTAAAAAATACGTATACAAAAAAGAATGATAGCATAGTACACTTTTTCTTTTATTTATTAACATAAAGATTACATTTATAATGTATCGATCTTAATTTTGTGTAAAAAAAATATTGCACCCACTTTTTTTTCCCGGAATTTATTTATCTGTGCTTTTTATTGTCTGAACATGGAATCAGGTTTCATTACGTCCATTAATTTTATCTGCTAATATGTTTTATAAAAAGTCTAACGAAGTTTTGATGTTACGAAAATAAGTCTCTTTCAAAGTGCATGAATAAATTTTAAATCCACGGAATAAATTAAAAAAAAAAAAAAACTTGCTCAAAACTCATGAATTCCAATTTTTTTCCGATTCTTGAGAGTTTTTATATTGTTACAAATCTGTAATGTTGCTTCCCAGCATGGTTAGTTCAATCCCTGGAAAGATCGTTATACGATGTGTCTGATGCCGATCGGGTGCTGAAGCGGCGATCTCGGGGCTTGACGACAAACTTGGTGACCATTTAGCGGCTTGGCGAGAATTTTGGTGACTTTGGCTGAAAAAAAAAGAGGATAATGCTGGAATCTTTCAGAATTCTGGTGATAGAGCCAATAGGAACCAAGATATGCTTACTTGTTCCAGAACCTTCTCTGCCCGGCTCCTGGAACTATAAAAAGCCGACAGTCTCAAGGCGAAGTCGTCTTGTATTGAATTGTGGATAGTCAACAGCGAATAATTGAATCAGTCCAGCAAGCGTGTGGAGGTACCGATTGCTGAATTGAGCTGTGTGACGAGTCCTGGTGTTTATTGTATAAGCAGCATCGAGTCGTGTAGTAATGAGTCGGCAATTGGATACAGCTAAAGCGAGGAGACAGTGGCGAATTGCAGGCTTTTGGAGAGACCGTAGAGAGTAGCTGCGAAGATTCCCACCTCCTGCAGAATTATGTCTGGCTGCCTTGGGTGCTGTGGTTGTTACTACTACCGATTATTACTTGTGGGCTACTCTTTGTTGTAATGTGCTGCAGTGTGCTGCTTGTGCACGTCTAGGCTGTGTATTTGTCGTTTTTGTATTAGTGTCATCGTCTGAATAAAGTTGTCATTTGTTACTAAGGGCTGTTTCTTCATCGACTAACAAATCGAAAGAACCCCAAGTTCCATAACAATATGTTGTACTATGCATTTATAATTGATCATTGCTAGAAAACTAGCGAAAGTTGTCCTTTCAAAATTGTTTTGCATGCTCTTTAAAAAAATGTATTTGTGGGTTATTAACTACATAACATTTGCAAACAATAGTTGCGAAAGATCTTACTAGAGTGCGATTTTGGGTGATTCATTGCAGGGATGCGATTAATACAAAAGTTACAGAAAAACGAATGTATTTCTTCGACGCCTTTTTTTCCCGACCGATTAATACCAAAATTTGATATAGAACTATAGTTGTAGTTACTAAATCACATATCAAATTTTTTAGTATGTTTTTAGATATACGAGTTTATATGCTTGTAAAAATTCAGACTGACATACAGACTACATATCTACAGTTTCGATGTTAAAGCTTTGTTAAATCTGTTAGTTTTATTGAAACTGTGTACTAAATTTTATCTATTTAAACTTTCTTTGCTTTTCAGTTATCATGTTAATGTATATACGGATTGCCGGACAGACAGACTTCCTTTTGATGGATTTTATTCAAAATTTGATTGAAATTTACTAATATGGAGCAGAGACCATATAGCAGATTTCATCCATCTAGTTCAAGGCATTTTTCAATTATCGTACTCACAGACTGATTGACATAATTCCCAAAACGTGCATTTCGATCTCTGAGAAATGCTTCGTCAAAAGCTCAAGCTGAAATCTTTTGACTATTATAATATTTTTTCTTTATTTACTTTGCATATGTGAAAGTAAAAAAGCTTACATAGTATTAGTAATTATATATGTATATATAATGTTTTTTTAATTTTTCTAGCTGGCAGAGAAAATTTTGGGAGCTCAAACGATTTTGAGATAAGGAAAAAAACAAACAAACAAACAAAAAACATCGCGTTTCTAAAAGTTGACGATTGCGCAATACAATAGTCACGTGATCACTCTAAACAAGTTTATAGCGGATTTTCGGGAATAATAATAATAATAATAATAATAAAACCCACCATCATTTTATAAATATCGAAGCATGCGTAATCTGATATTCGCACAATTCTTTAAAACCGGTTTAAAGAGATTTTTCACGAAAATAATTCTGGCCTACAGTAAGAAATTTTAGAACTCGATTGATTTTGAGATAGTTAAAAACCATCACTTTTTCTAAATGTTGATGATTGCGAAATATGAATCATGTGAGAATATGATATATGTAAATTTGAATGATACCATGTAAATTTTAAAAAAGTTATGCTCTCATATGATAATTTGAAATTTACGATAGCTGATTCCACTGCTATATATATATATATATATATATATATATATATATATATATATATATATATATATATATATATATATATATATATAATTAGTTCTTAAGCACATAGTAGTGGTATAATACATTTTCACCAGATAGATATTTTAATACAGAGGTGATGTGAGTGAGCAATAACCCCTCCGCTAGTATTTAAAACAATAAAACGTGTTCTTGTAAAATGCACTTAAAATTTTTTTAAAGATTTTATTAAATTTCAAAAAAATTATACAGAAATAAAATTGGTATAATTAAGAATCTTTTTTTTGTGAATTTTTAAAAGAGTATTAAAACATTTTCAGTGTAATAATTTATTTTGATCTTAATGAAGAAAACATTAAAATTTTATAGCGATAATCCACTTTTCAAGAAGTAATTACATGTTAAATTTGTCTGTTCTAGGTCCTACGATATACCCCCGTAATGTAATAAACGACTTATAAACGCAAACACAAAAGCAATTCGAATTCTTGTTTTACTCAAAATTAAAAACGTAACAGCAGTTTTTAAACATAAAGCAAAAATGAAGAGTTGAGTTGATCCAGCTATACAGAGAGAGTTGAGTTGTTACAAAATATAATGTGAGTATCTCGTGTATAAGCTATAACTGTTTAACTTCACAACTGAATTATCTTTTACAGTAATGCGTCTTGCATGATTTTTAGTCTTGCTTGGCACTTCAAGGAAGTATTCTATAGTATGCCATTCAAAGAATATTATCATATGAAAAAGTAAGTGACCGTATTGTATTTATTTTCCTCAGATTATAATTTTGCAAGTGGAGAAACACTAACTTGGCGATAAATTTACAAATGGTTTAATTGTTGGCGAAAACATTTTCCGAGGAAGCAACCATATATTAGGAGTTTCTCTCATCCTCCGCTGCTGTTGATCGCAACATTATTTGATTTTCACATGCGTATTTGTTGGTGTCTGCCAATAACATGTTATTTTTTTACACAAACATACACATCCACGCATGTTTCGTTTTGATAAAGGTAGGAAATAGTAGACGTATTGATAAAAAAAATGTAGGAAAAGAAGAGGCATATTTTGTTAAATTATTTTAATCCTCTGGAGGTGATTTTTACATTATTACATAGGGTTTGATTTTAATTTTTAAATTAGATTCTTTTCAACAAAAATATTTTAATGAAAAAGATGTGCTTGCAATATGACATTCTAAAAGGTTGCTCAATCGGCATGGAACATAAGGTAAATTATGCTATAATATTTTGATGCATTATGTGGGAAAACTTTCAGAATATTTTGTCTTATCTAATCTAGAATTATTATCTGTATGATTTATTTATGCATATAAGAAACTAATACCTTTGCTGTTTTTATGTTCTCTTATTTTTTGAATTTGTCATATGATGATTCTTTATATTTTTCTAAACCCTGAATCGCATTTTATTTTTAATTAGTTCCCTTCCCTTTGACGTTTTATTTGAATATTACAAAATGAAAATGTTCTATGAGCAATAGCCGTGTCATTTTACATTTGAATTATGGAAAAGTTATTTTTCTGATAACATTGTATTTGAAGTTAATCAGTAGACAGTGATATAGCTTCAAAAGGCAATGGAATAAATTCATAATGATAGATTCTTTTTTTTATTAATACTTCTGAATATTCTAATTAGTTAAAAAAAGACAAGAAGGAATTTATTATTTACTAAATAAATTAATGAGTGTATTATCTCATGATCTTTTTCTTAAAAGTTATTAACCCTTAACTGGGGACGTGCGGTCTGCGAGACCTCCAGCGATGGATTTTCGGTCACCCCTATTCTGTATTTAGATCAATTTAATGGATTGACCCTGTAGCTTTCTGTTTTGTGACCTTCAATGCACATGCACTTTTTCAACCAATTTCAGCGGATGGTTATTTAAATAATTCAGTTATTTCCCTAAGTGCGGTCCCTAAGACCGCACCTCCCTTTTAGTGTCCCAGTGATAAGCAAGGCTTAGCAGATGGCGTTAAAACTTGGGCCCTGAAATATCATCCAATTTACTGATCCTATAATGAAGCAGTGCTCCAGACGCTTTTAAATGAAGCAGAAAATGATTTTAGTGATAAGGATAATTGTACAGAAGAGTGTTTCGATGAAAGTTCGCATTCAAATGATTCTGATATGTATGTTCAAACATAATTAATTTTTCTAGTGATAATGTATTTTGAAAAATTTATAAAATATATTAATATGCCCATATATATATATATATATATATATAATATAATAATTTATAGGTTGATTTTTATACTAGTTCTTAACCAGTATGTTTAAAATACCCTAGAAAACCATGCTATGAAAATCACACAATCCCAGAAAAATAGGGCCAATTTTACCCATTGTCAATTTTTTTTATTTCTCATATAATTGTTGAATTTTACATCATATTGTCTTCTATATACTTTCATATACTGTAAAAATAAATATGATTAAAAAAGTAAAAAGTAATATGTTTTTTTTAAGAATATTATGTATTGTAACATGTAATTTGAGAAGAAAAAGTATGTTCCAACGCATTTACTTTTTTCAATGATAATATATTTTGAAAAAAATTTTAAACATACCTAAATATCAAGAAAAATATCTTCAAAATATATTGGCAGTTTTTGATACTAATACATTCATTGGAAAATTTAATTTGAATGTAAAGGAATTGTGATCTTGTAGACCGCACCTCCCCAGTTAAGTCCTAAAGTTTCACCTCCCCAGTTAAGCGTTAACTGCCATATTCCTGATCTAACATGAAGCTGTTTTTAGAATTTATTTTTAGCATTATTATTATGTCATTTAAAGTAATTTTCTCAAAGTTCCGATTTTAAATTTGGCCACAAAAAAAAAAAGAAAAAAAAAAAAAAAGAAGAAAAAAAGATGAATGGAACAGGTTTGAAATTGGTTGATGTAGAATATATAATTATATTCAAGCTGGCTTTAATTTTGTGTTAAGAATTTTAAGGATATTTCTATGATGATTATCTGCAAAAGGACTGTTAAAATCCTTTTTAATCATTGCATGTTTGAATTAATGTGTAGTGATTCTTTAATATTTTAACTGTTTATTCCTTATAGTATCAGTCTTTTCTTATTGATGGACTACTTTGGATATTTTTGTATTGTGGTAGCCCCTAGGCTTGGTTGGCATCCTTCAGAATATGTCAAGTTTTATTATGCAGAATTTAACCACTGAGGCTATACATCTCGGTTGCTTATTGATTGAAACTTGAGGAATATTTTAACATGTAAGTATTTCCTTTTGAGCTATGTTCTTGGTCTGTTTCATACATTTCCTCTCCCCACATTGTAAACTGACATCGGTTACATTTTCTCTGGTAAAATTGAAATAATATCTCATTATATTGAAGATATTGATTATGTGTTGTGTTAATTATTTTTATATTTTAATTTTGTTCTACATACCATTGCTTTTCATTGAATGTTAGCTTGCATTTTTAAAAAATTATTAACAATCATTATTATTGATCATTATACTTCCCTAAGACTTGTCAAAGGCCGTATTGCTTTCATATACAATTTTTAATTATATTCTAAAATATTTGGTTTATTCCATTCAATTTTTATATTTGTTAAATGTAGCATGATTATGTAATATTTTTAACTAATTGGAAGCAGTGTTATAGAAAGATTAAATGATTTCCAATCTTCTTTGCCCATATTCATTTATGATCTAGTAAGATTTGCTATTTGGAGAATATTATCTTTTGTTTCATCCACATTTTATTTTTTTAAATAATGACATAACTAAAATAATGTCTTGTCTCTGTGATGCATGCGACTGCCTTAAATCTATTACTAATATGAAATTTTTAAAAAGATTTAACATTTTGATAATAATTTTGGTTTGGATTAGCTGTTTGGTGACAAAAGTATAAAAATATTGAGCTAATAAGTTAATCAATAGTTAAAATACATAATTCTTATAGGTATATTTACTATTAGTAATAATAAAATATTTGTAAAGTTAATCATGTAGTGAGAGGTAGAGCAAGAAATTGTCATAGAAAAGTTTATAGTCTTTCCTTAATGATTTATTTAATTTTTAATAAGAAGTGTTAAATTAATTAGCTAATACTAAATTTTTGATTCTTAACATCATAATAATATTGAATAATTTTTAATAAATGATTCAACATCAATGGACTTAGTCATCGAAAGTGAATTATTCCATGTAATTCAAGTTTCAACAGAAGATAAAATAAGGGGAAAATATTCTCCTTAAGTTATTACTTGATGATTATCTAAAATTTTGTAGATCGTATTTTTTAACATATTCTTGATAAAAAATATATAAATATATTATTTTTTTTTAAAATTAACTCTTTAGATCACCAAAGTAACTGAATTTTAATATTAATGTACAATTTAATAATTTATAAGCAAGAATGAAATTTGAATTCTGATGGAGAAACATGAAAGTGCCAAATTATTATTTTCTGTTATTAATTCTATATTTAACCATTACTCATCATTGTTACAATGCTAATAGCGAGTAAAATTGTGAACTAAATTATTAGAAAATAGACAGATTAGTTCCTAGTTGAAAATAAAATTCTAATGAATTTAATGGTATAGCATTTATACAAGTTTGCATGCAGTTGGAACTTCTTTAAATAATACATCGATTTCAAATATAAAATATAATTTTTTTTTTTTTATGGATGAAACAGATCTATTATCAAAAATTGATGACCCCCCCCCTTTTTAAAATAAAACATCAGAATGAATGGAAATAAGTTAATGAATATTGATTTGCTATTCTTGTAGATTGAAGTTGCATGTGACTACAGAAATATCTGTTAAAACTATTTAGAAATAACACCGGAAAATCGGTTTTGATGAAGTTTACCAAATTTGTTACTCGGAAATAATGAATGGGAATAACAAATTTAAAAATCTTTAAAAAAATGGCTTTATTAGTATATTAAAAAAAGATAAAGTTTTTTTTTTTTTTTTTTTTTTTTTTTTTTTCCAAATCAAAAGGTTAAAACAAGAATTTAAAAGCATAAGTTACAGGCAGAAATCTTATAATCACATTTGTAACCAGTTTTAATTTATATACATGTTATTGGCAAAGTATGAAATCCGGCATTCTATAGAATGGGTAGGCATTGTATATAATGCCTAAAACTATCTGGAAATGATTCATATTTCATACATTTCTTTAGCATTCTGTAGAATGCCAAATACGAAACCGGCAAAGATTAAAATACATCTGAAAAATGTAATGAAATGTCATTTAAGCCTACCATGTTGCAACAAGTTGGTTAATTTTGATTTTGTATTTTTTATATGAAAATTTTGTTCTGTAATAAGAAAGGCATTAATTTGGTTTTTTACAATTTTAATTTTTCTTTACATATTTTGAATAAATTTTTTTAATGGCACTGCTATAATTTTTTCAGAATAACATTTGTATTTGTGAGGAATGCATGTAATTTATGTAATAGCCTTATTAGGACCTTTTTCCATACTTTGCCTAAATAGCATTCGTCATTCTATAGAATGCCGAGGTATTATATACATTAACTGGGGAAAGTGTATAATAATTCTCATATTTCATATTTTGCGTAAAAATTTCTGGCATTGAATACAATATCCAGGCATTTCTAAACTTTTTGCCTGTGATATTTATTGCCTCTTTATAGCTTCTTGTGTGCCTTTTGCTTTTATCATTTTTGTTCTGTTTTCCAGAATTTTTAAAAGAAAATTATTTTATTATACCTCATAATATACTAATAAAACAGTTTCCCTAAAGGTTTTAATAATTTTTTTTTGTTTTTTTTTTTATTTATTTTTGAATGATATTCATTAGGGCTTCAAAAACAAGGTGTAAAATATCTTAGCCTTATTCAGAAATTGAATATTGTCTTATGGAATTGCAACATCACAAATTCATCTTTGTTAAGTTTACAGCCATAGTTTATCAAACATGTAAATTTCATGCGAAGGAAACTGTCTCCTAATAACAATATAGATTTATGAGAACAAAAGCATATTTTATGTATTTAAACTGAAAGAGTAGATTTTTTTAGTTCATATTAGTAATATTCTATTCTAAGAATAAATTTTATAATTTTTATATCTGTATATTAAATTCTTACTTTAACTTTTTATCAAAAATATTGTCAAAACAAAATACTAATAACTTAAGATTCTGTTGGAAATATTCTAAGCATATTGGGTTTTAATCATATTTATAATGCATTTTTAAACATTAATGACTAGAAAAAAAAGGTATCCCTTGATTACATTGCCTCTTAATTTTCTTTTACTATTGCTTCATTTTTAATACAAAATATTTTTCCTACTTTTTACTGCAATAATAAATTATTTAAAAACCTTTTTATTTTGATTACTTTCTACTTTTTTTTCCTCCTTTATATATTTTATAAGGCATGGGTACATGCCATATTGATTCAAAGTTAATATTTCAAAAATCATTTCCCAAATGATGCCAATTCTTTGAAATCAGTTTTTTAAATTAATATATTAATTGGTAATCCTAAAAGTAATTAAATTTTCTATTATCTTGGATATCTATGAAAGTAACTGTACAAAATGTCAGTACTCTTATATACAAAGAAATTGATTAAAAAATTAATTAAAAAATTTCATCATTTCAGGTATGAAACATGTAATCTTAAGTGGAAGTATTTAAAAATTAGTTTCACTGTGAATGCTGGGTTACTGTAAAAGTAAATAATAAGCAAAAAAAATAAATAAATAAATAAATAAATAAATAAAATTTATTTTATGTAATTTTAATTACACTTCAAATTAATTAATTATTACTCAGTTATATCTTTGTTAAAATTTATCTACTTTGAGTCTGAAATTTAATTAGTTTATTTATCAACTGTATTTTTTGAACATAGGTTCTCCCCCCTCTCGTAAGTATATTATAAACCCAGCCTTTGTTTCTTATAATAAAGACATGGTCCATCCTAGCAGTGTTAGAAAAAAAAATTATTATTAAGATTTATTTTCTTTTGATTTTTAAATTAACCAAGAACAAAAGATCCTAAAAAATATTTATTTTATTGTATTAATTATTAAGAGTATTTAGGAGACAAATTCAACAATTAAATAAAACTACCATTAAAAAAAATTAGAAAAGATTTCAAGGTATATAATAAGAATTCTAAAAACAAATTATTTATTACAAAGGAATTTATGATCTGTCATTTAAAGTACAATTATCTTGAAGCAAGACAATTTTATAAATTTTCAAAAACTTTTAATTAGTTTTCTTTTGATTGTTTCATCTTAATCAATGCACAATTAACTTTGTTGGACTTAAAAAAGAGTCTGTGTATATATATTATTCATTAGAATTGAAACTAGGAAAATCACAAAAAAAGTAAATAAATAATTAAAATAATATTGAGTTGTTCGAAAAGTAATTTCGTTTTTTTTTTTTTTTTTTTTTTTTTTTGGAAAAAGAAAGACAATTTTCGTATAATGAATAAATATTTTATTAAATTATATATTGGCCATTCTGGTCCAACACCTTTTGCCATCTTTCTGGCAGTAGCATGATTCCACGCTCATAAAAATTTTTGGTTTTTGCTGGCAAAAAACTGATCCAGGTGATTTTTGACATCTTCATTTGAAGTAAAGGTTTTACAGTCCAAAAAATTTTACAGTGACCGGAACAAATAATAATCCGAAGGCGCTAGATCTGGAGAATATGATGGGCAGTGTATCCCATTCAAGCTGTAAAAGCTTTTGGCGAGTGACCAAACTTGTATGAGGTCTCGCATTATCTTGGTGGAACACTTCACCTTTTCTGATTAATTCTGGCCTTTTCTGTTGAAGTGCATCATTCAGTTTGTCCAGCTGATGACAGTAGATTTCCGAATTAATTGTTGTGTTATCTGGTAAAAGCTAAAAAAAAAAAAAAAAAAAAAAAACCCGATTTCTTTAAAATTCCACGAAACAGACAACATCACCTTTTTTGATGGATATTGGCTTTCGAAATGCTTTGAGCCGTTTTATCTTTTTGTTCCATGATTTCTTGCGTTTGACATTGTTATATACAACCCATTTTCGTCCCCAATAATGTTGCGCTTCAAAAATGGATAATTTGCGTGACGTTTGGGAAGCGAATCACAGACGTCAACGCGACGACACAAATTTCAGCTCCGTGAGAACATGGGGAACCCATATATCCAGTTTCGAGGTTAAAGCCAGGCCTTTCAAGTAGGGATGACAAATATTTTAAGAGCGGTTATTACGTAACCAATATCAAAAAGTCACAAATACAAGTGATCAATACCTTTCAAAGAGGGGTGTGATTCAAATCCTTGATACGATCTTACTGATGATATTTCGATTACAGGTTTTGGATCACGATAGAAAGTAACAATCGATACGAAATCACTGAAATTTGCCGGAGCGGTGACTTCACTGGAAAGTAACAATCGATACGATCTGTCCAATGGAAGCTCTCGAAAGAAATCTGTGATTGGATTGAAAAGTGAACGGACCGGTTATTGGAATTATCGTATCGTATCGTATCATTGAATTGCATATCACTGAAATTTATCGCAGCGGTGATTTCACCGGAAAGTGCGAAGTCACCGATATTCGTATTTGATGATGCACTATTCCATACAGATCATTTTTTATTGCTCGTGACATGATTGACTTTGATTACCTGTACTCTGTTTACTGCTGGCGCCATCTATTGGTAGAATATAGGACTAAAGTAAACATTTTAAAGAAATGACATATATTTTTAACTCATCTTTTCCAGAAAATGGTTCACTCTAATAAATAAATTAAATAAATAGTTTTGAGAAAAAAAAATAAAATTTAAGAAGTAAGCTGAAACAGATAAATTAATTCAATCACACGTTAATTAAATTAGTAAATTAAGTATTAATTACAATTAATAAATTTTATATTTAATATTAAGTAATAATTTTTAATTAATAATAGGATTGAAATAACAGATATTTGGAATGCATATTTAAAAATAACAATAGCAATATTATTTGTTATTCAAAAAATCGTGGACTATGCATCTCTACTTTCAAGTGGTCATAAACAGTTGAATTCGATAAATTTAACCTCTCACCGATCTCACGTGTTGTTATTCGCTGATTTGCATCAACTAATGCTTTTATCGTGTCAACCGGCCTTCTAGAACGTGGTGCAAACGTAGACATCAAAATTGCCGAATCGAAATTTTGCAAACTAGTTCTGGCACTGCCGTAAAGTAAAATATGACGAAAATGCTGCTTATTGCTCTCCATATTTAAAAGGGCACCAACCAAAAACTACTGCGTAGAATTAATTGAACTTTTTCATACACAAGCCTTGCTATATCAACTCTCAAAACGTATAATGATAATGCGGCTTGGGAAAAAACGAAATTGCTTTCCAAACAACTCAATAGAACAAAAGGTAATAAATACTGAATTTTAAGATAAAAAAGTTTATGATTATACAAATAATCAATATTTTAATGCGTATTAGAATTCTTTGTAACAATTAACATGGATTAAAATTATTACAATTTCTGGTAGAAATGCAAACTGTGTCTCATGTTATTTCATAAGTTGATATTTTCGCGTTTGCTTTTCTTTAATTATGTAAATAGGCCCAGCATCTTGAAACAAATTATTTCTCCTTCTTTTGAAATACTTTTCAAAACTTCATTCAACTGATTTATTTACATGTTGAAATTTACTTTGTTGAAATTTTTTAAATAATATTTAACATAATGACCTATTTTCATATTTTATTCATGGAAAAAAGAACTTAAACCAAGTTGATTGACTACATTTAAAAACTGAAGTTGTGATAATTCATTTGCTATAAATTTTGCTGTAGCTACATAATATATGTTATTGTAATTACATAATATTTTATTTTTTGAGTGTCAGACAAGAGAAATAGTTATATTAGTTAATTTTAAAAGATAGGAATCAATTTATGTGGGTATCATTAGTGTAGAATGTTGTGTAAATTTGTTATATTTTATTTTTATTTATTATATTTGTTAAATTTTATGTAAAATTTTGGAAAAAACATTTCATTTCTGAGAATATTTATAATTTAAAGATAATTGAATAACTTATAATCTGGTTGTATTTTAATAGAAACCGAAATCCAACATTTGAAATTCAAAATGAGTTTTATGGACAAAGATTTTGATGCTGTTGCTGCAAAGCGCATAGATGAGGTTCAGAAAAAACAAAGACCAAAAATGGATATAAGTGATGCAAATAATAAAATCAAAAAGATACTATCAAAAAGTAAGTTACGTGTTATGTATATTTACAGTATATTGATCAGTATAACTTATTGTTAAATCTATGTAACATATCATTGTCGCATGCCTATATATTTCATGGCATTTTTTCTTTAAAAAGCATCCTCTATGAGCCATCTGACTTTTAATTTATGATGCAAATTTGAATATTATTATGATATATACAAATATGATACATTTCTGTGAATATGCTTTTTTTTTTAAATTGAACTTTATTATTGAAATCAATAAATTTTCTTTTATGAATTATTCTGTAATCTATGTAATATCTTGAGCATTATATTATGTATAATTTTATTAATTTTATTTTTCAATTAATCTTGCTTATTTTACTTCTTAGTATTAAATATTTTATGAACCGTAGCTTTTTTTTATTCCAAGCATGTGTCATGTCTATAATTATGGTAATTTTAATCCAAAGGTAGCAGTTATGTTGCAAGTATTTAAAATTATTTCTGGTTTCTTTAATTTTTTCATAATCTATTTTATTAATTGGTTGCTTTAAGATGCGAATATATCTACTTAATATTTTCATTTAAAAGATAAATGTTTTTAAATTAAATTTAAAGTGAAGAACTTTTTTATAGAATTTAATCTGAATTAAATCAAATGCATCATAAAACATTTTGAGATGTCAACTATTCATTAAAACTTGTAGCCAAAGTCCTTTGTTTGTGCTAATAATTTTACAAATTTGAAAATTTGCAAGATTTTATAAATTATGAAGATTCAGTTCCAAAGAAGAAAAGATATTTATTATGATATAAAGATCTTTTTAACACTTAGATTGCAACAAGATGATTTTCCATTTGTATTGGTAAACAGAATTTTTTTCCTCCCTTTCTCTTCTGAATTGGAGCTAAAGCAAAGGGAAAGGCCACAAGGGGCTTTAAAATTGTGGTGACTACAAAATATCATAGGAAGTTTTGAATGGTCTTGTCAATTTCTGTTATATTTTTAATGAAATATACACAGAGAAAGTAATCTCAAAAACTCACCATTGAAATTCTGATAAATTCCCACATTATATATATATATATATATATATATATATATATATATATATATATATATATATATATATATATATATATATATATATATATATATATATATATATATATATATATATAATTACAAATCTGAATGTTGCTTCTTAGCATGGTTAGTTCAGTTAGTGGAAAGACCATTTTATGATCCCTGTTGGATGTTGATCGGATGTCAAATCAGTGATCTCAGGGATTGGCAATTTGGCAACATAATAGATAATACTGGAATCTTACAGAATTTCGGGGATAGATTCAATTGGAATCGAGATATACCTGATTGTTCCAGAACCGTCTCTGCCTGACTCCGGGAGCCATTAAAGGCTGGCAGTCTAAGTTGAAGACAATCTTGGAAATAGTCGCAAAAAAGTTTAGAGTTGCATAATGAGTCAACAGTGAATTATTTGGATTAGTCCAGCTAAGCACAAGGGTTGAATGTTTGAGCTGAAGTGGTTGCTGAATTGAGCTGTGTGCCCAATTTTGGAATTTACTGTAGAAGCAGAATCGAGTCACATGAGAAGTAGCCTGTCGTGTAATAGGGAGTTGGCAGTTGGATGCAGATAAAGCGAGGAGACAGTGGAGAATTGCAGGCATTTGGAGAGACCGTAGGGAGTAGATACGAAGATTCCCTCCTCCTGCTGAATTCTGTCTGGCCACTTTGTGAACTGTGATTGTTATTACTACTACTACTACTGACTACTACTGATTACTACTTTGGGCTACTGTTTGTTGTAGTGTGTTGCTTGCGTACATCTTGGCTTTACTTTGCATTTGTTTGCGTATTCTTGTCTTCGTGTTAATAAAAGTTGTTGTTACCGAGGGCTGTTGATTATGTTTCTTCATCGACTAACAAATTGAAAGAATCCTGAATTCTTCTCCCTCTATATTATATTATATATATATAATATAATATACAGGGTGTTGCCGAATTCAACCGACAAATTCAGAGGGTTGATAGTAGGCATCAAGAGGATAAAGAATCACCATACAACATAGGGTCCCAAATGACATTTAGTAGGTAAAATTCACAAAAATATAAAAAGTCTGAGAATTGTTGAAAAATGTAAAAAAATTAATAAAAAACATAACAAATGATGTTTCAACTATGAATTGTTTTTAAGTGAAAGTTAAGTTTTGTCGGTCGAATTCGGCAACACCCTGTATATATATATATATATATATATATATATATATATATATATATATATATATAATATAATATGTAAGCATTATTTTATGTGAAGCTGGATGCAGTTTAAAGACAGTGAATATACTTTTGATTTCGTGATGTCATTTTATTTCATTTTAAAGAAGCAAGCATATGTACAAGCTATGAGCACACAGAAGGACACAGAAAAGGAATGAGGAAAAAGCTCTTGGACATTTTATCCCTGGTCTTATATAACCTATGATTTTGATAGAGAAAATATTTACAGTGCTAATATATTATGAGATTTTGATAGGGATTTTCGTTACACGTGTGAACAAGGCAGGGGAAACACAGGGAGATTTTAAAAAAGAATTTGCCTGATCAGCGGTATTTTGTCTCTTTAAGTGGAGTGTGGGAAAGTTAGGCTTTTAGCTGATTCAGCAATTTAACAAAGCTTCTCTTGAATTAATTAAGTAGAGTCAATGGAATCGGATCACGAAATAAGAGAATGAACTTACTATGGCCTAAATTAAGATAAAAGATTGGAAATTAATTAAATTGAAACTAAGAGTTTAAAATAACATTACAATTTTCCCCCCACTGCAAGACGCAGAAGTATGTCAGGGCCCTTGACACACGGCCTTACCTTACAGTGGTGGTCAAGTAAGAAACTAAAATTTAAATGCATGTTAAAAGTGATACCTGAGTTTCCCTTACCTTTACAATAATAATAAAATCATTTTGAACAAGATTATATAAAGCACAAAAAAGATAATGTGATATCTGTGAAAATATTAGATAAATATTCAACAACACCAAAAATAATAATATTAAAATATGCAATATACAAATGATTTTCTGCAGAAACTCAGTCTATTGTCTCTCAATCTGTAAGATTGTCTCTATTTGATGAGGAATGTCTCTAAAGAATGTTTGCACACAGTGTCCTTTAAATAGTAGAAGGCTCACCAAAATGATCAAATTGAATGTAAAATATTGGAATATATCAAATTTAATTTATATAATAGTAATATATCAACATAGTTCTGATTTTTGTATGTAACACTTGAATCTGAAAATAATAATATGAGATTCAAAATACTCTTATTATAACATAAATATTTAAAACAAATGACATAAAAATGTGTAATTGTAAAAGAAAAACGTTAACCCACAAGTTAGCTAATTAGTGGTGAATAGTAAAACCTTGTCCACCAATTTCTAGTAGTGGGGGAAACTTAATGACCCAAAATTAGGACATCAAGAAGGGGGCATAATTCTTATTCTCTCTCTACTCTCATCCAGGAATATTTATTTCCAAATTGGAGAACAACATATCCAAGATAAAAATAGAAAGGGATAGAAATTAATTGTGAGGTTGACTCTATACTCGCATCTCAATAAGACTGAGGTATTTGAATGCATGTTGTGATGGCGCTTATCACATCATCATCATGAAGAAAAAAAACTAACTCTTACGAGTGGAGACAATGGGCCAACCTAAGTTAGGGATTATTTGGAAGAAGCATGGGAAATAAAAGAATTTTTTTTAAATTTAAATTATTATTCATGACTTAATTTTAATTTTTCTGGTGGATAATATGTTCTTAATTTTGATACATGGACAATATCAGTAGCTTTGTTTGTTAATGCATTTGGTTTAGTTATTTCATAATTTACATCTGAAATTTTAGTTACTATTTCATATGGACTTGAAAATACTGTAGATAATTTTCTATGATTGGGGTAATTAAATTCCTCATACATTACAATGTCACCAGGTTTGAATGGAGAATCTATAAATCTAGCATCATATTTTATTTTTATCATGATATTTTATTGTATTATCTTTAGCTAATTTTCTGGCTTTTTCTACTGGAGGATAGACTTGATTTTGAGTTAAGGGAGGAAGATAAGGTAAAGTGCCAAATAACAAAAATGCAGGAGGAAATTTTGTAACTGAATGGGGTGTTAAATTATATTCATTGATTACTTGTTCCAAAAGTTTAGTCCAAGGAATTTTAGTAGGAGAAGAATTGACCTTACACTTTAATTTAGTTACTATTGACTGGTTAACACTTTCACATTTCCCATTAGTTTGTGGATGATGTGAAGATGTTAACAGATGCTTAACACTGTAATTTCTGAGGGAATGTTTGAATTTAGATGAGGTAAAAGCACCATTTCTATCAGTTAATAATTGGGAAGGAACCTGAATTTGGAAAACTTGCTTTAATATATTAATATAAGTTTCAGAATTTTCATTTTTGGAAGGAAACGCCCAAATATATCTAGTCGCATGATCAATTACTATATGAAGAAATTTTTTAGTTGAATTGTAATAGTTAAATCCACCAACAGTATCGACAGAAAGACATTCAAAAGGACGATCTGTGGGGGGCACAGCCTGTAAAAGGCCAAATCTTTTTTGCTTTTTCTTTTTATTTAATTGACAAATATCACAATGTTTAACAAAAAGTGCAATATCTTTAGTAATATGGGGCCAATAATACTGAGGAGTAATTAAATGTATCATTTTTTGAGTGCCTGGATGCCCAAATTGTTCATGAGCTGTTTGCAAAACTTTTCTTCTAAGAGAAAAAGGTACAACTATTTTAAATAAATTTTTCTTTTTAACTACAAGTACATCATTAATATTTTTATATTTAGTATCATCTAAATTGTCTAAATTTTGATAGTGTTTTATCTCATTTAATTCCAATAAATGCACAGAATGTTGGAGATATTGAGCAGTAGGATGCCTTGATAACATATCGGCTTCAAAATTAGCTATTCCCTTTAAATATTTAACTTCATAATCAAACATGCTTAATTTTAAAAACCAGCAAAATAATCTTCCCCTTAAATTTTTTACATTTTTAAGCCAAACAAGAGCAGCATGATCAGTATAAATTATGAATTTTTTCCCATGTAAATAATAATAAAATTTATCAAAGGCATCTACTGTTGCTAAACATTCCAACTCAGTTATACGATAATTTTTTTCATAAGATCGTAAAGTTCTTGAATGATAAGATACAAGATGTAATTTACCAGAACAGTCAGGTTGTTTTAGAACAGCTCCAATGGCTAACTGAGATACATCACAAAAAACATGAAGAGGTAAATTAGGGTTACATAGTTGTAACACTGGTTTAGTTATCAATTTATTTTTCAACATTTCAAAAGCTTTTTGACAGTCTTCTGTCCATTGCCATGGTGTATCTTTTTTAAGGAGATTATTTAAGGGTTCTCTTATTTTAGCATACGAATCAATAAACTTATTATAAACATTTACAGAGCCAAGAAAACCTTGAGGTTGCTTGACATTTTTTGGAGGTTGTAATTTTTTAATACTTTCAATATTATGATTATCAGGAGAAATGCATCCTTCTTTGACTTCATACCCCAAGAAATTAATTTTATCTTGAGCAAACACGCATTTAGAAAATTTTAATTTAATGTTTTCTTTTTCACACATTTGAAAAATCTGTTTTAAATGATCATAGTGTTCCTCTAATGAGTTAGAGAAAACTACTATGGCATCAAAATAGTGACATGCAAAATTTGAAAATTTATGTTTATTTAAAATTTTACAAATAGTTCTATTGAATATTGCAGGTGCATTTTTAAAGCCAAAAGATAGGACTTGAAATTCATATAAACCTTCAGTTGTTACAAACGCCAATTTATGTTTATCTTGATCATGCAAGGGTATATGCCAATATCCAGATGCAAGATCCAAAGTTGAACAAATTTTAGCAGTACTTAATTTATCTAACAAGGTATCTATTCTAGGGAGAGGTTCTGCCTCAGATTTGTAAAGGGAATTAATTTTACGATAATCAATACAAAGATGGCTTTTTCTATTTTCACCTTTTTTATATGCTAATGTTACAGGGGAGGAATAATTACTAGTAGATTCTTTTATTAAACCTGCATCTAACAAATTTTTAATTTGCTTATTTATTTCAATTTCATCAGTAGCAGAGGTTCTATAAGCCCTTTGTGAAACTGGTAAATCAGATGTTAAATTTATTGTAGGGGGTTCCATTCTTATTTTACCAACAACATATTTATTTTTTGCAAACACATGAGAATATTCTGACACCAGAGATAACACAGGTTCAGATAGTTTATTTACAATCAGAGGTGGGAAAATTTCCTCTGAGGTATTCACTACTTTGACCTTATTATCACTAGTGTTATTATTTTCAACAATATGTAAAGATATATAATTATTATTGGTATGCAAGTTGGTAATAATTTTTCCATTTTGAAATATTTTATTTTTGTTACAATCTATAATTAATTTATATAAAGTACAATCTGGCAGTCCTAAAATGATATATGGTAAAGGATTGTCCATAATATATAATTTGATTTTCTTATTTATTTGGCCAATTTTTAAACATACGTCACAAATTTGGGTTAATTGGAATGTTCCGTGAGCTTGTTTGACTCTAATAGGGTTTACATTTTTTCTTGTCAAGTTAAGTTTTTTTACAATATCTGCAGATATAATTGAAAGAGTAGATCCTGTGTCAATAACAATATTAACATTACTATGAGGGTTATAAACATTGCCCAAGTTAGCTAGACTTGGTAAAGTTGAGATGTGTCCGGACACTAATAATTGTCATTGTGCCGGGTCAGGGGCCTCATTAGGAGAATTTTGTCTCGTTCCAGGGTTTTGAGAACAGCCAAGAGGAACTTCTATGCACGGGGAAGTTAAATTGGCTGTTATTGGAAAATTTGTCATAATTTGGGGTTGATGAAAAGGACATACTTGGGTCCAATGATAAGCATTTGGAATACCTTTTTGCGTACAAATTCTACATGGAGAAGGTGGTAATCTTTGTTGAAAATGCAAATTATGATTATAGTTATTGTAATTATTGGGACATGGCCTTATTGAATTATGATAATTTTGTCTAAAATTATTGGGAGCTCAAGGAGTAAAAGAAATTTGAAATCTATAATTAAAATTATGCTTAGGTGTAAAAGGTGCTGGTTGCCTTATTTTGATTTTAGTTTCATTACACCTGTCTAGGTTTGGTTCTGAAGATTCTTCCATTTTAAATAGTTTAGTTGTTATTGTAAGCCATTCTGTAGGGGTACAAGGAGATTTTATGCTAACCAATTGTTGTAGCTGAGTTGGCAGTCCATCAGTAAGATCTTCTAAAATTAGTTGTTGGTTAAGGCCTAACTGTCTGCCATAATTTAATTTTTGATGGAAATAATCGACTAATTTAGCATTTTTTGAATCAAATTTCAATTGTGAAAAGTCAGAAAAATTAACAATATTGGGTTGAATAAATTGTTCATTTAATATACAACATAAATCTTCAAAATTATCAATATTCAAACTATTTATATAATGTGTTAAAGTTGACCCTTTTAGAAATTTAGCAATATTTTTAATTTTCCACAAATCATTTTTGTTATTTTCTTGACAAATTTTGTTAAAATATCCCAACCATAAATTCATCTTCATCCCATTTTCAGGATCAAAAGGGATTATGGAGAGTTCTTGGGATATTTTTTCATTTTCTTTTTTATCAATTTTAGCTTCTGAACCTTCAGAATTTATCTTGTTTTTATTTTGTTTGAATTTATTTTGTTTTATCTTTGTCATTCATTTTCCAGATCTTAACAACATTAAAGTATATTTCAAATAAAAAACATTATAAATTTATGCATAAAATTTTAAAATATAGACTTGATAAAGGACTAAAAATTCAATATTTTAAATAACACTATAAAAATATAACTTGCAATAATTCAAAAATGAAAATAAAAAGAAAAGAAAAACACATAATATAAATCTTGATTTTCACCGTTGAGTCGGGAAACACTAAACACTTTTTTGATGAATTATCACTTTTTTAATTAATTACAAAAATGCAATTTTGAGCACTGGAAATGGAGACGACGGCAGGTGACGGAAAGCTATTTTTCTGTTGATTTGATAATATAACACACAAGTGATATTTTCGAAATTTGGGTAATTAAATCTGGCACTGGAGACCACTGGCGAGTATTATATTGTGATGATATAACAAAGAAATGACGGTGAGATCGGGATTATTCAGCACAGGTGAGGAGCCAGAAATTTTTTTGATGGCAAGGAGCCCCAACTCCTTGAAGATATAAGGAGCACGCACATGACGATATGGAGCACAAGGGTATTGAGCAGCAATGTCAGATGAAGGGAACTGGACCGGACCCTGGACTACGGTTTGCATGAAACGATGTAGCCGGAGGAGACGGCAACTAAAGAGCTTCGCCATGGAAACATCGCAGCTGGCGAACCTGGACTGAAGCAGTCATCTTTGGAGCGCGGCGATGGCCTGACCAGCGGATTTAATTTTAATTCTTTTAGTTTATTTCATCATTTTTCACAGGAAACTATCCTTGTCGACTCTTTAATATGTAAGCATTATTTTATGTGAAGCTGAATGCAGTTTAAAGACAGTGAAGATACTTTTGATTTCGTGACGTTGTTTTATTTCATTGTAAAGAAGCAAGCATATGTACAAGCGATGAGCACACAGAAGGACACAGAAAAGTAATGAGTAAAAAGCTCTTGGACATTTTATGCCTGTTCTTATATAACCTATGATTTTGATAGCGAAAATATTTACAGTGCTAATATATTATGAGATTTCGATAGGGATTTTCATTACAAGTGTGGACAAGGCAGGGGAAACACAGGGAGATTTAAAAAAAGAATTTGCCTGATCAGCGGTATTTTGTCTCTTCACGCGGAGTGTGGGAAAGTTAGGCTTTTAGCTGATTCAGCAATTTAACAAAGCTTTTCTTGAATTAATTAAGTAGAGACAGTGGAATTGGAACACGAAATAAGAGAATGAACTTAATATGGGCTAAATTAAGATAAAAGATTGGAAATTAATTAAATTGAAATTAAGAGTTTAAAATAACATTACACACACACACACACACACACACACATATATACACTTGTTTGTCAATATGTCTGTGAAATTTGGTATTCAGATGCAAGATCAAAATAAAGATTTTTAAATTTTGAAAATAATTTGTCTTAGTTTATTTGCATGTTTACATAACTCTAGAATGCAATGAACTAAATAGTTGAAATTTGACATATGCTTTTATCATCTTTTGCAAAATTTGTATCAAATTTATCAGAGCAACTACTGCTTGTTAATCTGTTTATTCATATGTCAGTAAATGTATTAACTATAAAAAAAATTGCAACAAACTGGTTACATGAAGTTTACATCTTGTTTTGATTATAAAATTATAGATCTGGATCATATTTTAAATCCATTTGTTTAAAGTCAAAGAAGGAAAAGGAATACATAATTTTCTTCATTATGTTTTAAATTTTTTACTTATTATTTCATATTTTATACTCGTATTATGAAAGTACAATAGAAAGTTGTAAGGAAAACTTGTCCATCAGTATTAATTCTTAATGCTGACTTTTTCTTTAGAAATTTATTTTTTGATGTAGATTTTTTATTAAATTAAATGAATAAAGAGAAAACACGTGTCAATGAATTATTTGTGTGCCTTATTTATTACAACACTTATTTTCAGTTTATAGCAACTATTATTATTTACATTTTGTAATAGTCAAGTAATTATTTGTATTGCTTTTTTTTGTCTGTTCATTATTATAAATTTGCATTAAATTATTTATTAGTAGATTTATGTAAATGTTTTTACATAAAGTAATGCTACTGAGAAAAATTCTATTCAAATTTAATCGTAATTAATATTTTAAATTAATTATTAGAATTGGAAATATTATTTTTAAAGCATATTGTTTTATTTAAAAATATGTATATGTTAACTTTTTTGTCATAAAAAGGAAGTTTAAATGGTAGTCTAGTAACATATCGATTTTGATGAATAGTTTTCTATTCAAGATGATGAATAATATTTTATCATTTGAACTATATCTGATTTTTTTAATATTTTTTTCATAGAATAATAATAATATAATAATAAACATATGTATGGTGACATGATTTTATATGCATATTTATTTATATATTTTTAGACAAAAATTGTGCTCCATCATTTATTCCAAATAAGGAAGATACCCCATCCAATTCTGATATTCTGGAGAAGCAAAAACCTGAAAAACTCCCATCTAAGAAAAGAAAGGAACAGCAACCTTATCGACCTACTGTAGGCAAATATAAAAAATGTCTGGATTCAAAAACCTCAAATCAAAGCCCTGATTTGACAAGTAATTCTCCCTTGAATTCTGAACTTAAAACTACTCAAAATGGTGATAAAATGCTATCAAGAAATAAAAATTCAGAAAAACGTTCCCAAAATAGTTGGGACGTTATTGAATTGCAAAATAGCACAGGCAATTTTTCAGACTCTCATTCAATTAACGTTATTAACAATTCTTTAAAAATTACTACAAAAAGTAGTAAAAATGATAATGTTTTAGTTAGTGATTCATCTGAATTTACATTTGATGTCAGTTCCCATGGTTTGAATGGGAATTTAACAGGTGTGTATGACTTGCCATTAACAAATAAGAAAAATGTTAAAAGTGAAGGCATTTCAATTAGTGTTCCATCTGAGCTCACTTCTGATGTCAGTTCCCCAGATTTAAATGGGGATTTAACAAGTGTAGATGACATTGCTCAGCCATCAACAATTACTAAGAAATTTAGTAAGATTGATGACATTTTAGTTAATGGTGCATCCCAACTTACTTCTGATTTCAATATGACAGGCCCAAATGGGAATTCAACAAGTGAATGTGTCTTAACATATCCGCTAACAACTAATTGGAATGATCCTTTTTCAATTTCTGATGTACCTATTCTTGCACCTGATTTCAGTTCCCCTTATGCAAATGGGGATTTTTCAAGTGTGTGCAGTTTTGCAGAATCAAATACTTTGTTTGATATTAATTGGAGTGAGGACTATATACCACCACCAAATCTTGCATCTCCAAATACTTACGTAACTTCAGAAATTTTTGAAACTAATCCTTATTTAAACAGATGTCAGCTTTCAAATCTGAATAATTTAAATTTAGAAGATCATTTTTCTGAAAGTCAAAGTATTCATCATGATAAATTGGTATGTTTTCCCCCTTTTTTTTATATTTCAATTTGATAGTCATAATGATAAGTTATGTGATCAATTTTATGTTTACAATCTTTTATTTTGCTCTATTTTATCTTAGTGTAAAATAAAGACTATTTCTATGTTGCAATTTAACATCTAATTACTGAGATGCGTTCCTTAATTACAAATTCTCCTAAATATTAAAAGTAGGTTATCTTTTATGTCTTATGAAAAACTCTTCAAATATTTTATTGAAATACTAATTATTAATTTAACTAATTATGATGTATTCTACTTGATCGGTCCTGCAAAATAATAATTCTTAATGCTATATTTGTTTGAAGTATATTTTCAATAATCTATTATAATAATTAAATAATTATATTTATAAGTTTGGAAATCATTAATCACCATAAATTTTTCAAGAATTTTATTTCTGTATCATATTTTCCAAGATTTACATATGAAGAAATTAAAAGTATGCAATTGAACAAAATTATTAAAATTAAAAATTAAACTTGAAAAAATCGTTCAAATGTTCATTTAAAAATGTGTTGAAATTAGAAATTAAATTGACCAGATATTAAAAGAGGAGCCTCATAATCTGCAATGTCTGGGGCTGATTTTTTTTTTTTTTTTTTTTTTTTTTTACTTTTTTTAATTTCAAAATTATAAGATTTTCCAGAAATTCTTTATTTTTCTTCATATTTATTTTAAAATAAATATATCATTAAAGTTGAAGTGTTATAGATTATGTAAAATATCAAGCTTGATATCAAACTTCTTTGCTGAGCAAAATTGCAAAAACCTTTGACATTTCATTCTGTGCTACTTATTATATTATGTTTTCATGAACTTTGGACAAAAATATTTTGATTAAAAGAAGAAGAATGTTGACTAAACATCTTTTTTTAACTTGCTTTTATGAACATATTTTTAAAAGTGGCTTAAATTATGGTTGATAGTATTTTAATGCTTGGTAAAACTTATTTGTGTTAAATTAAATGCTATATGTTATAAATTATAATTTAGCATCTTTTAAGAAATATCCATTTGAAGTTTCCGAGTCAGAAATTTCTTTTCAAGTATTTATTTCTTATCAAGTATTCATTTTAGATAGATGGAATATTTTCTAAAATTCTTTGCTATCCATGAGCCTCTTTCTTCTTAGTAGCATTTTTTTTCAAATGTTCCTATTTATTTTTCTCATTTTAATCCAGTAATAAAAAGATTAAGTTAAAAGTCATTATTGACATCAGTATGCCTTGTAAATCAAAGTAAACTTCCATTCGTCAGCAAAAAAAAAAAGATAATAAATAAATACCCCTCCTTCCCATCTAAAAAATGGCAAATTAACATTAACAGTTAATTTAAAAATGGAGGAAAAGGCTGAGTTATATTATGAAATGAGTTAGCAAGTTACTTTTTATTTACAAAATTTTTTAATATTGTGCAAGAAAGTTAATTTAAAAACTGTAAAATTATAATATCTGCAAAATATAAACAAGTTTTTGTTATTTTTATTTGCTCTTTTTGTCATATTAAAGAGATTATATGAAACTATGTTCATGGAATCATATTTGTTAATTTGAACCACATTAACATTCTGAACTATTCAAAATTATGTCAGATTTTTAAATTATGCTAGTTTTCAGCATTTTTTAAATGAAAGTGGAATTGTTCCTGTTATGCAAAGATACTGAATAAATGTTGTGAGTGAATTTAGAATCTTTAATTATTAGAGTAATCTAGACTATATTTTGTATTTAGATGTGCAAGTAGAAATTTTCTTTTTTTCTTGCTGGTCAAATTAACTTTATTGAAAAGATACTTCTTACAAAGATTAATAATTGAAATATTCGCCATTTCTATCTATGGTCTTTTGCTAATTCAGTAGATGATGAATGCCTTCACAACTGAAGCAAAATGATCATTGAGCCATTTTTGAATATCTTGAACTTTTTTGAACCACTGATCTTTTTAATATGGGGATATTGAACTGAATAAGTGGTAATTAGAAGGAGCCAAGTCTGGTGAATATGCCACATGCAGTGCAACTTCCCACTTAAGGAGAACATGAATTCATGTGTTTGTTTTCTGTATGTGAATGGAAGTTGTCATGTACAACATTACTTCACATCTTCCTTGGTCTTAAATGGTCTTTTTTTTCTTTTTTCTTACATAACATCACTTAATTTCATCAGTTTGGCTTGGTAATATTCAGTTGTAACAGTTTGACCAGATTCCAGAAGATCACAGTAAATGACTCCTTTCCAAGACACACAATAAATCTTTCTTAGCTTGAGTATTTGTTTTTGGAACTGATGATGATGACTGGTTTGGATCAACCCATGGTTTTGGCATTTAGGATTGTTGTACAAAATCTTCATCATTCATAATTGATTTTGTAAGAAAAAATTCTTTCTTTTCTACCAAAAAATAAAAGCATGGCGATATCAACTCTTCAATTTTTGTTTTCTTCCATTAGTTTATGATGAACTACTTATTTTCCTTACTTCTTTATCTTTTCTGTTGCATTCAATCAAAGTGATATTGCTTTTTGAGTAACTCCTAACTGCTCTGCAAGCTTTTCTGGAGTTTGACATGAATTTTCATCCAATAAAACTTGTAAGTTTTCCGTTTTCATTTTTTTTTTCTGTCTCCTTCCTGCACCTGGATGTGGATCAATCTCATGATAAAAATCTCCATCATGAAGCCACTTTTACAAGCCACTTTTTCACTGAAGAGTGATTTACGGAACATTCAACCAAAGTTAAATTTATCAATTCCTTAGTTTCAGGACCTTTTTTTGGAAAACAGGATAAAATTAATGGCATAAATGTTGCTTATCAACATATATTTTTATAAAATTGATAAATACAATCAATACAATTTGAGTTATACATGCTTGTAAATAACTGAAATTTATACAAAATAAATAAAGTCCAGGCTACATATATGAAAAATGTGGGATGTGTTAAAGTATATTTTTAATTGCAATCAATTTCATGGCTGAGTTTCTACTTGCACACCTATTAAAACAAATTGGGGAATTCAATTTGGGAAAGAACTCGTTTGTGATTTTTATGGTATTAAAGATAAGTGTGTTTAACTAATTTGCATTCTTTATGCTTAACTTGCTTGCTTGCTTAAACTTGCTTAAAATAAGCAAGTTTTAGAAATAAATAATGTGTTGATTCCTGAATTGAGACCCAAATATTTATTGAATAAATATCAATCATTATCTATGACTTTAAATATGACTTTTCTGAGTTCCATTATATGAAATAAGAAATTATTGAGCCTAATTTCTTACCATAGTAAATTAATTACTTGTTAGTTGGTTGTATCTTATAGCAAATGATGCAAACGTGTTTTTACATGGTCCATGGTTTGTCAGCATATCATATATAAGGATTTCTGAGTTAATTCTTTTAGCATATGTGATTGTAATTTTCATTATTAATTAATGAGCTCCCGATGCTTCCTGTTTACAAAAGTGAAGTTAACTGTGTATGAATTTTTTCTGTACCAGAGTTTTACATTTTTCTTCTTTTGCAATTCCATTTTGGGTCTATTTCTATTTTGCAACCTCTTCTGTGAGTATAAGAGATTCTTACATCGATGAGATCTGGCGTCCATATAAATAGAAAGATTGTGGATGGGGTTTGACGGTTTTAAAAAACCGGTTTTTTAAAATAAATTTGACACATTCGAAAACCGGTTTTTAAATAAGGAAGACCGGTTATAAGAATTCATACTATTATGTAAAAATTAATTTTTAACTTATTTGATTTGCTATTCATTCTATGCAACGGGCAGCAAACACATTTTTTCAAAGTTGCAAGTTGCGTTGACCAGTGCTTGTGCAGTGCACAGTTGCGCCTGGAATTCGTCAATTTATGTTTTTTATGAACATCCCTTTTCATTTTTTTTTCTGGTGAAACAAAAGTTTGATGAAGTTCATCTCTTGCTTCTCGTCGGATGTTTTATCTATCGGTATGAAGTCGGTGCTAATAGAAACGTCAGCAATTTGACTGGCTCGTTTCGAAGAACGTGTGAAAGGAATAAATAATTCCCCGTTTTCTGCTTCTTGATCACAGTATTTAATGATATCATATAAAATTTTCTCCGTACCACACCTGAAAGCTTTTTCACACCACTTGAACTACCATATCAATACGAAATATTCAGTTAAAATAAAATGCTGTCAGAAATGACATAACACTCACATACACGTGAAAAAAATAGAACTAAAAAAGTATCTAATGCGAGAAATCCAAGGTCAAATGTGCTCATCGTTCCGCGTCTCATCCCTTAATGAAATGGAATTATCGAAATGTGGTCTCAGAATCAAATCCGTCTCGAGTCGCGACAAATTTGCTTAATATTGTGAAGGTGAAAACTGGAAACAAAAATATAAGTTGTTATATTTGATAAAAATAACATAAGTATTAAGTATGTTTAATTTTTATGTTTATATTTTCTATTTAGCATTTTAAAATTTTAATTTTATTATATAAATTTCTTGTATCAAAAATTAGTGTAAAATAAGAAGTTCTGGCTTCTGTTTAATGGAATTTTAAATAAAACGCAGGGTGTTAAAATATTCCATATTTTCTTTCGCAACGTTTTAACATAAATTATGTCTTTAGCAAGCATCGGAATTAGATTAAGTTTTTTTAATTCCTAGTCAATGTGTAGATTAGATTATTTTAAATTGCATTAATATTAATAGTTAAAATAATAAAATTGTAAAATAAACGTCAAAAATATTTATTCAATAACTTCATTTTTAGATAAAAATGAGTAAGTCGGAAGTTTGGGATAGTTTCAAAAGGTTCGGGATAGACAAGGCAATCTGAAATCATTGTAATAAAATGTTGAGCTGCAAAGGAGCTTCTACGAGCAATCTACATAATCATTTGAAAGCAGTTCATAAAATAACTGTCGGAAATAATATAATTGTTTAGTTTCTTGAAGACCCTGAAGAAATCTTACAAATCCAAAGACACTGAAAGCTGAATTTTCATTATTTGAACAAACGAATAAAAGAACAAAAAACTTTTGATGCCAAACTCAGTAACTAGTGAGCGAGTATTTTCAATTTCATGCAATATTGTGTCCAAAATAAGAACGAGACTTAGCCTCCGTTCAGTAGATATTTTATGTTTCTTTAAAATACTATTTTCTTAGGAGAAATTAAAATTAGTGAAAATAATATAAATATTATTTGAAATTTTTGTTTCAGCTTACATTATTTTGTGCAAGTAATATGTATATGTAATCTTTAATTTTGTTTTTTATATTTTGACTTTGATATTGATTTCGTTTTTTGTTATTATATATAAATTAAAATAAAAAAAAAATAGAATAGGGAAAAATCTTTTATTTTTCCCTATTCATTTTTTTTGACAAAAATTCGAAAACCGGTTTTTTTTTTGGAAATATCGAATTCGAAAACCGGTTTTTCAAAAAGTCGGTTTTTGTATAAACCGTAATCCATATGCCATTCGTCGCACCAGCTTTCCAGTTTAGTAACACAGAACCGCATCTTATTTTTAATCGCTTCGATATTATTTTCCTCAACTAATAAAAATATGTCATCCGCATATATAAAGCAAAAAAACATCATTGGGTAAGATACTATATATGTGCATCCTCCCCGTGATCTGGGCGTCCCGGGTTCGAGTCCCGGTTTGGGCATGGTTGTTCTTCCTGTTCTATCTGTGAGATGTGTGAATGTGCCCTCCTGTAAAAAGGGGTTGTGCAAGCGAATGAGTGATGCGTGAGTAGCAAAGTCGTACTCTTGGCCCTAGTTGGCGCTATTATAAAAAACAAGAGGCGTCCCCCTTAGGCTTAAATCGGCTGTGTTTGAACAGCGGGCTTGTCCGTGGCAAGTGTCATAAGAAACAAACAACAACAAACTATATATGTCATTCATAAAAGTTGTGAAGAGCAACGGGTAAAGGACACTTCCTTGCGGTACGCCCCTTTCGTGCTTAAAAAGTAAGGAAGACACTCCTCTCCATGATATAAATGCTTTCCTTTCTTGTAAGAAATGTGAGATCCACAAAATCTTTCCCAATACTGATAGAAAAGATTTCCCAATACGCGATGGGTGTGTAGGATGTGATCTCTGCTGCATTTTTCTTAGGTTTTAAAATAGGAATAATCTTCGCTATTCTCCAGCTTTCTGGTACAGTCGTGTTCGTCCATAAGTTATTGAATACGTCTAGAATTTTATATTTATTTTCATCGGAAAGACAAGACAACATTTTCTTATTTATCTTGTCAATGCCAGGAGATTTGTTTTTCGTTCTTTTTAATGCGTTTTGAAATTCCCTATAAGAAAACGGGCGGTTCAAACTCATTTCATCATAATTTTCAAGATCATCTGCTGAAAAATCTAAAGGAATACGTACATTTGGTGCTCTCTTAATTAAGTTGGCTGCTATTGCATTTGCTTGAGCAATCGGCGCTATCAGAGTAGTAACAGAAGAGAGAACAAGATTGGATTCACAGGGAAACTCATCTTTGTTTAGTAGGGCTTTAACGATGCTGAAAGCCTGATGGGAAGAAGCTACCTCCTGACAAGTTCTCTCCCAAAAGCTGCGTTTTTTACTCTTGACGTACTTTCTGAGAACTGCTGCCATTTCTTTATATGCAGTCCAGTTTAAAATGGAGGGACATGATTTCGCCTTTCTTAATAATTTCCTTTTAAGAGCCTTAAGGTAATTACATTTAGCATCCCACCGAGGACAGTGAGAGTGCGCTGATTTAGAGAACGAGTAAGATGATGAGTTTGCGCTTACCTGGAAGATATTAGTAAGTGTATCGAAAGAGGAGACAACCCCTTGACCTTGAAAAAGAGCATTGACCTTCTTTGAGAATTGGCCCCAATTAATGTATTTTCGAGTATAAAGAGACTGCATCTAAATTGCAAAGGGAAATAAAAATGGTGCAGTGATCGCTATCATACATATCATGCGAGATCTCTATAGTAATCTTATTGATTATATCTGTGGAGCAGATGGACAAATTTAATAATGAAGGGGCTTGAGTCCCCTGGTATCTGGTATATTGTTTCATATTAAGCAAGCACATATGCTTGGTGCTAATCCAATCCAGGACCAGGTTTGCATCGGAAGATGAATGATCGGTCCCAAGTGCTGGATGGTGTATATTAAAATCCCCCAGTAATACGAAAGGAGAAGAGATTTGTGAGTATAATGATTCCAATCAGTTATCTTCAAATTTACCTCCAGGAGAAGTAAAGATTGATAACCGTGAGTGGGAATTCAGAATTTGGAGCAATCCATATTTTAACCGCTAAGACCTCCACTGTTGACGGAGGAAGTGTGTGTGAAATTACCTGAGCTGGACTATTCTGCTCTACTGCAATTAACAGTCCACCTCTAGTAGAATTTTGTTTTTCAGCTCGAAAGATTTTGTTGTTTTTGAGAGAAAAATATGCAGACGCATTGAGCCATGTTTCCTGCAAAATTAAACACTGGGCCGACGAAAAAGGGAGAGCCTGCAGCCAAGGGATCTTATTTTTGATCCCCCTAACGTTCCACTGAATAAACCTCATGGGAAAAAAATAAATAATAATAAAAAAAAAATTTTAAAAAATTCTTTTTATTTTTTAAATTAACCGATACTGGAGAAATTCTCCGCAACACTGAAATGATTTATTTCAGCAAGGGACCGTTGATCGTGCACAACACCTGGGCTCAGTACGTGACTATATTCAAGATTGGATTCCAGAAGGGCAATTTTAGATTGTAGCGAGTCAATCGTTGCCCTTTGAGTCTCGATTTGTTTCCGGAGAGTAATATTCTCTTCACCTTGTTTTTCTAAATTTCCCTGAGTCTCCCCAATACGTGCAATGCACTGTCTGTTGACTTCTTGGAGTTTTAAGAGTTCATTCCCTTGGGATAGTAGAGGTCTGTTATTTGTTTTTTTGGAATTTCGGTACACTGAACCGGCGGATCGTCCTTTAACTTTTGCGCAAAAGATTGCGATTTTGCTATCCTCCTTGCTTCCAGAAATGATGTCTTTTTCTCTGACCAGATTTATAATCTCTTTTTCAAGACAGTAAAAACTGCATTTTTTGTCGAGTGCATCGTGAGCCTCTTCGCATCTAAAACATTTAGTGGGTAACTTACAATCATCGGCATGTGAGCCCCCACAATTTTTACATCTTTTATCGTGTTGACACCGGAGCTGCGTATGACCGAATCTTAAGCATTTATAACATATCGTAGAATTTTCTATAAATTTGGTCACTTTGAAGATGAGTCTGATGATCTTTATTTCAGAGCGATTTGTTTTCCCAATTTCTTCAATAAGAACAATTGGGATAGGATCTGCCGTCCCCTTCTTTTTATATCTAACAATTTTTGTTGCAATAATATCCTGTGAAGATAGTTCCTCGTTAATTTCCACTATGCTGAAATCCGTGTCAACATCACGGATGATGTATTTTGTTACAATGTTCGTGTCAATGATACGAATCCTTGCTTCCAAAACACTATTGACAAAATTAGTTACTTTCTCCACTGAGCTTAAGTGCCGAGTAACTAGAACCAATTTTTTGTATTTGTTTAGGGAAAAGGTGTCTTCTTTATGGGTAAGTGGTCCGAACGTGGCATTGATTGTTGTGGGTTTGATCCATGACGACGGACCATTATTACTATCAATGCACAATTTTATTTTGGGGCAACCCCTTTGAATTGCAATGTTGGTTTTATCATACTCCGAGAACTCATTTGTTAAAATGTAATTAATCTTCCTATCCTTAAATTTCCCCTCAGATTCTTAAGTCTTCTGGTTTCCTCTTCGTCATCACTGACGAAGAATCTAATTGGATGCATCCAGAATTAAAAATTGCAGTAACCGAAACAATTAAAAAGAAAAACCAGAAAAATCCTACCTTGATTTTTCAGAAAACCAGTACCAGCCTCCTTGACACCCCACAAATAAAGAGAAAAACGCTTTGCAGTCAACGCAAAATATGGAAACAAAACCTGAAAAACAAACTAGGGAACAACCCCCAACAAAATCGCCATTACACTTTGTTTAGAGAAAAAAGAAAAAAAAAAAAGACTACAAACAAACCAGACTACAAAACCAACAGCAAGAAAAAGCACAGCCTTTACTTCAAGCCGCCTTCCTTCTTCGCACCAAAAAATAATTCAAAATGGAGAGCAAAAAAAAAAAAAAAAAAACACCTTCTTCCTTTACTTCCAGCTGCCTTTTTTCTCAAACACAGAACCTGTCCATTTGCATTCTGAATCACAACCGTCAACGTTCAATGCAAAACGTCTCCATTTCAATTCTGAGTTGCAAATATCGCTTTCTAGCTCTAAGCAATTCATCGAAAAAAATGTTCTCACATGATAACTTGAAATTTTTGACAACCAGAGGAAAATTCCATTGTAATAATATTAAACATTTTATCGTAAGATCTAACAATATTAAATATTTTATTGTATGAATTATCAAAATACTACATGCAACCTAACCTAATGGGTGAGCTAAATAACTGTATATCTACTTACCTTATGTTTATAATATGTTGTAAACTTGCACTAGACTTTAATATAGTTGTAAATATGGTATATTTCTAAAACCGTCGATTGTTTCAGTTAACTTTCTTCTTCCCATATTGCTATTATTGTTCTGAACATTATTTTAGTTCATCATGGTGGGGCCCCCCAATCGCGGGACCCCGGTGCATAGCATCCACCGTACCCCTTAGATAGCCGGCTTTGTTTTTTCTGTAGGTCTTTGATTAATAAGTCTTTTGATTATGAACATTAAAGGCATCTATTGTAATATGGGGTAAAACCTTTATGCGTAGAAAATATTAATGTGTATATAAATGAAAAGAAAGAAAGCATAGAAATGATACACAAAGGGAAAATTCATTTCGTTCGTATTTGGAAATTTTTAATGAAATGCTCCAACTGATTTTTAATGAAATGCTCCAGCTGATAAAGATTTTCTTACTATATTAATAAGAATTATCCAAAGCCGATTGCTGTGAATGGTTTTGCGATTTCTGAATTAGCCCATCCATCATCATTTGGGATCAAACTTAAGATGCTGTGATACATCTTTAAAGTAATATCCAAACCATGGTTCTTCTAAATTTTTTCAGTTATTCCGCTAAATATCACAAATCGTTTGTAATGCCGGGTTTACACTCGGCTAGTTATAAGATGGCCAATAGTAGGCAGTGTATGTGTAGCGCAATTATGTACAGCTCATTACGATCGGTTATTCATATGGATTGTATTTCCAGAATGATTAATGCAGATTATATTTGAAATTAAAATAACCGAAACTATATCAAGTCGACATATTTTTTATTCCATCACAAGCAACTGATGTTGCCACTTCTTAAAAAGACAAACTGGCAAAAACAAAGATAATAAAATAAAGATATAGTTGCTACATCACTCCTTCCCCAGTAACAATCGAGTTACGATATAGCTTACAACATGCATTTTATACAAATGTGAGAGAAATAGATATATACAAATAAAATTAAATGAAAAAAAAACAATGAACAGAATGTACTTAATCTCTGTAACGCACTGGAAATCTTACAAGTCTACCACAACGTGTAATTTTTTCGTTTGAACATTTTTGTTTAACAGATCTGATGGTTGTTTTTCAGTTTCTGGATCTGCTGTCGTCAGTGTTTCGTTGGGCAATGTTTGGGCATGACCTGAGTCCAGAAGAGGAATGTGAATATCAGTTAGCAGATATGCCGGTTTTAATCTATCAATGGATACATTTGTATCCTTGCCCTTAATTTTAACAGTGAAATATTTATCATGTCTTTTTACAATTAGAAAAGGGCCATTATACGGTGGTTCCAAAGGCTTCCGAATTCTGTCAACGCGTATGAAGACATGTGTACTATGGCCCAAGTCTTTGTGAATGAAAACAGATTTAGAAGATTTGCGGCGAGATTCTAATGGTTTTAACTGTTGCATCTGTTTCTGTAGATCTTTTGCAAACGTATCGGTATCCCAGCTATTTTTAGGTTTTTCGAAAAACTCTCCCGGCAACCTGATAGGTTGTCCATAAACCATATGGGCAATGGTGAAATTGGTATCTCCACGCAGCAGCTCTTAGTCTTAATAAAGTTTGAATCCATTTAATGGAATTATGCGCTCTTATTGCGGCTTTTAAGATCCGATGGATCCTTTCAATTTTCCCATTGCATTGTGGGTGGTAAACTGTTGTTGTACTTATAGGGAAACCACATATAATGTCAATATTTGTAAAAAGTTCAGACCTAAATTGACTACCTTGATCGGTAATAACATGATAAGGCATTCCGAAACGTGAAATAAAATGATGATAAAATTCTCGAGCCACAGATTCGGCGGTCACATTTGCTAAAGGTATGACTTCTATCCAACATGTGAATCGGTCGATGCAAGTAAGACAGTAAGTTTTACCTTCAGAAGTAGGTAACGGGCCTATGATGTCAACATGAATAATAGTGAATCTACTTCCTTGTAATTTGCAATTTGGGAGTGCGTATGCCTGTTAATTTTATTCTTTTGGCAGTGGATACAAGATTTTGCCCATTGGGTGATATCTTTCCGAATGTTTAACCAAATAAATCTGGAAGATATTTGCTTAACCGTAGATTTCACACCAGGGTGTGCTAAGCCATGAATTTTGTGAAAAATTTGCATTCGAAATTCTTGACGTATAAAGGGACGAATTTTTGTAGTTGAAATATCGCACCAAAGTAACTTTCCTGAATACAGAGGATATTGTTTGAAAATCAAAGATGGTTTCGAGCGTAGCTCGGTAAGATCTTGATTATCAATTTGTGCTTCTGCAATTTTATCATAATCTATTTCAGAGATTCTATCCTGGATAGTGAATCTGCGACAATATTTTCTTTTCCGCCAACGTAACGAATATCCGTTGAAAATTCTGAGATGTATTGTAAATGACGTAATTGTCTAGAAGAAGCTTTTTCATTTTTTTGTTGAAAAGCAAACGTCAAAGGTTTTTGATCGGTATAAATTGTCTTCCTTCAAGAATTGTTTTATTGAAAGGTATATTCCTAACAGTTCCCTGTCGTAAGTACTATATCCTTTCTGCGCATTAGATAACTTGGAAACCCTTAGCTTTCTTTTCTAACTGCCTCCTTCAAACTGTTGCAGCACAGATCCAACAGCGAAATCTGAAGCATTACTGAAAAGAGCTAACATTGAGTCAGGATTTGGAAAACTTAGTAATGTAGCATTCGCTAGATCTTTTTTGCATTGCTCAAATTTTTCTTTTGCTTCATCGGTCCAAGGAATTTTACGTTTATCCTTTTCTTGGAACCCTTTAAATACTCATGAAAAATTGCTTGGTTTTTGGCAGCATCTTTGATGTATCGCCTATTGAAAATAATGAGACCTAGGAAGGTACGCAATTCATGAATAGTTTCCGGTACCCTATAATTCAAGATGGCATTTACTCTTTCAGGAAGGGGTTGAGAGCCTTTAGGAGTAATCAAGTATCCTAAGAATTCTAGCTGATTCACTCCAAAAATCGACTTTCCAAGATTTATACGAAGGCCATATTTATTTAAAGGAGAGAAAACTATTTTTGGTGTTCTGAATGTTCATCTTCTGTTGAAGAAGCTACTAAAATGTCATCCAAGTATGAAAAACAAAGTCCAATCCAAAAAACACTTCATTGATGAAACGTAGATGGGGCGTTCCTTAACCCAAAGCTCATAACTTTAGATTCATATAAGCCGAATGGCGTTATGATAGCTGTTTTTTCTTTTTCTTCCGCTATTGGGATTTGAAAATAGGCCTTAAATAGGTCAATTCTTGAGAATATTTGTTTGTTTTTTAAGATATGATGGAAGTCCTCGATTCGTGGAATAGGATAACGATCGGGAATCGTTTGTGCGTTTAAGCGCCTGTAGTCCCCGCATGGTCATAAACTTCCGTCCTTTTTTCTAACTAAATGGAGTGGACTGGCCCATGGAGATTTTAAGGTCTAATTATATCATTATCTAACATAAATTTGAACTCCTGTTTGGCTAATTTTAATTTATTTGTATCTAACTGTCGAGCGTTATGTTTCGAATTAGAAATTAAAAGATTTGGTTTGGTTAAATTCGGATATTGTAACAACAATTTTGCCTATTGAGAATTTTTATCAGTCGTGCTTATGCTATCGGCACTTGTTATACACGTAATATGGCTTGGAATGGATAAATTTGTAACACCATCTATTAATTTTCTGTTATGCATATCAATGAGTACTTTAAATGTGGTTAAAAAGTCTGCGCCTAAGATCGCTCGATCCACTTTAGCGATTACGAAAGGAAACTGGAATGCTCGACGTAGGCCTAAATCCAAAGTTAACATTTTGAACCCAAACATGGGTATTATGGTCCCAATACAATTTAAAGGAATTACATACTTTATGGTTTGATGTGGCTGGGATAATCGAAAGATCAGCACCACTATCTACAAGAAAGCGTAAACTGGTTGTTTTATCGGTAACATATAAACGGTAATTACGGCAATCTTCAAATTCCTTAGCAGCAGAATCTGCCGTCGAAACTACTGCTGTTCGGAGTTTTCCGACTCTTTCCAGCTGCACGGACTCTTGCATTTATTCGGGTAACATTTATCGCCAAATTTGAAATGATAATAACATAATGTTCCATTGGGATTGTATTTCTTTCTAGATTGGCTACGGCTCCTATTTCGACGAAAACCAGATTGGTGAAATTTATTTCTAGCTTGTCTGTGAACCTTTAATTCTGAAATCTGTTTTTCTAATTTAGAGATTTTTTCTAACATTGTACTCATCACAGAATTCTCAGAACCAGCAGAATAAATTTCTGTCGATGAGGTCATTTCAAATATTTTATCTGCCATAATTGATAAGTTATCTAAATCTTCGTTACTTACAACCAAAATATTTTTAATGGATTCTGGCAGCTTGCTAAGTCACAAAGTACGCAAAACTTTATCGGATATATTTGTTCCGCCAAGCGATTTATTTTTCTCTCAAAAGTTGACTGGGTTTCATATCGCCAAGAGAAATTCCTGTAAGCAATTTTGTTATACTCTTTTCTTCACTTTCTTTAAAAGTATTGAGCAATCTTTGTTTCGCAGCTGCGTACTTATCATTCCGGTCACTTTGGATTATATCCCATATATTTTCGACAACTTTCGGTTCTAATTGTGCGACAAGATAGTTAAATTTAGTTTGATCTTGAGTGATGTTTGCAATAGAGAATTGTGCCTCTACTTGGAAAAACCAAATTTCTGGTTTTCCTTACCAAAATGGAGGAATTTTTACGCTTACCTTGTTCGCCTCGTATCTATCATTTGCCGTATTTAAAACAGAAGCGTCGCCGGTAGCCATAACTACGTAGGTAGAAAAAATAATATTCACAGTTTCGGTCACCAAATTGTAGCGCAGTTATGTACAGCTCATTACGATCGGTTATTCATATGGATTATATTTCCGGAATGATTAATGCAGATTATATTTGAAATTAAAATAACCGAAACTATATCAAGTCGACATATTTTTTATTCCATCACAAGCAACTGATGTTGCCACTTTTTAAAAAGACAAACTAGTAAGAACAAAGATAATAAAATAAAGATATAGCTGCTACACATGCGCATAAAGGGATTGCTTTATGTTTGCCACAATTTCATAAGATAGATTCATGCATTCCACGCTTGGCTATAAATTGCCGTTTTAGCATCCTTAGATTTTTCTTTTTCCAGCGTATCGTATTAAAATGATCGTTATTAACACACACACACACAAACACACACAAAAAAAACAGTGAAATAAAAATAAAAAGTCAACATACCAAAATTCGGAAATCTATTGAAAAAAATGGGAAATAAAATGAAAAAAACCGTACATCAAAGGGAACAAAGAGCAAAAAAAAATGTCGGAATTAATCGATTATAAGTGATCACACCAAAAAAGCCGCCAAATTCTGAAAATGTATGCGCAGACAGAAAAAAAATGCAATGCGGCATGTTGTTGTCCCGTCGGGACAATTACTTGCCATCGACTGAGCAGTATTTTTCAGCTTTTCTACGCATGCGCTGCCTATTGGTCTACTTTATTGAATTTTTCATACAAACCACATCTTTTGAAATTCTTACTGGATTGGTTCTTAATTGTATAAGTATATCGCAAATAAGTTTTCGCAAATCATAATCGGACCTTATTTTGTAGAATTTTTATAAAATATTTAAAGCTATTGAATAGCTGCTATCCTCTTCTTTTGAAGACCAAATAAAAGTAGCAATATCTTCAAATTTAATATACAAATTCTTCAGTTCCCAAAAAACTGGTCATTTTATGGCTACCAAGGTAATGCTTTTGATCTTCTTTGATTGCAAATGGCCGTGAAATTCCTAGGCCTTTGAGTAATGTTCAGTGGTGTTGTGAAATATGTGCTTAGGAAATTCATCAAATCAGAAAGTTTTGATGAACTTTCTCAAATGCCATCTTGTTCGTACCAAAAAAAGAAAAGTAGTAAAAAGTTCTGAGCCATTTCCAAGGTCTACGCTAATATTTTAATACTTGAACAATCAGCCGAAGGATTTCTATGAACTTAGCAGTTTGCCACTAGTGTGTCAATGAGAAGAATTGCTATGATCATGGCAGTTTGCTACTTCCATGTATTTCTATGAACATTGCATTTTGCCATTAGTGTATCAATGAGAAGGATTTCTATGAACATGACAGTTTGCCACTAGTGTGTTATTGAGATAATGTTTAAATAACTGCTTGCAGAACTTTTGAGTTTTGTGAAATAATTGCTTTGAAATGTCTTATCTCATTATTTATTAAATGTATACTTAATATAAATTTAAATTTAGACTATTTAGATACGACCGAGTTCTGTTTCTGAAATGGTATTTTCGTTCCTCTTTTTGGGGCTGCAGAGGACTGGTGGCTTGATCTGTTGACTTGATTCTGATTCCTCTTTGTATATGAATCTAGTATATGATTACTTTGTTAGAGTCAAACATCATCCCACTGTTATTTTGTGAAAGAATGGATTGTGATGTGTCGGCTTATGTATTGATCTCACCATTTGATCATGGTTTGTCTCATCATAGTTTTATGTTGCTTCAGAGTAGGGATATTGATATGACTAAACCAAGTCTCAGTTTGTTTTCCCTGCATTTATTTCCAACTGTCAAGATATATGATTGTTTAAACTAGATAGTTCTTATCTGTTAGAATTCATCCATGTTCGCATCCATTCATATCCCCAATTGTGCATGTTGTGAATTTAAACCTGTCGAGGGGCAGATATCCTCTTTCTGATATGATGTGATAGCCTGGAGAAATGGATATTATCTTCTTCTTTTGGTAATAAGAAATTTTCTAGTCTATTCCAAAATATTCTAATGCCTAATTTTTAAAATAGAAGGTAATTATACAAATCTCTCTTGCCCTTTAATATATATCAATATCCCCCCCTTTTTTTTTTGCACACACTTTTTTCGGAGAAAAAAAAACAACTTGTTACTTTGATTGATATGTTCAAGAACAGATAATATAGTATGCCAGTATACAAATTGTAAACATCTTTTTGTAGCCATTAAATTAATACAGTATATAAAAATTTAATTTTTTAAAGAATTTTTTTGTCAGTTCTTAAATTTTATTTTTTTAAAGAAGCTTTTTTTTTACTTCTTATTTGGATACCAAATTGGATATAGTTTTAATAAATATCTATAGTTAGCATTCAAAATATCTTTTATGGAAAAATTCGTTAAAGATATTTTGTATATGTAATGAAATTATACTACATACATGTACGTGTAATTGCGATGTAATTTAATGGTGTACTATTTAAAAATTGAATCCCAGACATTTTTTAGTGCTTTGAATTGTTATTTATTTATTATAGGGCCTTCAGGAGCATGAAATTACTTCTACTATTTCTGTCAAAGGAAATGAAGTTAAAACTACTGCTTCTTGTGAAGGTGGCCAGTTTCCAGAATCTCAGCCTACAGGTTCCTTTGAAGATGATCAAGTATTTGACTGTGAATTCATTAAAAAAATTGATCAGTTTCTTCACAAATTGATATCTGAAAGATACATGCAGAAAGCTATTGCTGAAAATATCTTGAATGATCTAAGAAAATTTATAAAATATTATTTCAATGGTACAGTTCTAAAATTAATTAATTTTATTCCAAATATTATTCCATTTCAATAATGTGATTATCCGCATATATATTGATTGATTGCTTATACAAAATGTACACTCTAATTATTAAAGGTATATTTATTAGAGATAGACAGACACTGGAAATATGTTTCTTAGATTTATTAGTATGTTTCCAATTTGAAGATTTCTTTAAATGACCAAAAGATTATATTTTTGATTATATTATTTGAGTCAATAAATGTATAAAATGATAAAAACTGTTTAAAATTTTGAATATTACAATTTTAACCCATTCAATGGTTACTTAGAGATATCGATCCCCCCCCTCCTCAATCAGGGAACTTGCTTTAAGCAATAATTAATTGAATTAAAATGATGCACTTAATAACTCAATTTTATTATCAAGAAGAACGAAACTTATTTTTTTCATAAATACTTTAATATTAAAATGTCAAGAATATTTCACTAAATATAACTAATATGATCAAGAGGTTGCCTTGTTTTGTATTTTTTCACTAATTTATTAATTTGAACAATTTGAATCATAATTCTTTAGGCCATTTACAGTATTTTTTTTAAATAGTACAGTGGATGCCACTTAATGTGATCACAATTGTTATTGCTTGCTTTATGTTATTAAAAACTTCTGGTCCCCACGTATGTCCTGACGTATTCAAATGTACATTGTTTAGCATGATCTTGACATTGTTTAATGTTGCCAGATTTGAAGAAGATAATTGTCCCTTCATTTTTAACCAGTGTTAATGACTGATATTTATAAAATTTTGTACTGTCCATGTAAGGAACATCCGGGAATTATCTTTCCCATCTGTTGTCGTATTTTTTATTTTTTTAATCTGGATTAGAGCAGTCTAGATTGTTTTAAACAGACAGCTGTGCTATTAGGCCAGGCTTAAAATCCATCCAGCCATAAACTACTGTTAAGTATAATTGAATTTTAAAAACAAAATGGATTAGAAAGAACTGCTGATTTAAGTGGCAAATACAAAGTTGAAATTCGTATTAATTATAAAAGATTGCCTTATTTAAATTAAAGAAATACTGTGGTGCAATTGAAAATTTTACAACCTCTTCAATATAAAATTTTGCAAAAAATGTAATTTTTTTTTGTGGAAGGACCAAGCAATAAATGATGATGACAGTTGTTTTGAAGAAAACTTGCCGACAACCACTGAAGGGGTCAAGCAGTTGATGTTTTGAAACTGCTCTCCTGCATCATCTGACAAATTTAAAAAAAAAAGATGCATGAATTGTTAAGGAATAATCAATAAGAAATAAACGGTGAATTCTTTAAATATTATTTTTGAAATAAACTATAGATAGTCCAGAGATAAATGTATATTTTTTCTTTTCCCTTTATGCAGAAAGGGGAAGAAAAAAAAATCCCCAAAAAACCCCGATTATAATTGAAAGTCCCAAAGTGACCACATTAAAAGACAACTATTATATATGTATATATAAATATGCCTGAAATGCTATAATTATGTAATTATGTTGTTCTAATATTATTGTTATTCTAATATTTTTTGGTTAAAAATTGGATTAATTGAAAACTTTTCTGCGAATGTTGAAATAGTTTTTGGATCCACAATTCATACCTTTCATTTTCAGTATAGAAGCAGGGGGGGGGGGGAGGAATCAGTTTTTCATCAAATACAAATGAAAAGAATTTTACATATTTGCCTATATTATTTGATTAAAGATAAATTGCTAGAAAGCAAATATTTTAATTCATATTGTTGATTGTTATTATTGTATCATAATTATAAAATTACTTCAAAATGTCTACTCTTCAAATGAAAATATATTGTAATTCAATATAGTACATAAAAGTAAATTTTTTCAATAAAACATCATTTTAATGTGTTTTATAAAATATTTTAAACCATTTAGGCATGAGATACAAATCCAGAGATCTAAAATAAAGTTTGGAAAGATATGTTGAGATACAGGTCCAAGCATAATATGCAAGAATTATTCGTTAGGTTCTTATCTTGTATTGATACTTTTTACATGAAAGATTTAGAATAAGAAATACACAGCAGTAAAATGTTTTTTTTTTCTTTGAGATAAGGTTATATTTTGCATGGTAATTGTTGCCTTGGTTTGTTAATTCAAAGAACATGGTCAGTTTTCATTTAATAGAAAGTCAGTATGCTGCATTTCCCTTCATTCTAATGCTATTGATGAAAAAGCAAATCAAGAAGATGGCAGGTGGCAGCTCAGGTGTCGCCCTCGTCATCTGACCGTGGTTTAAAATTACGAGGTCCTTCCCAAAAAAGACCTTGTGTTTCTTTAAAATGGAAAGTTAATATAATTAAACTAAACATATAAATTTTGTTTGAAAAAATATCCTAATATTTATGAGTCCAAGAACAACATTCATATAAATTTTTTAAAGACATGCAATTTAATAGATATTTTATTGCTATTATCTGAATAGATTGTTAAATATAATTGCTAGTATTGTTGTACCTTAGTTAATATTTAATAGATATTTTTTGCTAGTATTGTCATACCTTAGTTTAAATAATTTTATTTATAAAAGAAGTCATGCTTAAAATACGATTTCCTTTTTCTATTATGTTTCAGTCAGCATTCTTTATATAATTTACATTTATTATATTTTTAAGAATTTTAGACTGAAAGTAGAAACAATGCATGCATTGAAAAAAAAAAATTGTTTTTCACGTTAAAGTAAAGTAAAGTGTTCACTTTGATAAGTTACACTGTAGTAACCGCAGAAATTTGCCGGATAGTTGTCTAAATAGTTTAACGGAGTAAGGAGGTTACTATTATGATAATCCATTGGGCTGATCAAACTTTTTTTTTTTCTGAAGTTTACTAATCCTTTTATTTTTGCATTTATAGTATTACTACTGTCAATATTTAATTCATTTTACTATAATTCTTTCAGAACCTTAGAAATACTATTTTGTATTAGGGGAGATTCTAAAAAATTAACATTCTTTTATTTCTTTTGGTGCACTCTTTCTAAAAGCTCTTATTAACAAAGAGGAAGGACTTCTAAATTGTGAGCAATGATATTTATTTATATACAGTAGGTGGTAACTAATGAAAATGAATTAGTATTTTTTTATGAATATAGCTTGAATTTTTATGGGCCAAATAAAATACAATTGAAAAGAAGACAGTTGTGATTGGGTTATTTATAAAAAAAACACATGATCATGCTGTTGTTTTTTCTATTGCATTCTCCACATACATAAAATATGTCAGAATTGTAAGTTGGCTTTTTTTTTTTAGATGAAAGGGTATGACTCTACTGTGTAAGAAAATTAAATTTATGAATTATGACTTTTTAAGCAGTGCTATTTAGTGATTAATTTTGATTTTAAAAGATACTATGCATTTTTTACAAACTTATATTAATGTTTTCTACTTTTAAAATTGATGATTGAAACAATATTTTCATTATCTAGGAAATTCAGTTAAATTATATGGTTCATACTTATATGATGCTGCTGTTAGTACATCAAATTTAAATCTGGCTTTAGTGTCTGACTATCCAATAAAAAATAGTTTTTTGCTGTGTATACAAAAGAAGCTTGCTATAGGTAGGTTTTACACTTTTCTTAAATTTTTTTTTTTTTAGCACCAATGCCAATTTTAAATAATTTTGATAGTAAAATACTAATAAAATATAAAGTTTATGTGTTTATTGTATATATTAATAATGAAAAAAAACCCCTCAAGAAATTGCTTTTGTTTTATATGTATTTTGTAACACAATTTTTTTTATATTTAATTTGATTTTTTTGTGTGTGTGTTTGCGTGTGTATTCCTCAAGAGAGAATTTTTCATTTATTCTCCAATATGCTAGATTTTTGAAATCTTGTGCATTTTTGTGTTGATGGATTATTTAACAGTTTGATATAATATTTAAAATCACATGTGTAAATGAAGAAAAATTATTTCTAGATGCGTAATATTTGATTAATGAAAAATGAAAATATAAATAAAAAGCGGAAAGTATAAAATAATTTTAAAAATTTAAACTTTTTAGTAACCAAGAAAAGTGTGTGCATTTTAAATTGGATGAAATTCTTTTACATTGAAGTTAGAGTTCAAGTCTAATTTATTTGTCAGCATAAAAATTAGTTTAACAAATTCTCTGTATCGTGATATCTTCCAGTGCCTTTTCTTTATTTAAAGATTTTTATTCATAGGTTTGTCAAAAGTCACTTAATTTATTTTTCAATAACAAAATTGTCACTTATTTTATATTACCTGCTAATTGCTTTTGACAACAAGATGGTTTGGCAAGATTTAGAATAGCTAAAACAATTCTATTAAATATTTTGTGTAAATCTTTTCTCAACAAAATATTCAATTTAATAGATATATAACTCAGAAATTATTTCATTATTTTACAAGCTTTACATTCATACATTTTCATGACACTATATATTTCTCCAGTTTTCTGCTTATAAATTCCATTACATCAGAGAAAAGAGTAACAAATGATGAAACTTTAAAAAAATTCACCATTTCTTGATTCGTTACAACAAACTTTTCAAAACTTTATTAAAAGTATGGCTTATACTGAAACCTCCAATATATCAAATCTTTCTATTTTGATCATCAATGAAAACACCAGGATTTACAGTAAAAACAATTAGAATGTGACTTTTGACAAGGAAATAAATTAATAGAAAATAGGCTTAAAATATTTCTGAAAGATTGTTAAAAATATAAAAATTTTGCTGAAAAATAATTGATATCATTTGAAGGAAATTTAAAATTTTGAGATATTATAAAAATTATTTTTGCATTATAATATGATTAGGAATTCTGATGAAAAACCAAATCACCATAAGTGAATTTTTAGTGAATGAAAATTCTAATTTCTTTATTTAAATAAAATCACTCTGAGAAACACACACATTATCCAAAGTATATATGTACCAAGTTTGGAAGCTGTAGGTCAAATGCTGTAGGGCATCAACAGGTGTATTCATATTCATTTGTAGTAAGGATAAACTATTTATTTTTTTTCTGACATTTGAAGGAATTTTATATTGAATGACATTTGAATGAAACTCTTCTGTTTTGAGTCCTTTTCTTTTTTTGTTAGATTTTTGGTTTGTTTTACTAAAAGTGATTGGATTATATAAATTGTTTTATTTATTTAATTTTATACATTATATTCTAGAAATGAAGGACTATAAAGTTGACCCATTTGAGGAAAATCAGAACCCTAGAAGATCCAAGATCTGCTTCTCAGATAATGACCATGGTATCGCTTGTGAATTAATTTGTTTAGGAAGTACAGTTTCCAAATATTTGGAGTTGAATAACATGTTGAAGGCTGTTTGCAATTTTGATCGTAGAATACAGAATCTTGTTATTGTTATAAAGCTTTGGGCCGAGGTATTTTTAAAAATTTTTTAATGGATCTTATTTTTATTACCTTGTATATTTTTTATGTCCCAAATACTCAATTTGTATCTGCAGTATTTTTTATTTGTTTATTTTAGAATTTTTAAATGAATATTTTTGTAAACTTGGAGATAAGTGTGTGTTTTTAATTATCTTGTAGATATATAATTGTCTAGAAGACTTTACATAATTAAAATATAATTTTAACTTTCTTTATATTAATTCAACATATGATATAGATTAACAGAATTTCATGAGTACAAATAGCATATCGATTACTTGTTCTAAATAAATTCATTAATTTTGTGATATGCTGAAAAAAAAAATTTGGAGCAATGAGAAAGTGAAAGTATCAAGCATGATAAATTTTTTTATGTTTGAATATTTTATTTTTAATTTTGCCAATTTTAGTTTAAAATAATTCCCTGAAATATCATCAAATATGAGATCTAATGGCTTCTTATTTAATATACGCTTATATCTACATGAAAAGTATTTCTTTTATATATCCAGTGATATTTTATATCTAATTTTGCAAAAAAAAAAAAAAAAAAAAAAAAAAAGACAAACTTTAGTTATATATTTTTCTCTATAATTGCTTTGCAGATCCAATGAGAAAATTTATTTTCACTAATAATTATTTGTAAAATCAAGCTTTTTTTTTTTCTTCCATTTTTTCTTCATATTCTCTTTTACTTCTTTTCCTTAGTCTTTAGAATTTGAATTTTAAACGTGTTAACTTAATCTCCTGAATCTAGGGAGAAATGTATTAATTACTTTTTTTTGAAAAAGTACATTTTATTAAATATCTTATTATGCAACAAAGAATAATTCATATTAAATTTTTTGAGATATTTTATATTTGGCCTTTATATTCTTTGAGTGAATTCTATGCAGATAAAGTATATTTTAGTTTTTATCCAAGATAAATTTACTCAAATGTTTTATTTCATGTATTTTGTTGTTCAATTAAATATTTATCTTTCCAGCTATTAGTTGAATATATTTTTATCAAATATGAAATTTTGAGTTATAATGTAGTCAGATTAGCTTGTCATTGTATGGGAATAAAATAAAAAAAAAACAGTGGAATGCTTAATGTTTATATGGAATATATAGTATAATGAAGTACAATATAATATTTAGTCTTGTCTGCGATAAATACAGTTTATTATAACTTTAACATATTTTTTTCTTATCTGAACATTTTAAAATCTTAACAGCTTTATATTGATTTTTTCAATATCGAAAGCTTCTTGTAAACTGCTGATCTAAAAATTTTTAATTTCGTATTTCATAAGGATTTCCTTTCCCTTGTACATAAAACTGTAGGTGTGCTGCCGTCTAAAAATTGATATATATATATTTTTTTGTATAATAAAAATCACATTTCGATCAATTTATCCAGAAAATTTTTGAAATAATAAATGTGGAGAAAAAAAACCTGTGTAATATTGTTCGTCAAGAAGAGAAATGTCTCATTATATTCAAAAAAATAATTAAAATTAATTAAAAAAGTGTATTTATCATCCAAATTATTATTATCATTTGTGAAAATGTTATTTTGATTTGAGTCTTTTTTAAAGCTTAAAAATATACAGGTAGGAAATTAGCAATTTATCGCTTTTGAGGCATTAGTTTTCTGCCAACAAAATGTTACCCGATTTTCCTGTCTAGTCAATAAAAGGCAGGTCATAAGAGATCGCAGGTCGAACAAGAAAAAGCAAGGAGAAATATCAAAAGTTTTATATATAATTTTTTTTTTTTTAAATTTCAAGTTGGGAAAACAAGTTTTGGAGCTCAAACAATTTTGAGATTTAAAAAAAAAGAAAAACATTTTCTAAATAACACATGCGAAATCTGATAGTCACGTGATTGTCTCAAACAGGTTTAAACTGGTTTTTACAAAAAAAAAAAAAAAAAAAAAAAAAAAAAATCATGGCCTTGAGAAAAAATTTTTTAGAGCTTGGTTGATATTGAGATGGTCAAAAACCATTGCTTTACTACATGTTGGTGATTGCGGAATATGAATCATGATAATGTTTTTCTGTCGGATTGATACCAAGTTACTTTTAAAAAATAATATTCTCACATCATAACTTGAATTTCACAATAGCAGATTACAGATTTTTCTTTTGTTGCATCTTGTGCATGATATAGAAATAAACATATTTTCCTTTGTATCACTCTACTAACCAGCCCCCTTTATTATCGTTTACTGCACCACATCGTTTAATAAGACATATTTTTAAAAATTTAAAATGGTGTAAACATCAATTTTGTGCAAAAATATATTCTTGTTTATCATGGAAAAATCCAAATTATTATGGAAATGCAAAATTTTGATTTAGTTTTTAATCAAATTTCAAAAAAAAAAAATCACTTTGATAAGTATATCTTTGCCAAATTTGGTTGATTTAGACCAAATTTTGTCCTATGTAGTGTTAACTCATTGACTTACATTTAGAGATGCATGCTAACATTCTTTATTAGTAGTAAAGATTATATGTGTGATATTTCTATAACTTGTTACCTTGAGTTGCCATATTTCTGTACTGTTTTATGCTTTTTCAGTTTTTTTAAAAAAATTATTGAACATTATATATTTGAAGTATGTAACAATGGCTCAGTAGTTAATTTCCAAGCGATTATAGGTAGTCATCTAATTGGAAAGATGCTCCAAATTGTGTTAAAAAATATTTATATTTTATGTTATTCAAGTCAATAAATGTATTGCTGAAAAAAATTACAAAAACTAAATTAGCAAAATATTTTTCAAATATTAACATTTAAAAAAAGTTTCTGTGATTAAAACTGGATGAGTTATGATGTTTTGAATGCCACTATTTTAGAACATTTTGTTGATTGCATGGTTGAAAATCTGTCAATTGTCATACGATGTTTCCTTGAACTGATTTTTTCTACTGATCTAAAAGAATGAAATTCAGTTTCATATTTTGATCCATTTCGTTTGCAGAAGAGTGGAGCTTTTATATTTAAAATATTTGTGTCAATTATACTGTACTAAATATATGGTCCTCCAATCCGAGAGTCAAAAATTTAAAAATTGTAATTTCTTCAGCAGTATAGTTATTGATTTGAACATCATAAATATAAATCTTAGCATCTTACACTTCATTTTTGCATTTGGAAATATATATTTATCCATAATATTTTGAAATTAACTGTTTCATAGTTATAACATTCTATATGCAGAATTTTTTTTTTTTATCAGATGAATACTATAATTTAAATGACACATTTCAGTTGTTGCCTCTTATATTTATTTTTATAAAAAAATTGTAAAATTATTATTTTTTGAAATTACTTTCAAATGCCTATATATAATTTAAACATGACATATTTTTAGACTTGTGAAATTAATGAGGTTGAAAATGGCAAGCTTCACCCAATTGGATTTGCATTGTTGGTTTTGCATTATCTTCAGCAACTTGAAAAGCCACTTTTACCTTTTTTGAATGTATCATCTAAAAATTGGGTAATGTTTTAAAAAATTATTATTTGAGTAGTAATTTAAAAAAGTGTGAAGATGGTGGATAAACACTTAAAAAATAAAATTTGTTCTTTTTAAAAAATGGTCTTTTTTAAAAACAAACAAAAAAATTTGAAATTTCTTTCAGACATTTGTAATATTTGTTTGTAGTAACTTTTATCAATAAAAATTGAATAAATTATGATAATCGAATCTTTGGTTTATCGATATTTATAATATTTTTCAAGTGATAGCCACCGTATTTTTATAGATACTCAAGTATTTCTGAAATTATGGAAATAAAAACTAAAATCATTTGTGAAAACAATGATGGAAAATAAAAATAATGTTAGAAAACTATGTTATTAACTCATTTTAAAAAGATAGCCTCTGCTTTTAATTCTTTATTATATAATTTTACTATATTTTCCAAAAAAAGTCCAAAGAAAAAATATCCGACTTCCAATAATGGAAAATTACCTTGATTTATAAGGGAACAATAATAGTAATTTGCAACATAAGTTGGATTTGTTATTGACACAAAGTGTATGTAAGAAAATTAGGGAAATGCATATAATTTATGTTTCCGTTGTTCTATATTCCTTGATTTCTTGTTATTTTTTCCCCCTCTTCCATTATTTATTTTAGCAATGTCAGTATTACCTGATTCATTCCAATGATCATTCTAAGTTTCAAAATTATAATTGTTTAAAAAAGATATCTATAAAACCATGATATTTTAAAATTCTAATTATTTGGGGAATCAATTAAATAACTTTTCCATAAAAGGATTCTTAGTTTCATAAATTAGTAATATTGAAAGAAAACAGTGTAATGAATCTATTCATAGATATAAAAAATTAATTGCCAACATATTTTTAATATAATGATACATTGACAATTTTGTTTTGAATTATCATTTAGTATATTGTTTAAAGTAGATTTTTTTTTTCATTTTTATTTGTTTTATTTGCACTGGCCTTTTCAGTTATTTTGACATTTTATTGATTAATCTTTCCTTTTAAATAAAATAATTGAATTACCAAATAAATTTCCTCTTCTGGACTTCTTCTCTGTTAAATATTTATTAAGATTTATTTATACCATTTGTTTTTATACAGTAGACTTTCATAATCCCGCAGATATAGGATCTTAAGAGTGTTGAATTGGTGGGAATCTATTGAAAATTCCCAATAATCCAGTTCTCCTAAAGTATTTTAGTAGCAAAGCTTTTGTTCATTATACAAAATATACAACATTATACTGAAAATCAAGGTATTTATAACAAATATTATAAACTATAAATAAGATACTAACTGAAGACTGTTGTTTTTGTCACCCAAGATCACTGACCTCGGCAGGCAGTGATTTGTTTTGTCTTTAATGCTTCACACTCACCATATTTAAAATGCCAGATTACTCAGTCTATTGTAATTTTTTCATTTATAAAGGTGTCTTCTTGATTTACTAAACCATCAAAATTTTTTTTAGTTATTTCAAAATAATATCAGCATCTTGTTTTGTTTTAATATAGGGTTTAAAAGATTTACCAGTTAGAAATATGTCTTCACTTGGAGAACTTTGGCTAGATCTATTGAAATATTATGGTTATGAATTTAATTGGAATGAGTGTGTAGTAACAGTAACTGATAAAACTCCAGTTCCTAAAAGTACTAAATCATGGCAACTTTCGTGGATTGCTATAGAAGGTATAATACATTTTAGATAGATTATTTTGTTATTATTTTAATGAATAAGCATTTAATTTAAATTTTTTAAAGTGTTTTTCTTATGTAAACAAAGGAGCATCTCATAATTTAGTATGTTTCTACTGATAACATGCTGTTATGTATACTGCCAAATAAATGATAGAATTATTTGCCTATGGTCTTTTTCTGAAGAACTTAAAATTTTGTCATACATTTCTATTCTAATTTATAAGCAATATTTATTAAGTTATTTATCATGTTTATTTTCTTTAACTTTTATTTCTTAACGCTTGTTAGTATTTTGTCATTAAGAAAAACTGAAGTAATTTTGTATGAAATAATTTTATGCTTATAATAAAATTGTAAAAAATAAAATTAATTAAAATAAAATAGAGGCTAATCTAATTTTGCAAACGTGAAATTCTTATTTTTCTTAGATATAACAGAAATCTTTAACTGCCTTTAAACTGGATTTGCATTGTAGAGCAATAGAATGAATGAAAAATGGCAATTTTATTTATTTATTTTGATGATGTGGTTGCTGCATTACAATCGAGCTTTTCCACTTCGTAAGGCTATATATCACAGAATGTATATTATAAAGCTACATGAAAAAAAAAAAAAAAAAAAATGTGAAATCTAATTTAAAATGGAATTGGCAAATTTTTGATATGTTAGATGCACTTTTTTCAGTCTAAGAAACAAGTGATAGATAATTTAGTTATTTATAATTATTATCAAATTAACAAAAGATTGTTAAACCACAAATTAATATATTGAGTTGGAACATGTAACTAAATCATTTGTAGTTTAAAAAATTAGATTGTATAAATATTAGATCAGTGGAACATTTTTAAAAATTTAGGTTTTGAGGCTGATCTACTTTTAAATGAAATTATAGTCTGTGTATTTTCTGTAGGTGGTTCAAAGTCGCATTTTCTACCTCGTTATTGGTTGTTGGAACCAGTAATGCGGTAGAAAATGTGACCTTGAACCGTCTACAGAAATGCACAGACTATAGTAATGTCTATCATGTCCCAAAAAAATTAATTTAAAAATAAAATACTGCTATAAAAAATTAAAAAGATATTTGAATTTCTAGCATGCTATTGTATAGTGATATTTTAGGCTTGACTTGTTTATTTTATTTACAATTTTGTTCCCACTTGTGTTGTAGAAATATTGTGCACATAAAAAGTATGTGTGCAATAAAATAGGAATTTATTTTATTTATAAATTATGTTTATATTTTAATTCTGATTATTTTTTTAAAATAGACCCATTTAGTGAAACAAATGTTGCAAATAATATTATAACATCAGACTCTGCTGAATTCATAACATCATGTTTTAAGAAATCATATGAATATTTTTCTTCTGGTCCTTGTGATTCAGATTCCACTTCATCAGGATCTGATCATAATGGTAAGCTACAATTCATTATTTTAAAACTTGTAAATTTTTATAATCTTAAACAAAGTATTTTATTTTCTTCAATTTCTATTACATGCATAAGAAGATATCTTTGCGATACAATTTATCTTATAACCACATTGTTCTGTTTTAATCTAAATATTTATTTAATGAAAGGAGTAAAGAATGTGTTCTTTCTGTTTATTCTAAAATACAGAAATGTACCTTTTTTTTAAAAAAATATATATTTTTTTATGCTGTTGAAATGAGAACCTGCTTATGAGAAATGAGTATATTAATAGAATTATGATTTTGCATTACTTATTATTATTATCTCTTGATTTTTGAGTTTAGTTTCATCTGTGCACATGATGTATTATTTTTTGTGACAACTTATCATGGAGGGGTTATTAGAATTTTTAAGAAGAACTTTGATCCATTCAGCAATTAGCCAATTTGTTGAATTTGAAGTTAATTGACTGATATGGGAACATCTCTGATCATGGCTTTTATTAGTTTACCCGATTTGTTTTTGTAGTATTATGGAGATTTGTGTAGATTTTTAAATTGTAAATAGTAGTATTTTTTTTTTTTAACCTTTATATCTCATATAGCATTTCTGTTTCTACTGAATACATCTTTAAGGAACCTTGTAGATCTATGACAGCATTTATAGTCACATAAGTACTATTAATGCTTCATAAATATTACTTCATTATGCACATAACTGATTGAAATGAGACCTACCTTACTTTTATTATAGTCTTATTAGTATACATTGTTATTATTAGCTCTCTGTCAGCTGAATGCTATTTTTTTCCACAATCTGATAACAGAGAGTGATTGTTAAATAGATGTTTACTGATTTTTCAGTGCTTTGATTAATAATGATCAGGGTTGTCACGCCACTGGAAAAACGTGAAAAATCGAGAAAATGCAGGATAGTTTAAAAATTTTCATAAAAAGTGTACAAATGCAGAAGAATTATATATTTTTTAGTTATTTTTTTTACCTATCTAAAAAATGCTAGCCTCTAAAGAGTGCCAGAATAAAAGATCGTATTTATAACTTCCAAAAACGAAACAGTACCATTCACGATTTGATAATGTGAATATTCATCTGTTTTCTCTCTTTTTTTTTTCTGTATACATCATTACAGTTTTGATTTGCAAGACAGTTGTTCATTTTCCATAATATTCTCTAATTACAGCTAATGGGCATGCTCTAGGCTTCTGTATCTGCGTGAAAAAATAGAATGCATTTCTCTGGCGTGATTAGTAATATTCAATCTGCGGAAGCAGTGCAGTGATGTTTAATTTACCATACTTGAATTTAATGAGTGGTTTATTTATTATTTGAGAAACTGTGAGCTTACTCAAAGGAGTTGATGGAATTTTTTTGTAAATAAATGAATCCATACTTAATATGAATTGGACAGATTAAAAAAAAAAAAAAAGAAAGAATTCTGAGTTTATTGAATGAGTTCGAGAAGTTCCGCAAATTTCGTGTTTTGCATAATGCTCGCTTTGTCAGATGATATTATGACAAAAACATACTTCGAATTTTTTGTTCAAGAGCAATAATTTAAAATCGAATTTTTATGGGTATTAAAACTTGTGTCATATTCGTCTTTTAATGCATTCAATGATATATTGGAAATATCTTTCATGTGTTCGCTAAAAATGAAATAACTAAAAAATCTGCAGAAATTGGTGCCTAAATACTTGAATATGAAAAAATGAATAAATAAAAAAAAGTAATCTTGCTTTGTAATGTTTTTTGTTAAGTATACATTAAAAGATTAGTATCATGATAACAAAAATGTTTTGTTTTATTCCATTGAGTCCTTAATTTTATGGGATGTACAATTAAAGAATATGAGAGGTAATATATCCTCCCTTGATACATACATTTTATCTTGTTAAATTCTAGATAATATAGAATTTTTTTTTCTGTATGTAAATATAAATATTTTATTATGCTGTTATTCTGAATTATGTTAAATTATTGACCCCTTTTCTTACTTTTTCCACTCTTTAAAACCATATTCCATTATAGCTAGCATATGAATGCTATTTTTGCATTTCCTCTATCTTGAATATATATACAGGGGCAACACAAAGAATCTTTTTTCCAGATTAGAGTGACAACCTTGTTTGATTAATATTGATTGTTTAGTTGGTTTTTAAAATTTTCATTAATATTTTGTTTGAGTTTTGTCATATTTTTTATTCTGTGGTATTTTAATTTAGTCTTTAAGATAATAAAATGTTAAATTATGTTGATGGATCAATAAAAGTCAAAAATCATTTGAAGAAAAGTTTTTTTAATATAAAATTGCGGCCATATGATACTTTGATGTATAAAAATGAAGTGGTGATTTTGTGAACTCGCAAAATTAGATAATCACTTTAGAAAAAAGCAACTGCATGTATTTAAAAAAAAATTGTCTTTAAAAAAAAAGAAAAAGAAATTAGTTATGCTGGAACATAGTTTGTTTTTTCACTATTACTGCTTGAAAACTTTAGGTTTTATTATAAAATAAATCAACTATTGTCTCAGAATATGAAGTTCTAATTGGTTTATTCATTTATTTAGAGATTAGGAAAATTATTCAAAGTAATAATCTGAAGTAATTGGATGGAACCTTTTAAACATCTGAAATATTAATATTTGGGAATGACTTAAAACTGTTTAATATTTAGCTTTATATGCATATTTTTGATTAGTTTACTGTTCTTGGATTATATTTCTACCAGCTTATTGCTTTATCTTATAAAATTTGAAAGTTGGTTCAGATAATTATAATTGTACTTTATACAAATCTTTTGAAATTAAAACTCTTATTAAGTAACTTTTGATAAAAGTATTTGAACATAATTAGCTGTTAATTTTGAGAATGATATTGGTTTAAATTGAAGATTCAAACAAAACACTACTATAGACTAAGTAAAAGGCGTACGTTAATTTTTAAATAAAATTAAGATGTATTAAGTTTTTTTTGTTTTTTTTAAGATCATCTTTAAGGGTACAGCAATTCAAACCTCAAAGATTATGATTAGGTAATGTTGATAGAATTGTAAATAAATACAGTTGTTCTCATCTCTCTTGAAATGTTGATTTAAATTTCTTGTGAAGCTGTTGAAATGATTTTAAATGTAATTGAATTTTAAGTGAAAGTGACATAAAAAAAAAGAAATTATTTGAAATATAAAGTGTAATTGTTTCTAGAACTCAAACCAATATTAGAGACTGTTTAAAAGATGACCACGTGCATATTCAATATTATATATCAAAACATTTATGATAGGGGATATTCAGCTGGGCAAAAATGTATTTTAATTCTTTTTACTTTTAGTATTTCATTATTTATTCTGTTCTATTCATCATGAATTTATTAAAGGATTGGTTTGACTAATAAATTGAAACATGTCTGAAGTTTTGATATGGGAAAAAAAATACTAAAAGTTGCATTGCATTAAATTTAATATCAATGAGCTGCATTTAAATGTAAGAAAGAGTTAAAATTCATTGAAATTTATTGAGTAGGGAGAACTTATTAGCTAGGGAATAGTGAAATTTTTTCTGTCTTTTCAACTATTCTCTATTCCCTATTTGCTTAGTTTTTCCCCTTGCCATGTGGAGAATATGCAAAACTGGCCCTTTAAAATGGCCTTAAATGCAAATTATAATAATTTTTTTAAAAAATATAAAAAATAGACTAAATATCATACAATAATTTATATCATTAGTGGAATAAATTTTAGCCTTTTAAAATTGCGTAAAAATATGCAGTAATTGTTTTGGAAGCTATCATGCAATATTTTAATCTATATAATTAGAAATTAATTTTGACCTTTAAAAGGGTATAAAAATATGCAGTGATTTTTTTTGGAAGTTATTCATGAAGAAGTGGTAAAAATTGTCGAAATGTAACCCTCTAAATAATTAAAATTTGAAAAACATTTTTAAAAAAAGGGGAAGGGTCTCCAATCCTTCAAAATATGCATGTGCTGAATGCAGTAATATTGTATCCAGTAGTTTCTTTTATATTTTGTAGATTGCCAACTAATAAATTTTTATCATTATTAGTATAAGATATATATGTATATTTCCAAGAATTTACAAAGTTATTATCAGTTTTCAACATTTTTATGAGAATTATTTTTGACAAATATATTAAGACCTTTGTTATAAATTTTTTATGTCATGTTTTTGATATTATATATTTATTGATATTGTGTTTTTCTAGATTCTCAGAAAATTCGCAAGTGCAGTACTTTTAAGTTGAGTGATTGCATTTCCCGTGCAGTATGTATTTTGTTTTTTGTTAAGTAGCTGGTGCTAATAAATAATGATTTACTTTTTGCCATACATGTTATAAATATGAAAAAAGTTTATCCAATCTATATTCTTTAAAAATGCTTCCAATTTATGTAACCTTTCTTTAACAATAATAATAATAATAAAAAAAAACTGTTTTTAAAAATTCCTTGAAAAAATTGCTCTGAGAAAGTGCAGTGTTAAATTTCATGTAAAATATGAATACACTCTAAAATTAGTGCTAAATCCATTAGCTGTTTTTTTCATTAAAAGATTTTCTTTTTTGACATGACCATGCAAAATTTTTAATATCTTGAATTACTCCAATTTTGAAACATAATTATTTTATTATTTATGTATGTATATTTTTACCAAAGATCATTTTACCATAATGTGCTTATTAGCTGTCATTGTTATCTATGAACTGTAGGATGGGGGGGGGGGGGGGAGGATGTTCAAATTGATCTGCTGAGCAGACTGTTGGATCTAGATTACAATATTTGGCACATGCTTCCTTCTTTGGCTCTTACTATGAATTTTTTTGAAATTTTAACTATATTTTCAAGTAAAAATTATCAAAATTTTAATATTTTTCCCACTTGTTTTGAATGACAAATAATTTTTTGTACCTCTTTAAAATTTTTAAAAATTACCTTTTCAATGATACCAATCTTAATTTAGTAAATTCTTTTTCCCCGAAATCATAATGAATTTTTAAAAATATTCTTAAGTACATTCTTCAAAAATACTTTTCATTGTTTTAATGACTAGATTTGTTTTAATAGCATTGTAATAACATTACATTTTTTGTATGCATGTAATTACTGCTATAAAATAATGAGTAAATTTTAGAAATAAAAATGTATATCGTTTTTTTTTTTATTCATTTAATTTAATTTTTTCTTTGTTTCTATGCTTGCATTATTTGTGAAAAGTTCCTGAAGTTGGACAAAAAATTTTTTAATTATATTTCTGGTATTGCTGTTAAAAATTCATTGATGATGCTTAACTTTTTTTTTTTTTTGCTCTGATTGTGGATTTAAAAAATATTTAGAGAAAATAATTCAACAACAATTATAATATGTAATTTTTTTTTGCTTAAATATTTCTTGGTAATAATTATCTAATGATTATTTTTATTTATGATATTTATTATTATTTTTACCAGTTAAAATGAGTGAGATTCTTTTTTATCGCTTTTATTTTTATTTATCTTTTATTTTTTATGTATTTTATTTTATTCATTATTTCTACTTTTATTTATTATTTAATAGCCTCCTGTGTTCTTCTCTGATGATGACGACTCTGATTATGAGGTAATTATAAGCTGTTTCTTTACCTGCAATTTTTCTTTTTTCATTAAATGTTATGTGATGGAAAGCAGTTAACTTAATTTTTCTTTGGCCATTAATTGTTATATTCAGGCTTAATAATACATGAAAAGTTCTTATATTTCAACAGATGCTTTTATTCCCTGCCAATATAACCAGCAGCCATAATGCAATGAAAAAAAATTATTGCATGTGATAATTATAATAAAAAACAAGATTTTTAAAAAAATACAATTAACCTTTATATAATTAATTTGGAGATTCAGAGATAGAGTTTTAGCTTACAGAAATTATGCAAATTCGAAATATTCTCCATTTTCCTTCTTTAAATCGTATCCATAGTAATTTTTGGGGATAAAAAAACCTAAAAGGAATTAAACTTTCAAAATAATGTATTTTAAAAGTTTCCAGATATGCATGTAATTTTCCAATTTCCGTCCCGTATTCATATACAAATAGAAAACACACCTGAAAATACACTTATTTTTTAACATTGAAGCCATTTAAAGATAGCATTCAGAGAGGTAAAAATTTATTGAAAAGCTAAATAGCATTTGAAATTAAAACTTTATTTCATATTAAGCTTTTTATATTAAAACTTTATTCATTGAACAGAAGCAAAGACTAACATATGATACACCAGAAAGAGTTCAATCCTTTTTTTTAATGACTTCTAGTCTTCTAAGAATTTCTATTTCAATATGAATCGATAAACATATATATTATTTAAGTTTATTCTTATAAATGAATTTAATTGATGGTTTTTCACATAAGTGTTCATAATTTTTAAAATATAACTGTTTTGTTTGATACATAAAAAAATTTATTCTCTATACAGATATTTTCAGTGTTTGGAAGTTTGATATATGTTTTTCAACTGCATTTACATATTAAATTCTTTTTTTAAAAAATAAAAAAAAACAAAGAAATTTACTTAATTTTGTCTTAAAAATATTTTCAAAGAAATTGTTCTTCTCTTTATAGAATGACTATGTACCTAAACAAGTGGTACCTGAAGAACCCTTGAAATTTTCCAAGATAAGTGAAACAATGATGAAGAATGTGAATCGAGTATTGCATGAAGTTTATGGTAAATTCTTAATTTTGCCATTATATATTTGCTTACAGTTTTAAATAATATATTAAATTAAAACTGTATTTTTTTTAAATGACACATTTTTAATTGGACAAATCAATTGCTTCAGTTTAAATTTCTAAAAATATAGCCATTTTTATTATATAAATATTTTTTCATGTTCTGTTACCATTTGAATAAATTAGATGTCTTAAATTGCAGCTTCCTGCCCCACTGCATTTTAGCATAATATTTGTAGGTTGGCATATTTGTAAATTTTATTTTGAAAATCATTCAAAATACTCTTAAAGAGGCTTATGTACTACCTTATTGGCTTTAGTACTACCAAATTAAGTGTTTAATTTCTTAATTTGGTAGTTCTAAATTAGGTAATTCTTCTTTGATAGTAGATATTCATTAAGAAAGGATTTTTTCAAAATATTTCTTAAATTTTTAATTTTGATTCTATGTTTTTCAATCGTAAAATCTGTGCATATTACTGTTCAAAGACCTATCTCATGCCTTTTTAAAATTCAGAATTGGAGCTTTTTTCAGTAGTACCAGTTTTATTCCTTTTTCTTCAATTTTAATAAAGTAAAAAAAAAAAAAAAAAAAAAAAAAAATCTTTATATATTTTATTACAAATTTTTCACTGTTTTAATTATTGGATTTATAATTAAGTGCATCACAGTAATTATCAAATACATAATATTACTATGTTATCGCTGCTATATAATTAAGAGCAAATTTTAATATTGTTAAAAATCTGTAAACTTGCTTCCCAGCACGGTAGTTTCATCACTGGAAAGGCCGTTTTATGATCAGTCCCTGTGGGTGCTGATCGGGTGCCGCGTCAGTGATCTCAGAGCTTGGCGACTTGTCGAATTAATAGATATTACTGGAAACTTCGAGAATTTTAACAATACAGCCAATATTAATGGAAATAGCCCAGAACCTTCTTGGCCCACCTCCTGGGAACTATAAAAGGTCGGCAGTCTCAAGCAGCCAGGAATCGTAACCAGAATTTATAATTAATCATTCATGGGCATTCAGTGAGAGAAACTAGAAGATGCTTTCCTCTTCTTTTAAAGGCGTTTGTTGAAAATAACTTCTTCGATTTCAACCACCCGTAGAGTTAATGGGTCATCTGTCTCCTCCGTAGTAAGCGGGTTGCTTTTTTTTTTGTGGTTTCGCCTTGTCAGAACCCTAGAGACAAGTTTTAATTTCAGTTTTTTTTTTTTTTTTTTTGCCCCTGAAAATTATTCCAGCAGTTCTGCAGGAAAAAATATCGCATTAAATATTATGATACTAAATAAATTGCAAATGCGATATCTGCTGAATAGTTTAGTATATTAAACAATAATTTTACAATTTTTCAATTATATTTAAAATTAAATCAATTTCTCAAGCATTACTGAAGCTGTGAATTTAGCTGACAACTCTTGAACACAGCATTGTGAATTTTATTTTATTTTTATAATTTTAACTCATCAATTTTAATAAAATGTAACGATTCATATATAATGTATTAAAGGTCGTAATTGTTTATATCTTCTTTTTAAAAGTATTCACATCTCTTCGTGCATCCCACAGATAACAATTATTTGCTGTTTTGTAAATTAAAAACATCTTTAAATGATTTTATAATATTATATTGCTCCCATAGAAATCGAATATAATTTTTATTCCTAACATAGTTTGAAAGGTTTTTAATATAATTACTAGTAACGTTTTCCTATTCTATTGTCAATTCTTACTATTTATAGTGACTTTTTTTTTTTTTTTTTTTTTTTTTTTGCTAATTTCAATTACTCGTTGTAGTGTAGTATTTTTGAAAACAATGCTCAATTTTACAGACAATAAATACCTGAATTATAACAAAAAATTATTTTTCTGCAGAAAAATTTACTAATAAGTAGGTAATCACCAGATTTAAGGCAATTAATTTTTAAAAAGTAAGATTAGATATGGTTTATTTAGAATTCGATACATAAGATTACATTGCGATAATATTATGTTGAAAAGTAGTTAGCAAAAAACTTAAAAAAAACTTAAAACAATATATCTGGCATTCTAAATGATCAGCATTCGTTATTAAATACAAGTTTTACTAGCAGCTGATTTAGATTATCTTTCAGAAATGCTTAAAATTAAATCTAGAATTCCTGACCTTTTATGCAGCTACTTTATTTTATTTCAATACAAATATTTCTGGAATAATTTAAGTGTCTAGTAATATCTCAGTGGATTGAAATGAAGGTATAAAGATTTTAATATTTCTCTTCTGATATAGAACTATTAATCATTATTTTGGATAGATTTTAACAACCTCCTTCAATATTTTAAAAGTGGAATTATAACTTTTAATGAATGATTAATTATAAATTATTAAATCAATTGATTCCATAAATTATGAAAATTAATGGTAAAACTGACAGCTTACTTAAAAATCAAAACCAAAATGTATTTTTAGCATTAATATTCCCAGTTTAAGAATTAAAATTTAAAGCTGGAAAGAACTGTAGGTCGTTTTAATACTGTGTTTGACTAATACATTAGTGACTGGGAAGTATGTATGCCCAAGGCTCCAGTAAGAGGGGGATTGGTAAGCATTAAGACAAAGCAAAGTGTTTTGCCAATTTTATATGTAAAATATAATGACAGAGTGGGAAAAAAAAAACCTGAGGTTCCATTTAGTTTTTCTGCATCATTTGTGACGAATGGGAGCGAAGAAGTAGCAATTTGTCTAGGGTGCCGATTACCTTCTTAATACAATTCCGTCAGAATTTATTTCTGTTCAAATGATTACTGAATTCTTTCAAGTAAATTCTTGGTTCAAATATTTAGACAAATAGATGGGCCCAACTATAACCTTATATTATTATAAAGTTACAAAATTATATTAAGTTAAAATATTAAGGAATTTATAAAGTTAAAAAATTAAGAAACAAGAAGATGAAAGTTTACAACGAGTATTTCCCACAAATGAAATTATGCAAACACATTCCATACCTCTTAGGAATGTTACTTGAAAAAAAAATTCTGCCAAAGCTGGGTTCACAAGACTCGCTAGTGCCAAGAAATGATAATAACAACTGCTGATGAAATCTCCTGACCCTAAGGGTGTGACAGAAAAGGGAAGCGATTTTACGAGGCAATTAGGGTTCAGTTGGAAAGTTCAAGTGGGGGAACGAAATTCAAACTCGTTACTGGTACAGCATTTGTACCGAGCCGTAAGTAAAGGCAAAAAAAAAATCTGGTACAACTGTTGTACCAGCAGTAAGCTAGAGGTTAATGACGCAAATTTTTTCATTCTTAAGCATTCTGCCAGTATGCATATGTATTTGTACTGCATCATACTTTTGGCATACTTAATTTGGCAAGCAGTTCAGAGATATAAATGGTCTGATAAAAAATCATATAGATGAGAATGTATCTTCTAGTGTTGATTAAGCTATTTACAAAAACAAAAGGAGGGGGGGGGTAACATGATTGAAGCTCATTAGGTGAAAATGGTGTTTTTTTTTTCTTCCTTCTGAGCATTAAATTTTATTTTACTTAGATTTTAGAAAAAAGAGTTGAACAATTTTTCAAATACATTTAAGAACATATTATGCGGTAATTAAATAAAATAAAAGAAAGTATCATTATTCTAAGGTTATTAGATACATTTAAAAAAATGTATGAGAAATTTCTTTAAAAACCTGAAAATATGAGGGAAAAAGTCAGGGAAATTCAAACAACAGAAATGATGGCCCACCCTATTGATGGAAGAGCTTTTGTTTTGTACTTATCTTAGAATTAAAACATGTCTGGCTTCTCTTAAACCTATTATTTGTTCTAGTACAAATTCCTATTTTTAATGCCTGATGTATAGAAAGCTGAAAATTCTAATTTATCTCAGCCATGTCTATTATTTATCAATTATTGCTCATGTGTTGTATTTGCAATAAAGCCTGCAATCATAGTAAGAAGCCTGACACCTATTTGACTAATGATAATTATGTTTTATTTTGCAATTAAGGCTTATATTACAAGCATCCTGTAAAATGCTAGGGCAAAATTTAATTTTTAAGTGCATTAATAAAAATGTGTTTTTAAAATTATATTTAGCATTGTCAGCTTATCAAATAGATCACCAAATAATATTTTTTTCTATTTTCTTTAGGTAAATACAAATTACCAGATCATCAACTAAGAGGTCGTCAAGCTTTTGTGAAAGACTTAGAAAGTTATATCAGGAACTTGTTCCCTAGTAAGTATTTTTATATCAGAATAATCTTTTTCATATTAAAGTCTTATTTTACTTGTTGCTTTCAGAGTAGAAGCCTTCAAAATTTAAATTAGACAATGAATCTTTTAGTAACACATTTTTATATTAATTGCAAAATAAGTTTCTAAACATATAATATATTTTATACTGCTTAGATTTAAAAGAAATATATTGAATTTAGAAAATAAAAGTTTTGTATTAAATTTCAAAAAAGCATTTCATGATTTAAAAAAAAAAACTGTAGTTAAATTTAAAAATAAAGATTATAACAATTTTTGACTTTATGAAAATTCAAGAATTTTTGCTGATTTTTAAAAAATTAAAATGATATATGTGTGTGTATATATAAATATATAAAACCTGATATAACTAGTCATAAATTAATAGACTATAATCAGTTAGCTGATTAATAGTCATTTACAAACTGTATTTTGAAACAATTAATTACAAAACAGTAAAGGACTACATAGGCATTGGTTACTTTTGTATTATACATTCTATTTTAGATTATTTATTGCAAATAAAATTTATTATGAATTGTTTAATTTTCATTTAGAAAATGTTAAACATTGTTATATTTTGATATTTTTTTTTAAGTGTAAAATTAAATGCACTAATTTTCAGTTGAAATGCAGAATAATGAATATAAAGAAATAAAAAGTTTTATGTTTGTTACAATTTTTTGTTGCTTTACAAAATTTGTCATTTTTCTCAATTATTCTAAGAATTTTAATTTTTTTTTTTGATTGCTGTTAAATTAATACTTTGAACTGTATTGGTGAATTAAAAGTCGCATTATGTCCTCTTAGCTCATTTAACTATACATAAATATATTTTATAATATAAAACAAATATTTTTAAAAAATCAAAATATTGTAATACAAAATAAATTCTAAATTAATCAAAATATAAAGTTAAAAATTTACTTCATATCTTTCTGAAGAACATGTTTTATGCAAAATGAGTTTTTAACTATATTGAAACATAGGTGAAAAATCATAAGCTATTACATCAAACCATAATAGTATTTGTCAATATAAAGATCTCGTCCATAAATGTAAAATGCATGCAAGAATTAAGAGGAGTAGATTTTTAATATTTTCTTTATATATTGGTATAATTTATTACTATTGATTCTATGTATACTATTTATTTCTTTAGCAGTTTATAAATGTAGTTGTTGTTTAATGAAATCTCATTGTTCCATGTAAAAATTTTGCTATAAAGAAAATTTATAAATTAAGTTATAAAATTGAAAAAGATAAATGCTAAAACTTTCATTTTACTTTATTGGCATTAAGTCTACTCTAATATTATGTTAACATACTCTAACTCTGTAATTCTGTTTTATAAGGGCTTTCTGTAAAGAACACATTTTTTTTTCATAGCCCACTTTTGTGATGATTGAAATACAGTATTTGTAACATGTCCTTGTAATTGTAGTTATCATTTTATTCCTTCAAATGCATTTAGCATTTCTATATATGAATGGTTCTTAATAACCTTTTCATTATTGTCTTCAATCCACATTGAGTTCATTATATTTTTTAACTATACAATCTATTATGTTCTATGGGCTTTCATATTCTATTTCCAGCTTCATATTCGAAATTCTTTAGCAGCTTGGTAAAGATAAGACACTTTTTGCTTTCTTCAACATGTGCCTTGTCTTACGATGCTGCCATTTATTATGACAGTCAATTTGTTGATTTTGTAGGAAATTTGGCAACTGGGAAATTAATTGATGGGGGTACAATAGTTATCTTTATATATAAAATTAAATTACCATTTATTTATTTATTCTGAACTTTATCCAATTCCACATCCTTAATACAATTCTGATGATATGCGAGCCCTGGCATCTATAAGGATTAACTGTAATATTTAAAAGTTTCTATGATTGTAAAGGAAGAGGTGGTAGAATGAATTTGATTTTCCACTATAAACATATCGTATAAAAATTTTCTCACCATTCTAAAATTTAAAATATAGGATTTTTAATGATTTCTTTGAAATTTCATGTCTATGCAATTTTACTCAATTTTATAAAATTGATCTAAACATAATTTATAGCAATGCTCTTTTTCTGATGAAATCTTAAACATATTCTATTGTTTAATTATATCCACCATTCTTCCAATTATTTCCATTTATAAAGTTTATATTAACTAATGTTTGTCTATAATCATTAACATTAATTAATTAATTACTATTCAAATTAGAATTCAGTATTCTAAATCATTTTAAGGGGTTGGATGTACAGATTTGATAACTGTGCAGCATAATTAAATCATATACGTTTTCCTTTCTCTTATATATATGTAAACATAATTTTTGAAGCAGTCGTGTCCTAAGAGAGAGAAGGCACTTTTAATTTTTAACTTCATTTTATTTCATTCTGGAAGGCACAAGAAGGATGTACAAGAGGCGCAGACAAGGCATGTCCGTTCACAGCGGGATACAAGAGCAGAATAGTCTAAAAGAGGGTGAAAATAATTTTTCCAGTGATTATATACTGTGAGATTGTAATAGGGATTTCTTACACGTGTCGACCACAGGCAAGGGAATCCTAGGGATTTTTAGAAAAATTTATTTAGGTCAGGAATTTTTTTTATCCCTTCACTCTGAGTATGGGAATCGTTAACAAAGGCATTTTTACTGAGCTTTCTATTGCATTAATTAAATAGAAAAAGTGGAATGGGATCAGGAAATGAGAGAATAATTTAGAATGGTATATATATATAATACATGCACAAAGGGTGTTCAAATGAAAAGTACGTAATGATACTGTGGGTATAAATGAAGACTTTATTCAAAGGCCCAGGCGCCCTTGTGCGGTGAACTTTGCCATCCCCCACGTGGCAGCCCTGTCTCTCTCTTTAGCCACGAAATTGCTTCAAAAATATGTATCTAATTATATATATATATATATATATATACACACACACACAGAGGTGTTCAAATGAAAAGATACGAAACGTGGGTATAAATGAAGACTTTATTCAAAGTAGACACCATAGGCCTGAGCACAATGACCCCATTGATTAACGGGTCGAAGGATTCCTTGTTCCCAGAACAATATTAAAAAAAAATATTAAAATGCTGTGACGAACAATACATATACGGACAATAAAAGCACGTTCCGTGTGGAGTTCCGTGCGCTGCCACACGGAACGTGTTAAAAATTTAAGAATTTGTAACATGTAACAACAGGAATTGGGAATGTTTTGTATCGGCATATATTTATTCTTTATGTGCTGTGAAGATGTTGCGGCTCAACGTCTTTGTTTAGTTTGCCTTTTTTTTTTTGGAATGGTGGCGCTACCGTGCGTTTGTGCCCTTGAATTAACAGGGAATGCCCTATTTTTAATGATATACATAGTTGCTGCTCTTAAAGTGCGTACATTCTGTGAATTGCTTCGCAAGCAAAGTACTGTGATTAATTGTTTTTAAATCTTTCTTTTTTTTTTATAATTGCTGCAAAAAATAGGATATTTACATGGAAGTAAGTGAATAATCTAAATATATTATTAGTATTATTTTCCTAGCAGTAAAGATTCATAAAAAGAAACAATTCATTAAGAAAAAATTTTATCTTTCAAATTAACAAAATAATTCAAAAAGCAACTTTTTATTTATCTCTATAAAACCCAGATAAATCTTACCCTTCATTGGGCAGAATTTGATTTATCTATTTCTGATATACAATTACAATTTCCAAATAATCGAAAAAAATTCTAAAAAATTACTAATGATTATAGCTCTTTTTCATTAAAAGTTTATAATTATTATGTACCTGGGAGTTTTCAATATTTCAATTGCTTATAACAAATACTTTTTAGTAATTTATATTAATATTGGTTAATTTACTTAAATATTTTGAATCAACAGAAAGAAGAAAAAATTTCACACTAAATTCTCAAAAATAAATTTTCCGCAAAAAAAAAAAAAAAGTTTCTACATTTTTAGTCAAATTAGTTTCTTTATCTGAATCTTTATTTAGTAGTAGCAAATGACATAAATGGGCTTTCGACTTTCAAATAGTATATTGAGAGAAAATTATATGATGCATTTCGCATATGGAATGAAAATTAAATTTTTTTTTTATTTTAGTGCAATAAATATTTTTTTAGAAATATGTTCCCCCCCCCCCAAAAAAAGCCTGGAGCACAAAATAGAGAAAGGAAATTGCAACGAGAGGACGCTAATCAGAAACTGGTGGGATCTCTAAATAAATATTTCAGAAACACAAGCAATTGAACCAGGACCATCAACATCTGGTTTGGAATTTCATGATGAAAATTTATCTCAAAATGTAAATTCATCAGAATATGATCAAAAAGAAACCACGATTGTACCAGTAGAAAACTTAGATGTTGACGTAGAAAATTCGCCGGGCAATGACGTAATATGTCAAAACGAAGATTTTGACTTTGAGTGTAAATGTGGGGTTTATTGGCGCAAAAACCATTTTTGATTATACTAAGCCAAACGTATGGTGTAGTTGAAATAAAGAGTACGATACATAAAAGTGGTAATTTAAAATCCGATTTATAAGCAAATGCAAGATTGTTTCTATGATAAAATAACGAAAAATTTTAAAAATGTTTAGGAATATAAGATGCATGGTACAAATATTGAAAAACATCATCTTAAAGGTCAGCAAGAAGCAGAAAAAGTTCACTTGACAAATGTCAATGTATCAAAATAACAGTAAATTCTGACCTAAATATCAGTCCCCCCCCCTTCTTCGCTTTTTCATAAACTTCGATTTAAGAGCAGGATAACATTTTGAATTAGCGACAGTTCGACTGGTAGACGGCTGGCGTCGATGGTGATCATCTATTAAATCTTCGTCTATAGATTCTTCTGGATCGTAATCAATATAATCCTCGGATTCTGGTGTATCTTGAACATCAGGAAGCAAATTATCTGTCAACATTGATTCTGACACTGAGTCATAAGAAGCTGTCGATTGCATTGTTTCTTGTACGTTAGTTGTCATTTGTGGCTCTAAAATGTGTATGAAAATCTACATTGTTAGGATTTGCTAAATTCCCATTAGAATGAATACTGGTATCCTGTTGGGCTTTTTTCTTTTTAGTAGGTCGTTTACATTGCATGTCTTATCATCAATTAGTGTTGAAACAGATTTTTTAAGTGATACATAAGTAATATCTGAATCTGTCTTTGTAAATTTTTATACAGTGTCAATAGATTTTTTTTGTTGAACTATTTTTGCAAAGGACGAAACAGCTGTTGACAGACACAATTTACGTGCTTCGGCGTAGGATATGTTCTTCAGTGCTTTCAGTTTCTGAATTTCTTTTTCTTGCTTCCAAGTCGGACAGTATTTTGAGCTGGATTCATGAGGCTGCACACAATTCGCACACTTAGGCTCTAGTTGACAATCAGTAATAGAATGACCAACTGCCGCACATCTAGCGCACACCATATTTCCTCGATAGGCAGTCCTCAAATGTCCAAACGGTTGGCATTTGTGGCATTTAATTGGATTCGGTATGAAAGGGCGGACACGACAATGCAAGTATCCAGCCTTAATTGACTTCGGTAGTTGAGTTTTGTTGGAAGTTAAAATTATATGAATAGTACTCTGTACCTTTGAAACCTTTATAAAAAATGAAGTTTATGAAAATTATATGAAACTCTGTACCTTTTCTTAACCGTAATGCGACGAACATGAATTACGCCTTGATCAGAGAAACCCTCAAGGATATTGGAATCAGATGTATTCAACAAGTCAGGTTCAGATATTACTCCACGAACAGAGTTCAAACTTTTATGAGGAGTAACAGAAATAGAATATCAAGCAGGATTTTTGTGTGGAGAAATGAATTTGTTTGAGATGATGACAAAGTTTCCAGATTTTAGCTTCTTAACAGATTTTGGTTCTCCTTCAATACCAGTAATCCCTTTATGTCTAGTGAAAGAAGAAAACGAAAACAAATTTCTAGGTTTATCAGTTGGAGTCGGAATTAAATATCTTACAAATTTACTTAAGCAGTCTGTATTATAACTCTCCAATTCCATAACTTTCACACCTAAAAAGTTTTCAATAGATCCCATGCAAAAAAACAAGTGTAATTTGGACCCGACGGCACTGCCCACCACTGAGCCCAACAAGGGAAGGCAGTTACTGGCTCTGGAACTCCCAGCCTCAGCACTTACCTTAGTGCCAGCCGAGGCCTCAGAATCACCTCCAGGAACGTTTACCACCCTTAACGCCAAACCCCAGACAATGACCCTTTCGCTTGATCCCAAGCAGACTATCAAATGGTAGGATACCAGCTGAATTGATGCACCGGGGACCACAGTGCTCCATCCGTCTAATGGGTCACCATGCACGGCCAATACGTGGGGGTTTTGGCTGCCCATGAGAAGCAAGAAGCGAACAAAGCGGCGACAGCTTCTCATGGAGAGCTCTCTCGCTTGCCGTCGAGGGAAGGAAGAAACACAGCTGAAAGCAGAAGGCGTAGAGGAGAGTGAACTGAAAGGGAGTAAAGATCCCTAGGAACCTCGGGATTGGGACCCTCGTACTCACTTATAGTAGACGAGCCCCTGAGGAGGATTTTGACTTTGGATTAAACGATCCAGCTACCTGGCCTGATACAATTTCTATAAAATTTTGAGATTATTTAAGTGAAAACGGCCCTCTCCGCTTGATAACCAAACATTTTCCGAGAGATAATTCTGGCAAAAAGTTTTCAGAATCGTTCTATTATAGAACATTACCGAATGAGAAATAGAATAAGACATATATTCAAATTCCTGAAACGCAGTTTTTTGCTTCCCATGTAAACTATTCAGTGAGAAGCATTCACAGCTTATTAAGGATGGATGTAATGATTGGGCACATTTAACCCACATTTGAAAACACATGAAAGCAGCGCATCTCACCTTAAACATAGTTCAGAATGCAGTGAACTCAAAATGTCTTTACGTAATTTGTGTACCATGGATGCAGCTCAACAAAGACTTTGTGATGCAGAAAAGGTTTATTGACAATAAGTTATTGAACGGCTTATTTATTTTATTCAATATTTAGCCCGGCAATGCCTTGCATTTAGTGGTTCTTCGAAAGAGTTGTGTCATAATTACAATGGAAGTTTTTGAAGTTGGTTGAAACCATAGCAAAATTTGATCCAATAATCGCTGAACATCCCCACAAAATTCAAACATCTCAAAAGAAGAACATTGCTCATTGCTTAGGAGATAAAATTCAGAATGAAATTATAAGCCTTATTTCAGAAGGAATTAAAAAGCATTTATTACATATGATTAAATCGTCAAAATATTACTCACTTATTCTGGATACTATATCTGATGTCAGTCCTACCGAACAGTTGATTGTTGTAATTCGATTTGTTTATCAGAACGAGGAAGCCAATAAAGACCAAATTGAAGAAAAATTTTTAGGATTTCAATCTGTCGACGACACTACTGGACAAGGGTCTGTTTGAATTCATAAATGGACATTTAAAACCGTTAGAACTAAATTTATCAGATTTACGAGGCCAGTCTTACGAAAACACAAAGAATTGCAACAAAAAATGATTGAATATAATTCGAGGGCACTCTATATCCCCTACTGTGCCCATTCTCAAAATTTAATTATAAATGATGCAGCTAAAATTTCCTTCGAAACAGTTCATTTCTTCGGAGTAGTGCAGGAGCTTTACAACTACTTTTCTTCATCCGTTAAAGGTTGGTCTATTTTGCAACATTATGTTGAAAATCCAACTTTAAAGCCACTCTCCAACACCAGACTGGAAAGTAGAATTCAAGCTTTAAGACCGTTGAAAAACGATTTGAAGGGAATTTTGAGAGCGTTAATAAATATTCAAGAAGATCAAACAAGAGACATGGAATCAAGAACTCGAGCAAAAAAAATGTGATTCAGAAGGTTTCCTCGTTTAAATTCATTTGTTCCATTAACATCTGGCACGATATTTTAAATTTATTAAATGTGATAAATAAATTAATGCAAAATTCTAAATGTGATTGATAAATTGTGACTGACAATTTACAAAATTTTATATCGGAACTAAATAATCGTAGATCAGATGAAGCGTATGAACATGCAATTGCCAATGCAAGTATCGTTGCTGATGATTTGGGGGTGAATACTGATGTTCCATAAAGTCGAAACAGGTTTAAAAAGAAACTATTTCAAGATGAACAAACCGACGAACCAATCAACAATCCAAGACAAAAATTTAAGGTTAAATTTTACAACATAGTTTTAGACATTTCTTCAATTACTGAAAGATTTGGCAATTAAAAGAACATTACAATTACTTCAAGGTATATATATTCACAATATATTTAATTTAAAAAACTGGAGTGGCAATGAAATATTAAAACATTTTAAAGAATTAGAACAAAAATTAACGGATATTAAAAATGTTAATGATAAGGACATTGATGGATTAAATTTGTTTGAAGAAATAAAATATTTGCGATGTTTTACCAAACCTATATAAACCACCTATTGATGTTTTAAATTATATTTATGAAAACAATCTTACCGATACATTTCCAAATATTGCAATAGTTTAACAGATTTCTTTAACCCTGCCAGTTTCGGTGGCTACTGGAGAACAAAGTTTTGAAAAACTTAAAATTATAAAAAAAAACTACATACGATCTACCATGGCGCAGGAGAGATTATCGAACGTGTCAATTATATCCATAGAGAGCGAAATTTTGGAATAATTAAACATAAAGGAATTGTTACGAGCGTTTGTAGCTGCTAAAGATAGGAGAATCAATATTTGAATATATTTTCTAATTTTTATATTTTAATTTACAAATGTTTCATAATTGTTTTGTTTTTAAAATTTATGAAATAATAATAATAAAAAAAAAACAAGACAAACGTGTTTTAATATTGTAATTTTAAAGCTTTTCAGTTCGAAAGTCAAATTTTGAATACTATAAAAGGGTATTTCACATACAATTTGCAGCTCTTTATAAGAGTACAACGGAACCCCATAAATTTCAATTTCCCCATAAAGCCAAATTTCAATTTGAACAATGGCGCCTAATATGCACGCGACGGCCCTGGAGAGCGAAGATGCTTTAATAATTTTAAACTTGGCTTTTATTCCATCCCAGGAGGCATATTTTATATACAAGCAAGAAACGAAGGGATATATGAAGGGATATCTACAACACGAGCGAAAAGAGAAAAGAACAAACAAAATATTTATCCCCATGATTATATAGTGTAAAATTCTGATTAGGATTTTTTTTTTTTTTTTACATGTGTCGATTTAGGTAAGGGATCTTTTAAAAGAATGCGTTAGATCAACAAATTGTTATCCCTTCACTCGGAGTGTAGGATCTTGTCGATTTCAGCAGTTTTACAGAGCTTCCGTTGCATTAATTAAATAAAAACGGTGGAATTGGATCAGGAAATAAGGGAGCATTTTAGAATGAAGTTAATATGGCCTAAATTAAGGTAAAAATTAGGAAATTAATTAGGATTTAATTTAGATTTAGAGATATTACACACACACACAGGCAGAGCTCCGAATCTAGTTGCAAGTAGAGTAATAATTTTTCATAATATTATTTAGAATCAATGTTTTGTAATTAAACTTTGTTAAAAAAGAAAAGTTAATTAAATGGAAGTTTTCTGAATGAATTATAATTTTTGACTTAAATAATAATGATTCATTTTTTATCTTGTGAAGATGCTAAATTGAACTTATTTGGCTCCACCGTGAATGGATTTGCATTCAAAAGAAGTGATTTGGATATATGTATGACATTTGAGGGGAGAGACAAGAAAGTAAGTAAAATTTGTCATAAACCACAATTAAATTGTTCATCATCATTTTTTAATTTACTTTCTTATGTAATATATTTTTTATGTGATTTTTTCTATAACATTGATCATTTTCATTTCAGGAAAATTCTGCAGCAAGTGTTTTGAAAAAGTTGGTGTATCATCTACGCAGAAGAGATGATCTTAAAAATGTATTTGGATTATACAAAGCACAGATCCCCATTATTAAATTTAATGTCACTCATCAAAATTGGCACTGTGATCTTAGTTTTTACAATATTTTGGTAAGATTTTTGTTCTCTTTTGCATGATATGATTCTTGTTTTGAGTCAATTACCTTACTTTTTTTTTTTTGTTGAAATGAAGACATACAATGGGAACTCCCATTTCTCTATGAAAATATGTATGCAAAAAATTGTACATATATTTATTTTTAGCAAGAATCTAGAAAATTGTAATCACAATTTCCTTTTTTCTAATCTCATTAATCTTGAATTTTCAAATTCAGTGTTGCTAGTGAAAATTTAAAATGAGATAGAGGAAAAGGTATATTTAAAAAATAATCTCAAAATCATTAACGCGGAAAAAAAAATCGATGATTCGGCATTCATGATTATGTAGTATTTAAGGATATTTAAAAATGGAAATCGCATATTGCAGATTATATCTGACTTGTTCCACAGAATTACAAGCGCTGCAGAATCTCACCTAGTTCAGTAATGTAGATTTTGAAACTGTTATTCTAATCTTTTCTTGATTTCCTGGTGCACTTATGTTATATGTGTTATAATTTTTATTTATGACCTTTTGATTAATTCTGTGTAGGATGTTAATGTGAATTGAATAGCATCATTTAGATAAATATGAAATTTGGGCTGAATTGCAATCATTGATCTTTTACTTCCCAAGGCACACTTTTAAACTAAAACATGCTATTCAATCATCCATGATGGCATGATGCAAACTGAAGTGCTGAAGCTTTAAATAATGAACTGAATGTCCCTTCTTGTTCAAGATTGAGTTGGTGCTTTTTCAAAAACATCCTGCTCCTCTGCCATACTTGTATATCCATTATCCTTGCATGGATATTATTAAAGGACTGTCAAATGCGCATCTAGTCTTATGACTAGATGAAGGGGGATGGGTGAATTTCAAAAAAGTTCTGTAAATTTTGCTTTCTTAAGTTGATGCCAGTTGAAGAAAAATATTTGAACGGAGGAAGTTGAAAATTCAAGAATTATTTTGATTAATGAGGAACAAGATGCTTACATAAAAGGCAATACGAAACAGAAAGGATTGAGGCATGATTCCAGCTTAGAATAATTTTGCATGATGAACATTTTTGTAACTTATCTGTATTTTGAAGAATTTAATGTTCTCTCTTGAATGTCCAATTCAAATGATTGCATGTGTGTGTGTGTATTGCATGCATGCACGTAATGATATCTCATAATGCAATTTAAATCTTAGTTAATTTCCAAATTTTTATCTTAATTTAGCTCATATTAATTTCATTCTAAAATGGTCTCTTATTTCCTAATCCAATTCCTACTTCGTATTTAATTCATTATACATTCACTCTATAATATTGTTCACTTCAGCATTTTCTCACGCTTCGAGTAAAGGAATAAAATTTCTCAATGCTTACAACATTCAATTAAAGATACCCGAATTTCCCTTTTCTAAGTCTGCATATGTCAAAGAAATCCCTGATTGTAAAATTACTGAAGAGAAAGATTTTGCTCTTGCGTTGTGATATAAACTGACATATTTCTTACTGCTTATTCTTTGCACATAAATTAAGTTTCCCGTGGAGAAATAAATTAAAGTTTTAAAATTTCTTCTTTTTGGCCACACAACTACAGTACACTCCCTATTATCCACGGAATTGGGTGGCGCGGCCGCCGCGGATAACAAAAATCGCGGATAATCCGAAAAAAGCTCAAAACGGGTATAGCAAAAGAGAAAACAGTCATTCCAACTTTGAAAAATCGTTTTATGTACAATAAAACATAAAATAAACAGCAGGAAATGTTTAACTAACGCTTAATATTTTAGTATATCACTCAAAACTAACCTAACATGCATTTTGTTAATGAAAACAGAAAAGTGCTTAGTATTTACGAGAGGCGTCAAGGATACACAGAAAAATGAATACATATGTACTGTTTTAATACTGTAATGTATTATGTAATTACAAAAGCATAACTGTAAAACTACACCTTTTTGAAGAAATCAGGCATTTGTGTTTGCTTCTTGCTTTGGAAGCATTTTCTCTTTGCTTGGAAGGAAAAAAAAGAAAAAGAAAAAACTTAGTGCGGCAGGCGCGGATAATCGGGAGTCTACTGTACTTATATATATATATATATATATATAATATAATTATTAATAGAAACTAAAAATGCTTTTAAGTCTGTTTCATCTTTACTTTTTAATAACATGTTTATCCATACCCTTTTCACTTTCATACATGCAAAATATATGAAGATAAAAATGTATTACTTCCAAAAAAATTCAGTTTATAAATTTTGGCGAATCTCTACATTTTAAACTTCTCTTAGATCATGAAAATCATTTCTGATAATGATCTTGATTGGTCTTGCTTTGTATATAGGAATTCTGTAATTCAAAAATGCAATAAGCAAAATTACACTAAAATTGTGTTGCATTTCTCTTCTCTAAAATTGTATTATCAAATTTGGATTAAAATCTGTAGGTAGGAAAAAGTGCTATTGGTGAATTTTATAAGATGCTGTTTATAATTATCTGTAATATTCGGTTGTGTATCTTACAGCAAAAAAATTTTCTACTACAAATCCATAAACGTCATTCTTTTGTTAAAATATATGAGAATTGATGCATTTTTCTCATTTTTCCCACTTTGTAAACTATATAGTCTGCAAATATCAGCAATCGGTTATATTCAATTTGTTTTTTTAATCTGATTCAATTTGACCGAGATTATTTTGAGATGCATAATAATCCATTCTATAATGATATTATGTTTTCTTCTATTGGTTCTCACTTTCTAACTTTAATTTTATTTATAAAATGTTAATTGCAGTTTTCTATAAATACATACATGCAATACTCTGTATTACATGGTATGCTCTATAAATTATTGAAAAATATTGGAATTGATTAGAAATGAAACTAAGAAAAGTTTTTAATGCTGCAGAAATTTGAATTTATAGTTTCCCATTTTGAATTTTTCGATTATCTGAAATGAAATGGAAGTTTAAGTAACATATATATGGAATATATACATTTTTTTTTAAGCATATTAAATTTAAACGTACAATTTTCACACAAACTGTACAAATTGAGCGTTATATGCTATGTTGTTAGTGGTTTATTTACGCATATTATTTGAATGATATAAAGGTTGAAAAAGAAATAAGTTTTCTTCATAATTACTTAAGAATTTTTTACTGTTTTTTCCTAAGTACTATATTATTTAATTTCTTTGAAAATGTTTTATGTTAAATCATTAATTTATTATTTTTTTTAAAAAACTAGGCTGTTCATAATTCTCATCTCCTTTACAAATATTCAATGATGGATGAAAGATGCCAAATTCTGGGGATTTGTCTCAAATATCTTGCCAAGGTAAATAAATTTTTAAAATGCATACACACTGAAGGAGTGAGTATAGTAGGAACAATCTATGAGAATAATTGATCTCAGTTATAGGATTTCTATTTAGTGTATTCAAAACACTATTTTATGTTTTAATATATTATTACTATTAAATTCTGAAATGAATTTAATATCTATTACCAGTTTTGTTGAAAGAATATATGAAGTCCTTGTAATAAAATAGAAGAGAATTCACAATAAGAATTTAATGAATTATAAGAAGCTAAACCACTTACTTTTATTATTTGAATTGATTTTAAGTGACCATTTCTTCCTACTGGGTTTACTATTTTTCTCATAGCTTTTATAATTAATGTCATGCAGTAGTTTTAAAAATTGCAGAAGCAGTTTGATCTTATGAATTTTTGCAGGATCTTTATTCATTAAAAGTTTTAAATACAAATAAGTAATATTTTTTTTTATAAATATAATTGGATTTTTAAGTTGCATAAAAGTTGCATGATAATTTTGAGAGAAAACAATATTGTATAAATCACAACACATTTGAAATGAATTGAAATCATTTGCAGAGTAGCATTCTTGTGAGATAAAGAATGTTTCTTAACTGCTTTTCTCATCAACTGGAAAAATAGCAGTACTTTTCCTTCTTGTGTACAGCCGACTATCCTGCCACCACTGAACGAAGCAGTATCGACAGGATTTGTAAAAATAGCAGTACTGAAGGGAGGCGCAATTTAGAATGAAACCTTTTTTGCTGTAATTTGCCTCTTCATTCCTTTTTTATTTATTGATACAATCAGAAGTCTCACATATAGTAACAAAGAAAAAAGAATCATTCTTTATTTAAAAATTTCTAAGAGAAAAATAATTAGAAAACCTAATTAAACTGCATTTTAAAAAACATGCATGACTGAAAAATTGCTTGAATTATTTCTTTTAAATGCCTGTAAGTTAGATAGCCCATCTGGGAATTCAAATAAAAAATATTAATCTAATCTTCTTTCAAAATATTAATTTCTTGTTCAAATCAGAGGAAACTGACTTTATTCATCATGTTCCTAAAATTACATGAGCACTTCACTATGTATATAAATTTATACACAAGTACTTTGAAATTTTTATTTCATTTATTTGGGTTCATATTATTATGCTGTTCAATTTTTATGCTTATCTGTTTTATGTAAGTAAACTTTGATGATACATGATAAAGGAAATGTTGCAGAAATTTCTTTGAAGTTGTACTGAAAATCATTGTAGTCGATATTATTACTGTGAAGAATTTAATATAACTAATTCATATGCATTTTTGTTTTGTTTTTCATAAACATCTTTTTAATTAACTATCCTAACTTTAAAAGCATTGTAATATTTTTAAACTTGAAGAATTTGTTAAACATAAAGAGAAAAACTGTATAGAAATGAAATCAATATCATTAAAGATAATTTATTTTTTTAAAAAATGTTTTTAGTTAATACAAAAACCTTTTGGGGAAATTAGTAGTTTTGGAACTCATCTATTTCCAGTAGGTAAGTTATAGCAAGTATCCATAGTGATTAAGCCTATTTCACTTTATTATTAGGCTACAGTTAAGCCTATTTTCATTCTCGATTGCCAAACTTTCCGATTAAAATTTATTTCTTAATTTCTTTTACATCTTCTGTCTGAATGAAGTGTTTGACATGGTGAGCGGCATTTGTAATATCATAATTTTATTTAATTAGAGAAGTTTTGAATTAAGTGCAGCTGTAGAATTGCTGGATAAAGCAGTCTGCCGAAACTTTCATACATCGATTTGTTTATATTTCATTGCTGCCATTCCATAATGAGAGCAATTTCTGTGCTATGTACATTAGTGTTTTATATGTATTGGTAATAATATTGAGTAGTATGATATATTTAATATTAGTAATTGCTTAAGATTTAATTTAAATGATTAATTAAATATTTGAATCATTTTTTTTTTAAACAGAAAACATGCATTGCTGACTGTGCAATTAGAACTTTGTCATCATATTCATATATTTTGTTGACTATACATTTTCTACAACAAGTTAATCCACCAATTTTACCTGTGATGCCTATACATGATAAAGGGGTAATTTTTTTTTATTTTTTATTTAGAGCTTCTTAAGTAAATTGTTTAATAATTTATTCTCGTAAATATATATGTACTGAATTATTTGTATTCAATATACCTTTCAAATATCATTCTTTTATATTGAAAGAATTTTTTTTCAGACAAATTTAGTTTTTAATAGATATATTTTAAATGTTACATTCATTGATAATCATCAATTCTTTGATTATTTATTTTATTAGGTATTTGATGAAGAAATAGATGCAAAGGAATTAAAAAGAAGAGGAGTTTTACAGAATCGTAATTTTTGGTATTCTGAAGATATTGAGCAGTTGGTATGAACATTTTAGTTTTGAACATGAATTTTTAGTTTTAAACAAATAAAATTTGAAATCCATTTTTTTTTAAAGGTAGATCGTTATAGTTTATATGGTTTTAATATCCAGTGTAAGTAAATCATGAAAAGTGTTTTGAAAACCATTTTTAAGCACCTTAAAAATGCTTCATTTTCTCAGGAAGTGAAAAAAAAAAACTTTTTATTTTCCCCATACGTTGTATATGATAAATTGAAATCATGATTATTAAGATTTGTTTACTGGATGTGTCAAGAAAGAAAACCAGTGAAAGAGAAGAATTCGGAGAGAAATCCAAGGTGCTATAGATTCGGGGGGGGGGGGAAGCAACACTCATTATGATTACCCTTAAGACGTTTTTCTCCCTCTCTCTCTTTCTTCAATAATGTGTATTATTGCTTATTGAAATATTAGGAAAGGTATCCTGAAAGGGCAATGCAAAATACCTACTATGTGATATTTGTTGCAATTCGAAAAATACCCAAACGTCTTCAGAATTCAAAGATGGTGAATGTGTTTTAATTATCCGTGATAAACGTATGTTTAATTTTCTTGCACATTGGTAGTGAAAAACACCCTGATTGGTTCGATAAATGGAAAATAAGAATATAGGGAGATGAATTGGTTGTGCTTAAGAGATTTATGGAGCATGGGAGAATCTGCTCTAGAAAAAATTGCGGTGAATTCTCTGTAGTCCTTTATGCATAAAATCATTGTTCTCATTAATATATTGTTTTGGAGCAATCTCTTGAAAAACTTATTAAAGGGATTTAATAGTACTACATTGAGTTGTAATTCATTGTGGTGTGTAATTACATTAGTTGATGGTGTAAAATCCAATATGAAAAAATTTCAACTTGAAACCAAAAGTTTTCAATGATTGTAACATCTTCCATAGTTTTTTTTTTAATGTCCTCATCCATTTGAAAAGTATTATTTGTTGGACCAATCTCGCCAAATTTTAAATTTTGTATTAAGAAAAATCTTCTAGATTTGGTAATTAGAATTTTTAAAGAAATAAAATAAAAGTTTTCAAAACTTATATTCAGGAATCAGTTTCTATCATTTTTTAACAATGATTTTTTTTTTTTTTGGTTTTGTAACTTAGGGTTGTGTGTGTGTGTGTGTGTGTGATGATGATGATGATGATGATGAAATCTCTCTATACATATAGATAGACAGAGCAATGCTTAGCACAAACCATTGAAGTTAGGAACATGACATTTTTCTAGAAATTGTTTCTAGGACATTGAGGCCCACCAAGAATGGGTGCTTCAAAATGTTAATTAGAAGTTTAATTAAAAAGATAAAAAATGTGAATTTTAGTGCAGGAGGAAATTTATACTTTCTGTCCCAATCATGTCAGATTTGTTGCTGTATATATAAAAATCATATACAAAATTTTTATTCATGTTTTGTTATATATCAATATTGACATTTTTAGAAATGATGTATGCATCAAAATAAACAATTAATTTGTTAAATTTAAGAAATGTTTTTAAAGAAATTTTTTGGTAATTATAGTTTTTTTTTTATGATCATTATTTTGTTCTTGCCAAAACCAAAAAATTTTTTTATAGTAGAAGAACATTGTATTTCTGCAGCATTGCAGAAATAAATCTTAAAATTTAAAAAATACACAATTAAAATTTTATTTTTAAAATAGTTTTTTAATAAAAACAGTGTGTTATTATTATAAAAAAAATCTTATGTGGAGAAAACGCAGGTTTATGTATATATGAATGTGAATTTGGCTAAGGTGCTTAAAAGTATTTAATTTTTGTAGTAATTTATCACTGCATGTAGAAAGTTCTTCACCATCTTATGATTTTTCTCTGTTTTGTAAATTTCCATAGGATTTCAAATTCAGTTTTAAATTATTGCATCTAAAAAAGTATCTAAATTTTGATTTATTGAAATTGGAAATTTGCCTTGCTAGGTCTGAAATTTGTTTGATATTAAAGTCTATTAAGGCTATTGAAGAAAGATCAGAATAACTTAAAATATAGCTACTTTATTGACAAAACAAAACAAAACATTTTATATTTGAGGAAAAGAGGAATAACAGTTTAAAAAAGTATAAAAAGAAATTGCCTCAATGTTTCTGAGAACATTTAGAATAAGTTACATGTATTGAATACCTTATTTATATAAATGCTGCCAAACGTAGACTTGCAACTTAAAGTTTCTAATTATATTTATAATTTGGTTTGCAATTTTATGTTTGGTCACAAAGTCTATAATAGATGGTATAGTTTTTATGGAACTTTTGATTAACTTATATTTCTAAATCTTATAAAAAAAGATGTAGTGATAAAATAATATCTTTATAAATAGTACTTTTGATATTTTGCACCATCATTTTTAAAATTATATTTTTAATAAAATGGTATTTGATATAAATTTAATCTTAATTTTTTGTGTTACTTGAAACACTAATTTATTAAGTAAAAAGTAATGAGTCAGTCATTGAATTAGCTTTTCTAATTTTCTCTGTAAACTTAAAACCCATGTGCAGAATTATCGAGTGAGGACATTCTTTTTTTAACTTCGTTAATGAGTAAAAATGTTCTTTATTTTCATAAACATTTAAATTCAATTTGAACTAATTAAATTGAACTATTTAAATATTATTGAACTTGTATTGAACTAATTAAACTAATTGATTGTTTAATTGAACTAATTAAATTAACTAATTAAAACTAACTAATTAAATTAATATTATTTATTTTTCTTTTAGAAAAAGAGATATCTTGGAAATGAAAGAAATACATTAAGTGTTGGTGAGTTATGGCTTGAAATGTTGGAGTATTACTTAAAATTTGATTACAACAGAGCAGTTTCTATAACTGAGAAGGAGCCAGTTCCCTCATCATCATTACAAAGATATGCATGCCTTTTCAACATTGAAGGTATAGTATTTAAGTTGTATTGTATCCACATAAACAGACCTGTTTCTTGAGGGAGGGTCTAAATTTTTCATTATATGTTTTATTAGCTCTCTGCTTTTCTTTGAATTCTTGTTCTTTTAAAATCCCAAATCAAATATAAGTTATTTTAGATAAATGGAGTGTTTAGTACTCGATAAGAAGTAAGAAAGTACATATTATAACTGTGAGATTTGGTATAAAAATTTTGTGATCTGGAATTGGTGGGCAAAGAAATAAGTTTATAGATCTCCGGTCTATCCAGCTTTTTTTGTTATTTGGCTTACCCTTCTGCCATATTTGGTCGAATACTTGGGAATGTACTCTATGCTAATAGAGTTGCGAACATTTTATTTGACAAATGGTGGCAAATTCAAATGTTACATTAATTTGGGACACCCTTTTTAAACCAATGAATGTGGTTTTCATTTAAAAAAATCCAGAAGTTCTGAAAATTTTCTAAATTTTGAATATTTATGTATTTATTTGCACCTTGTAATAAAATTTTCTCAGCTTGAAATCACTTTTTAAAAGAATATATATTATTTTGCCTGAGTTGTTGTTTAAAGAAACATTGAGCAGTGTCATTACATTATGCGAATTTCAGGTGTATATTTCATTTTAAATATGTATTATATGTTTTTTTTTTTTTCAATCTTTCAGATCCATTTATATCAAAAAGAAATTTAGGATGCATAGTCTCTCAAGAAAGTGAGTAGCCATTTTAGTATACCATTCTCTTTTTAATGCATTCATAATATTACTTGAAATGTATTTTCTTAAATATTGAATTTCTATTTGTATATTTCCAAACGAGCAAGAATGTTCTAATAATAATAATAACCTTTTTCAATGCAGTTCAAGATAATAGTCGTACTAAAAACTCTCTTTATTTATTAAAAAAAAAAAATTAAAAGTCAGGATATGTATGAATTATTTTAAAGCCTAAAATCTGATGTTGTTTAAATTACCTCTTATTTCTTAATGTGACTGATGAAAGTTAAAACATAAATATACTTGTGCTCTGTAGTTTTAACTGAAGCTTTACTGACATGCACCTTATTGAAATGATTTAGTCATATTATACTAAAGGTCAAGCTAATTCGATAAATAAAAAGCTATTAGGAACTTCATTTTCGCTAAATTAAATAATTCTGAAATTATCCTAGGTAGGAGATATATTTGTTGACAATGTTCAGTGTTATTTGTAATCTTAAAAAATCTTTCAAAATGTATGTTGCTTGATTTTAAAAATCCCCCCCCCCCTATTTTTTACAACTGAAATGAAGTGAATCAAAATTTGATATTGGCACCTTAAGAAAAATTATGTATTGTTTGTTATTAGATTTTGATCTGATTTTTGTGTTGGTGTTTTTTTTTTTTTTTTTTTTTTTGTGTGTGTATAATTATACGTAGCAAAATATAATAAAAAGTGAAATATGTAGCCAATGCAGGAAGTAAAAGGAAATTAAAATGAAAATATCTCCAAATAAAGAGAAAACAGAAATATGACAATAGAAATATTTTAAGTGGTGAAATTAGAAAAAATATTGAAAAAAAAAAAAAGAAATAGGTAATTTAAAAAGCTACATTATTGGCATTTTCTCCATTTTAAATAACCTTTTTATCTTAACAAAAAAAATTTACTTTTTATTTGAGTAAAAATTATGGCAGTTCATTAGCTTTAGAATGTAGGCTAAACTTGTTGTTGTTGTTGATGATGATATGTCCACATTACAATGGAAAAAGGGCTGCAGTAGCCTTCTGAGGGTAAAGACCCCTGAGCACTCGAAGGCAGAAGTCTGACTTGTAGCTCATATGAAGATGACACTCACTCGCTTGCACAACTCCTTTTTACAGGGGAGCTTTTTCACACACCTCACAGATAGAACACAGGGGGGAGAACAACCATGCTCGAATCAGAACTTGAACCCGGGATACCCAGTTCAAGGAGAAGACGTGCTACCCCTAAGCCAGGACGCCGGCGCTAGGCTTGTTGTTTGTAGTTTATAGCTGAAAGAGCTAAGTTTAACAATACTAAATCATATGGAACACAAATAATTATTCCACTTACAATTTCAGTTCATTTTCAATTTGAATGCATTAAGTGCCCACAATTAGTGAGTAATATGTATTTTAGCATACGCGAGTGTACAATGGTACACCTATTATGTTATTATTAATTATAACATAAAGAACTTCATCATTTGTCTATATTTAATCATTCTTGAATGCCAAAAAATTTTTGTTTTTGATATGTGCTTCACTTATTCCATTCTGAATAAGCTCAAATCCAAGATTCAGACAGTATAAATTAATAAATAAATGCTTAACTTTGTGAGTTAATTAAATTTTTTTGTAATCTGTCATATGTTAAATTCTTTAATCAGATTACATTAATTACATTTTTTAAAAGTCCAAATACAAAATATTGCATGCTAGGTGACTTTTTTCATCCATGAAAATATCATTTAATTCTCACTGTTATTAGTTAACTTATGGAATAATTAGTTACTTGTAATAATTCTGTAACTCTTTAAAATAGCTAGATATTTTATAAAATAATTAAATTATAAAATCTATTAGTAGCATGTACCCATCAGAATCTTCATTAAGGGATTCTAATTGTAAATAAATAATTTAAAATAAATTCTGTGAGCTCTATCTTAATTGTTGCATATTTTTGTTTTAAAATATAAATTTTTAGAAATTTAGTACTTCTAAATAATCTCTAAAGCATGGCTTTTATATAAAATCTGTATAATTATTCTTTAATGAAAATTTTTTGAGTTAAATTTCTCATTTGTATATAATTAATTGATGAGTTACTTTCTTCAAAGATTATTTAAATATAAGTTAAAGCATTCTTTTTTTTTTACAGAGGCCCAAGAAACTAGAAAAGTTTTTCATCGGACAAGAATGTTGTTTGGATGTGATTATCCTTGTGACAAAATGAAAATTTTGCGAGTATGTATAGTTTTAAAATCTTTCTCTTTATTTAGATTTAAAACAATAAGATTAAAAATTTTTAATTTGCTAAAACCACTACTGAATTATGAAGCATCTTGCTGCTGAAGATTTAACTTTTTTATGCGATTATGATTTACTTTATTATTGTTGTGGTTAAGTCATTCAGTAACTCAAAGTTATTGAAATTTCCTGAAGAAATTAAAACATATAAAAAAAGTATTCAGTATTAATGCGTAAAATCTGTTGAATTTCATTTATGTGAAAAGAATGTTTGAATTGAACGTTTTTGTTAAATAAACATTATATTTGTTATGTTTTGAAGGATTGTGATTGATAATGTCATTCATAATTTAAAAAATAGTATATTTAAAGTATAATGTTTGAAATGACATGTATTTTGTACTTTAGTATTCATAGGTGATTTAAATTATTTTACTTCACAATTGTGTTTATCCAACTGCAAACTAATTTTGCTGATTCCAAGTGAAAGAATTTTGTAGAGAATTGTAGATATTTCTGGAACTAACTTGTCCATGTTTAACGATGCTATCAGGGAAAAATTGCTGATAGTGAAGTCTCTTGTCATTTTTTTTTTTTTTAATCTATCAGCCTTTGTTAAATAAACAGGGTTGTCATGCCACTAGAAGAACCTGGAAAACTGGAAAAGCACAGGGAATTTAAAAATCACCTTAAAGACCCGGAAAATGCAAGAAAATTTGAAAATTTTCATAAAAATTGGGAAATTACAGGAAATTTTAAGTTTCATTGTTATTAAAATGCTGATTTCTAAAGATTGTAAAAATAAAAGATTGTAATCATTGCTTCCAAAAACGAAATAATACCATTCGCGATTGTGTAATGCGGAAACTTGTGCCTTTTCTACTCTGTCCTTTTTTCTGTATAGATCAGTCCAGTTTTGATTTCTGAGACAATTGTCCTTTTTCCATAAGATTCCAGAATTTTCAGCTAATGAGCATGCAACGAGACTTTTGTAATTGTTTGAAAGATTAGAATACATTTCTCTGTTGGAAATAGCAGTATTGAATCTGCAAATGGAATCTATCTGCTGACTGGAAAAATGAATAAATTAAAAAGAAATAATTTTGTTTTATAATGTTTGTTGTTGTTAAGCAATTATAAAATTATTTGTATCGTGATAATAAAAATGTTTTGTGTTTTATTTCGCCCGAGTCTTTAATTTCGTGTGACTTACAATTAAAAAGCACGAAAGGTAAAACATCTCCCTCTCTTAATATGTAGATTTTATCTTGCTAAATTCTGGATAATAAATATAATTTTTTTTTGTATATAAATATCAAAATTCTTTTAATATGCTATTATTTCTAATAACATTAAATTGATGCTTTCTTTCCTTGCTTTTTCCACTCCTTAAAATGATATTGCATTATAATTATCATATTAGCTCTATTTTTGCATTTTCTTGTAACTTGAATATACGTATAGGGAAACTACAGAGAATTTTTCACAGATTTGCATGGCAACCCTGATAAATAATTTTGACAATTATGCAGGTTATTTAAAATTGAAACTATTATTATATTTCAGAAAACAAAATTTAAAAATTGCTTCATATATCGTCACATGAAAGCTCTAAAATTTTTAGTGTGATGTCATTTAATTTAAAATGACTACCTTAAAAAATTCTACATTTCATCGTATGAAAATATAAAGGTCTATGGATATTTTACTATATTTTTGTGCTATTGTCATATGTAGGTATTGGGGAGATAATTGGTTTTACTTATATGTATTATCTATGCAACCCTTGTCATAAGCATATAATTATTTATTTCAGCTATAAATGATGAAGAAATTAAAAATATAATAACATGTATGGATTTTTTATTTTTTTGTTTCAGGAACACTTTTTTTGTCCTACTAGCCTAACTGGGCGAACTACGAGAGATGTTGAATGCTTTGCGTGTGGAGGTTTTGGACATGTAAGGGAAGAATGTCCTAAGGCAGATCCATTCAAGAATCGAAAACCTTGGAAATCAAGTAGGAAATCAAGTACAAATAAAGCTCAAAAATCAACAAATGTGTTTGAAAGGAAAACATAACGGTTTCGTTTTTCTCTGCATTGTTGTTGTGCTGTGATATTCTTTGTCTTTCTGTGAAACTAGTCTAAATAGTGATTTTTTTTTAAAAATGTCTCTATGAGAGTTATATATAAGATCTGTTGAAAGCAAGTGACTAGATTTACATTTCATGGATTTTATAAGTCTTTTAAATATTAATGACTATTTTATATACAATTCTAATGAATTCTTAATTTATAAATGCTTGACAACATAAAATCTTGTTATCGTAATTAGGAAACACAATTCATACTTTTTACCACTTCTTAATAGAAGTTTTAATAATGTTTATATCTTTTTTTTTTATCTTACATGATAAGATCTGAGCAATAAGTATTTTTTATATTGTTTGTATTATAAATTAATATTATGCAATAAAAATAATGAAAAATCTAAAAAAGAATGATTGAATACTGAAAAATATTTTTTTTTCTAACTGCATGTCAATAAGAATATAATTTTTGTATCTATGATAGTAATCATAATACCATGTGTATTACAAGGTTCCTATTGTCCCCCCCCCTTTATACCATTTTTCAGTAAAGGACTGAGTCTTTAAGAGTCATTTTAAATGTTTCATTTGTTAATTATGAATCACAAGGCATATTATTGTCATTCGTTTTGAATGATTGTTTGTTTGTAGAAATATAATACCAAAGTAACTTTATTTCACTGTGACATTTTGGATATATCAAATATGTTTGTGTACGTTTTATAATTTTGAAATTAATTTATTGAACATTCAAATGAGATGCTTTTGTGTAATTGAATGTACTTGATGTAATCAGCATTTACTGTAGTTATAATTTATGTAAATATGGTGGACATTTTTTGGATTATATTAATCGCAAGTTATGTTGTGCTGGTTACGATGTTTCATAGGCGAAGGCTGGGGGGAGGTGCATATTTTGCAAATGTCAAGCCTGTATATTTTTGCTTTTACCTGATTTTATTTTCTGTTGAACATTTTACTTGTGTATAATACGGATTAATATTTGCATAACTGACTTCGCCAAATGTAATTTTACGATGTTTAATAAAAATTGAATTTTTAAGTATTGCATTTTATTTTATTGGAAGTCTCGCAGCAAGATGATTGCATATATTTAAATCAGGATTATTAAATTATGAGTCGTAGCTTATTTGGATCATTCTCTTATTTGATTATCTAATGCTGAATCGTAAAATATTTTTATAAATTTGAAATTAAAATAAATTAAATTAATAAAATTTAGTTTCATAAAAAAAATGAAACTATGTGAAAGTGATTTATAAGAAAGAGTTTAATGAACTAATGTTAGATCAGAATGTCCTTCATAAATCAAATTTTTTGAATGAGTTTGTACTGTCATCTCTTCTTGCTGTTTTGAGTTAAAAAATCGGTCGAGGATATATTCCATTATGTAAATTTCAAATTTATATTTATTAAATTTCATTGTGATAATATAAACATATATATATATATAATATATTAAAGAGATTTGGTTGATTTGTAGCAAGCAGTAGCACTATGAAAACTTGACTAATTGAAAAAGTTAAACAATGAAAAGACAGATCTAAAATTGTATTCAGGTTATAAAACAATAATTTTTAAAGTAAAAATTACAGTAAAGATTTCTAATATTTAAATGTATTTATAAATAAAGTGAGAATTATAATAACAGGCAAGTAATATTAGATGTAAGTAAATAATAAATAAAATAATTGTTTTCATTTTAACTATCTAGATAATTTTAAAAATTATATCTATAAAGAAATAATTTTAATAATAAAACATTATGTTACACTTTATATGCAACAACTGTGCAAAATTTCAAAAATAAAAAAATAGTGCAGTTTATGTATAACATGATCAGTTTTTTAAAAGTATTTTCTTAAGTGATGTAAGGACTTTGAAATTTTCAGTCCTTAAAATGTTTTTGCTTATAATAACTGGAGGTACAAGGCGCAACCATGTTTAATTATTGAAAATAATTAAAAATAAAACACTTAGTTTTGATTTTGAATGAAATAGAATATATTTGAATTATATACAATATTTTAATTTTATGGTAATAGTAATTCAGCAAGATAGAGACGAAAATAGAATTAATCTTTGAATTTTCTATGTAGAACTGTATATGAAAAGAATAAAATTATATATTAGTAATCAATGACCTTCATAAAGCAGAATTTTTTTTTTTTTTTTTTTTTTTTAACTTCCTCTGTCATGTACTTTCTAAAAGTTGGAAGTTTTAAATATTTATCATGGATATTATCCAGTGTATAAATATCCAAGTTTCTATTGAGATTAAATTTTTTGTGTAAATATAAACAAATATTTCTTTTGAATTATACTGAAAATATCTTCCAATCTATCTAATATGCAATAATGTATACAGAATATACAACTTCAACATTGATGTCATGCCAATTAAAAAAAATGTGTTGCAAACAAGGCAATAAAATCCATCAATAAGTCAATGAATAAGTATTATACAATTTTAATATTTGATTCCACCAGCGATATGCATTTTTCACATTGCCCATATCTAAGCCATACTTCTCCATGATACAAATAAGCCTGGCGACCATATTTACATATGATGTTTATTCTAACATAATGGGACGTATTAAATAATGAAATATTACTGTTTGATGTAAATAATTTTGGTATTATTGTCTTATATATGTAAATGTAAACTCAAACAACTTGTGTACTATAAAAATTCAAATTTCTTAATACATTTTATTTATACATTAATTTTGCTATTTCTGTTAAGTATAATGAGGATTTTCATGACTGTTTATTGAATATTTAATTTTTAAATATTTAAAATATTTATTATTTTAAGCTTTTATGCATAGAAGAAAATTAGTTTTAATGTTGCCATTGAATGAAAATAGGGATATTTTATATCGTTTGTGATGTTTATTTGAATTTAGTTTTGTTGTTTTGTTTTTTGAAAATTAGTGATAATTTATGGGAAAAAAATAGTACTGATTTTAATCTGTAATGGTTTTTGAAAAGTCATTTCATAAAATTTATAATTTTTTTCAAAGTTACAGGATTTAAAATTTGTTTGTTGCAATTGCTATTAAGTTTTTAATTCAAAGTAAAGTTGCTGTTGACGAGTGGATTTTAAGTGTTATAGTATTAATATGGAGAATTTAGAACTAAATGTTAAACTGTATGTATTTCTTCAGGCAATAGTGAATATCTGATCAAGTATAATTTTGAAGAACATGGTACAGGGCCAAATTATTTTAACATACTAAAACAGCTTGTGACTTCACTATCTGTTGTAAAATGAACTTGGTAACTTCAGTTCTTAATGTTCTTCGTTAGTATCTTTTTAGTGTAAATTCTGAGATATTTAGTAGAGAACAGGTTGGGAAAGAAATAAAATAGATCAGCTTCACTAGTAAAACCACGCCCGGGATAATCTGCTATCGCAAATTTCAAGTTGTCATATGAGAACATTACTTTTTTTTAAGTCCTTGTTTGTCTTCATTAATTTAAATCATTAACCAGTTAAACCGGTTTTAAACAATCACGTGACTATATCAGAGTATGCATAGTTCATATTTAAAAAACTTTTTTTTTTTTATTAATCTCAAAATTGTTCGAACTCCAAACTATCTCAAAACCAAAAGGATTTTTTTTTTTTTTTTTTTTTTTTTTTTTTTGCAAAAATTCGGTTTTAACTGGTTTGATATGATTACTTAACTATTGTATTACGAAATCGTAAACTTAGAAAGACAATTATTATTATTATTATTATTATTATTTTAATTTCAAAATCGTTCTAGCTCTTAAACTTTTTTTGCCAGCAAGGAAAGTTGAAAATTATATATAAAACTTTCGCTACCTCTTCTCGCTGTTTCACGTTCATTCCCATTTTCTTCTCTGTGCCTTTTTGAGCGATAATGTATAACGACCCTGCTCTTTATTGGCCAGAGAGGAGAATCGGGTACATGGTGGATATTCGCGCCGAGTTGTAATTTTTTGTTGGCGATTCTTTTTCATTTTCCAATAACCCTAAAAACGAAAATTTGATGCCGCAAATGCAATAAATCGTCAATGTACTTCCCGTGCATTTTAAGGCTTCAAAAATTCCAAACCAAAACAACATCATGTTCTCTTTAAAAAAAAAAAAAATATTTTCTTACATTATTTTAATAGGTTGAAGCGTACTTTAAATATTGCGGATTTAAAATTTGTAAACCTTTCAAAATATTAAATTTATCTATTTGCCCAAAATGTTTTGAAATTCCCAATGTGTTACTAAAGAATAATTGCCTTAATTTGTTTCTTGTTACTCTCTTTGGCGATTTGAGAAAATTAAATTATTTTCTTACTCAACCTAAATTGTGTTACAACGCAAATTTATCAGCGATATCTTTTTTTCCAAATTGTTTATTTAAATAAAAATAGAGGGAGTGGTCTTCCTAAAACTTTCTCTTATACACTTGTCATACCAGAAATCACCTTACGTGGTATTGGCGAATAATAATTACTAAATATTAACTTTTGTCGCCAATTTACCATTTTTCATGAGTTTATCGTGTGATCCATGGCAGACATTAATAGCATCCAAAAATCGAGTTTGTGTTTCAAACATGTTTTTCTAATCAGACTGAAACCAGAACTTGACACAAATCTATACTTTTAGCCGTAAAATTACATACCAAATTTGATATATTTAAGTCTTTGAGTTTTGGATTTATTGCGTTTGCATGTTTCTGACAATACAGACTGACAAACTGTCAACTCCTTGTTGGATTTGGCTCAAAATATGGCCGATGCATACACAAGGATGATAAATCTTCTGTATTTCGTGTGCCGAATTCTATCTATCTAGTTCTCTTTGTTTTGTAATTTTCGTGTTAAGTTTATATTCGAACAAAAGGACTTCCACTTAACAGATTTTATGCAAAATTTTATAGAAATCTGCAAATTTATGTAAAGACCGTATACCAGATTTCATCCTCTAGCTCGAAACGTTTTTGAGTTATCTTTTTCACAAACGGACATTTCCAAAAATGTGTTTTTCGAACTCAGGGGAGTCTAAAACGTGGAAATTCATCGAAATCTCGAGTTCAAATTTTACTTTACTATACTTTCTCTATACTATGTATACGAAAAAGTAATGTTACAACTGCTTTCGTTTCAGAAGTGTTTCGATATATCAGGACCTTTAAATCTACCCGATTTCTCCTTTAATTTGGTGAATTACTCAAATGAGGATAAATATCCATCATCAAATACAGTCACTTGCATTTTAAAACATTTATTTGATTTAGACAACGTATTTTTCTTAATTCACACACAAAACACGGCTATGAACAATGCTTATATACAATCAGTTACGAAACATATTTTACATTGATGGAACAAGAGCACGCAAGCTCGTGAACAGTCCGTTCACTTCAGTTCGTTTTTAAACATGGACGGTCTTCTTCACAGTAACAAGAAGCGCTGGTATTAAAAAACTAATTTAATAATCTTTACACGATTTAGTAATTTCTCAAATTAGAGTCAAATTGAATGTCCGTATTTGTGTTGTAAATTTGATATGCCGTCTAGTGTATTCTGAATGGATGAATGACCTTAACTTTATAAACATTTATATTTTATACATTTAGCACTCACATTTATAATATTTTTGTTGATATTTTCATTTACTCTTTCTCTTCATGAAGCAGTTGAGTTGATGCATCGCCATATTGATAGCTTGATAGATCTTACTATAATAAATAATGTTGCCAGTTCTAAAATGTTAATTAAATAATGATTGTCTAGATATTTATTTAAATCTTTTATAAAGTATGCAATAATTTAAAGATTATTATTTTTTTATTTATCAAAATTTAATTACCTACTTTTAGTAATAGTTGAGTGATTTAGTATTCATCATTTTACCCGCTTCAAGCGAGTTCGCAAATTGTACAGACTAACTCTATGGCAAAGGATACCGACGTGCTCTGATTGGTCGATTTCTTTCGAACAGACTTTCTATGCTGTAGCTGTTGCAACCCTGTTTGGTTTCTACGTATTTTTTTGCCTGCCATTTTTCAAAATGGAGGGATTAAATCTTCCAGAGAAATACAATTATAAAATAATTGAGATTGATGAGAATAGAGCTATTTTTCGTATTTCAGATCTTGCAAATAAAGAATTAGCACAGGTAGCAATTTTTCTGTGAAGTATTATTAAAATAAGACTTGGAAAATTAAGCTTTTATTTTACGGGAAATGATCGGCCAATTTTTTTATTAAATTTTCGCGTTAAAATCATTACCATAAAATATTTATATGCAAATACACTATATTTATTAAGATATTTAGACGACATTAAACGGAATAGAAATCATTATAATTCTTATTGAATATTCATGCAAAATAAAAAAGGGGATATTTATTTATTAATTTCGTATTCAAATTATTACCATAAGAGGTCTATCTGCAAATGTACTATATTTGTTAAGATATTTAGATTCCTATAGTTATTAACAATCTAATTATTAATCTTGATATTTGTTATTAACTGAATATTAAGATTTATAAATATATAAATAGTTTATACATTTCTTTTGAATACTTATTTCTTGCATTTCTGTACACATATTTTAGGAATGGATTCAAGAATATCAACAAAGATCGGAAACAGTTTGGCACAGTTTTGCAAGGTTTGAGCCAAATAAGCGATAACTATACTATTGTGAGTGCAAAACATATGCCAAAAAGATGCCAAAGCTTAAACCAATCAGAGCACGTTGGTATCCTTTGCCATAGAGTTAGTCTGTACAATTTGCGAACTCGCGATTTTCAACTGTTCAGTTTACTCGAGTGACTTGGGCATTTAAAATGTAACTATTCTATAAGTGGTGGCAGCATTTCTTCCATGAAAAGGATGGATGCAATAAATATTTCAGTTATTTTTGATAAGAGAATTTGATTTCACCAAATTGTTTATTTATCTTCTTTACTTCGCGTACGAATAGCAAGGTTTATTATTTTTTTAGTGCATATAACATGCAGAATCATTTTCTTACTTCTCGCCAAAGAGATCACAACTGGCACTTTTTTCTGTCGGAAGCAGGTCGAAGGTATTAATGAGATTTTTTTTTTTTTTGGTATATTTTAGAAATCTACATTGCTTTTTTTATGTTACTTCTGTTTTACTTTTATTGTAAATTACTGATTGAAAATGATGGGTACTTATTAAATAATGACGAAAGGGCCAAAACTCGCCACATGTAGCACCAAAATTAAATTGTCAAAACAAAACAAACCTAACTAAAACACTATGGCATTGTTTTGTTGTTTGTTTCCAAATTTTCGCCAACAAGCGCCAATCCCTCACCGTTTTATTTGTAAGCACAGTTAATGGTGAAAGAGCCAAAACTCTTAACTACAAAACTAATCAACATTTTGTTTGTTTGTTTTCGCCAACTAATCGCCAATCCACCGCTGTTAATTAATAAGTAATGATGTTCTGATTACTGAACTAATTACTGATGAAAATTAGAGATGAATGTAGCTGAAAATGAATTCTTTTAAAGAGAAAATTAACTTTTATTTTAAGGAAATAAAACTGACAAAATGGTAATTTGTTTTTTTACTTTATAATTTACAAAGAGAAAGACTTAAACCAAAGTATACCGCACCAGTTTCTCGCCATTGTAGGCTAGTTCATTCCAAATATTAAAAATTCGTCACAAAGTTTAGATTAGCTGCAGAATGTCCCTTTAAAACATTGGTGGATGGTTATCACGTTTGACGAGTTATCACCATTGCAAAATAATTTCAATTAGCCGACAATACTGTGTACTGTTGATTCTCTGATTTGGAAACCTTTCGTGCTTTTGCGCATGCGCCAAGAAGCCTTTATTTTTTCAAAAGATGGGTGACAAAAAAGACGAAAGAAATTTTACCATTTACCACTAAATTTAGCCATAGATTGATTCAGATTATTCTGGCAATTAGGAAGCGTCATAATTGTCCATCCTTCAGCGTACCATCCCTTAGCAAAGTACAGTTGCCGAAAAGTGCTAATCTCGGAATCCTAAATCGAATAGTACTTTAGTCTAACTAGAGAAATGAATTGTAATCTTCGAAAAATTCTAAGTTTTGAAAGTTTTAAGGTTGAAATCTATTTAATGTGCCCCTTGAGGGTGTTGCCAGTATGGTAACCCAAACAAGCAAGTACAGCAGTTTTTCTAGCAACCCTATGCAAAATTTGTATATTAATTTTATGCCTTCTTGATTAGTACACTTGCTGCATTAGCGATTTGGCATCCTTGGCGATGAGAAGGATAAAGTAGATAAATTACAATGGGGAATATTAGATTATGGAAAATCTTATCTTTAAAAACAATCTTATTATCTTTAAAAATAAAAGATTCGAGGTAAATAAGGCTACGTAAGAAGTGTTCATTGTAAAAACAATGAGCCTAAATATTAAATTAGTTTCAAAGTTGTTCAGTTTTATTAAAAACAATATTTTAAGCATTATTTTACTTATCGAATATTCTTAAAAGATGTAAACCGGAAATACAGTATTTTACATCTATTGTTCTAGAGATGGTGACAAAAATTCGAAATACTTTGGCTTTCTCGAAGAACCACCGAAATATCTGTCTCATGAAGAATCCACTTATAGCGATCACTTTGGCCCCAAAACTAATTTCCCACCCACACTTCCGAAATCAAATGAAGTAAGAAACTTATTTTTTTCTAACTAAAATTTTAATCAATTTTTTTTATTTTGATTTTCTTATGAACGAATTATTTCTTAATTTCTTGTGTGTGTGTGTGTGTGTGTGTGTGTGTGTGTGTGTGTGTGTGTGTGTGTGTGTGTGACAATTAAAGACAATTTTGAAATTATTTCTGTCTGTTGCTCTATCTGTTTATGTATAAATCCCATTATTCAAAAATGCCATGAGTTGATGGATGACATTTTGTATGTTGCATTGACAAGAAATTTGTAAATTTCCATCAAATTATTAACTACTTGTAAGCTGTTCTGGCTATAAAAGTTCAAATAAATACGCTGACTACAAATCGTAAAGAGCTAGATGGATCAGATTTGGAGCGCAATTTTAGTACATAAAGTATATATCGTACCGAATTTCGGCTCCATAGCGTCAACGGAATGTCGTTCGTGGGTGTTTAATTTATTCTGTTATGCAGCAGCTACATTACTTATTGTAACTGTATTAAATGCTTTTTTACTTTCTCGTATAGGTAGTATAGGGAATGTATAGTTATCGCCAAAAAATTCGAACTCGAGATTTTGACGAATCTTCACGTTTTAAATCCTGAGGTCCAAAAACACATTTTTGGAAAATGCTCGTCTGTTTGCTTGTGACAAAGATAATTAAAAACGCTTTGATCTAGACTGATGACATTCGGTATACTGTCTTTATACCAAATTTTGAGCAAAATCCGCTTTGAGGAAGTCTGTCTATCCGGTTGTTCGAATATAATTTAACACGATAACTACAAAATAAAGAGAATTAGACTTTGGCGAATTTGAGATACGCGAGGATAGAACCTTGGGACCTTGTGGTTAGCAGTCCAGTAACATAACCATCATACAAAAGCATATGCTCGTGTAGCGTAGTTGTTAACTGTCTTATATGCTATTCATCACAGACTCTCCCTCCAGTGAGTCGGAGGTGAGACGAAGGTTATGGCTATTGAGTGGTGATGTATTTAGCTGTTGTCTAATGAGCCTGTACCCAGTTGAGTAGCACCAAGCGTTATGGCGAGAGTGTGTGGTTGCTGATGCTGCGTCACGTGAGTGTGATGATTTTGGGTTGCTGCGTCAAGTGAATCTGACGACTTTTGGTTTGATGTGGGTAAATGGCGCCACAACACCTGCACGACGGTTGAAGGTTCATCGTCCGAGGTCACCAATTTGGCGAATTTGAGATGCGCGAGGATAGAACCTGTGACCTTGTGGTTAGCAGTCCAGTAACATAACCAGGATACAAAAGCATAAGCTCGTGTAGCGTAGTTGTTAACTGGCTTATATGCTATTTACCACAAGATAAATAAAATTCGGTGAACAGATTTAACATCTTTAGTGTAGACACCTATCAAATTTTGAGCCAAATTCAACGACAAGTTGACTGTCTGTCGGTTCGTAATTACAGAAACAAGTAAACACAATCATTTAAAACCGCGATGACTTAAATATATCAAATTTGGTATTGGATTTTTATGACTACAAGGGCAGTTTTGTGTCAAATCTTTATTTTAACGCTTTGTTTTATGCTAATGCCATATAAGGCGATCTCTGGCATGACACATTTATTAGATTGTGTAGGAGAAAGTTTTGTGGAATCCACTACCGTTGGTTATTTTTTTAGATACATCAAAGCGTTTGAGCAAAATTTGAAGCAAATTTGTTTGGATTTCTGTTTGTTTTGGATTTTAAAACAAAAGAGTTAGACGTCAATGATTTTATATAAGGCTGTAATGTCTTGATCTAGACTGATCAAATAACGAAGTAAAATTTCCAGACAATTCTTTATTTTACAGCCCTATATATACAAAGAACAACTTGTTTTAATATTGGTTAAATAAATAGTTAATTTACACCTGTAATAGGAGATACAACAGTCAAAGTCGAAGGTTTATCTTGAAACTCAGTTGGTTCTTGGACTCTGAACTCGTGGGCGTAGTCCAATAGTCTCCAGCAATTCGTTTCTTCTCTCTTAGAGCTTTAATAATAATAAAGAAAAACTATTCAATTTTTAATAAAAATCCAGCTCGAAGAGACTTCTCGAAACTTTCTGACATGCTCCATAATCAAAATATTATCCTCCTTCCCTCCTGCAAAAAAATATTGAACCTTGGACAAAGACATCAATACCACAATTGCTCAAATTTTTATTTTTAGAGTCCCTCACAGGTATTGATTCTATATTTCGTATGTCTGTTTCTTTTTGTTTATCGATTAAAATCGAAATTTGGCACAGCACTAAAATTTGTCTAATGAGCTCACATAAGGAATTTTCGTTTATCTAAATAACTTCATTTTTGAATTATCATGTTTACATGTGGGCGAAATTAGATCTGAATTAGACCTGAATTTCTTGCCGTATTTAGATCAAAATTTGATATGGATCTATATTTTAGATATTGAAACTGTGCACCAAATTTTGCTAGTCTAGATTTTTGCGATTAGAAATTATGTCCATTTGCACTCGAACAGACAGACTCACTTCCCGTGGATGGATTTTATTCAAAATTTCACAGAAATCTGTAAATTCAGTTTATATACCAAAAGTCATTTATCAATCTCAAATAGTCTTGGAATTATCGTGTTCGCCGATACAGAATTACAGACAGACATAATTCCATTCAATGGGAGTAGTCAACGGTTAGTTTCTTACGTACTCTCTAATAAAGTTCTTATACCGTTTTTCCGCATAAATTTGTGGACTTGTGCTAAAGCCGCGAATACCTACATTGCATTAGTGAACGATAGTTACGAAATATAGATCTTTAGTTTAAATCTGGCATTTTTACCAAACTATCGCTGAAATATGCATTTTAGACACATTTTTGCCGGCCTATTAACATCAAAATTTGAATTGAAATTACAATTGTAATCCCAAGATAACATATCGAATATGTGCCGATTTGAGGGTAGTGTCACAAAGTTCTGGTACTCAAGGTTAGCCTCCGGTCATAAGAGTTAAATAGAATAATGGCATGGCTGTGCTAAAATAAATGGAAGATTAACTTATAAGGTAACAATTCACTAATAAATTGGGGGAAAAGTGAAGAAAAGAGAAAATAATTTAAATGAATGAATTCGACAAATTTGGTCCAGAGTCAAGTCAATGTGGTAAAGCTATGGTGATGTCTTAGACATATAGGAGATGTCGAGATCGCTTAGCAATTTTTGGATGAAGGGTCGTAATTGTCAATGTCTTTAATTGTGATGTTATCCTTTGATTTATTGCGTTTAGATGCCGGCGAAGACGATCAATCGTTTGACGGATTTGGTTCAAAATTTGATAAATATCTATATTTTTGATAATGAATCTCTTTATCAAATTTTATCGACCTGTATCTTTGCTTTATGAATTTATCGAGTTCAACCTTACATTAATGTTCTATCAAACAAAGTACAATGATATGAAATATTGGTTCATGCTATATAAAAGCGAACTACCGGCGTCCTGGCATAGGGGTAGCGCGTCTTCCCCGTGACCTGGGTTCGAGTCCCGGTTCGGGCATGGTTGTTTTTCATCTGTTCTATCTGTGAGATGTGTGAATGTGTCCCCCTGTAAAAAGGGTTGTGCAAGCGAATGTGATGCTTGAGTAACTAAGACGTACTCTTGGCCCTAGTTGGCGCTACTGAAACAAGAGACGCTCCCTTGGCTAAAAATCACTGCTTTCGTCAGCGAGCTTGTCCACGGCAAGTGCCATTATAAACAACAACAAAAGCGAACTTCTTATATCAATTTTATTCTGTTATCGTATTCCAAAATTTTAAAAGTTTTAGTTTTGAAATTTAATTGTTCATAATTACTTAGCGTTAAAAGTAACACAAATTAAATTCTTTTGCTCGAGCAGCAGACAGACTTCCTAAGTATGGATTTCGTTCAAAATTTGATATAAATCTACAAATTTGGTCAATTCCAAATACCAAATTTCATTCATCTAGCTTAAAGCATTTTTGAATTATCGTTGTCACAGAAAGACATAAAGCTAAAAATGTGTCTCTCAGACTCAGAGAGATATGAAAAATGTAAATATTGTTACGAATCTGTGAGGCGGCTTCCCAGCATAGCTGGTTCCATAGGAGGTTCCAGAGATTGGCGACGAATTTGGCGACTTTGGTGCCAAAATAGATTATACGCGAAACATCGAGAATTTTCCCGATCCGTTGAGTAGGAATGGAGATACGCCTCGAACGTTCCTGATTGGTTGAGAGGCGTCTAGCCCCGCCTCCTGAGACCTATAAAAGGAAGCAGTCGCAGCTGCCGGGCAGTCGTGAACCAGGACGGTGAATTGAGAAGAAGTCGGAAGCGGCAGAGCAGAGTAGTGTGGACCGACGGTGAATTGAGTCGCGAACCAGTGGAGTCGAAGAGTAGTCGGAATCGACAGGAAGAACTGGCCTTCGGAGCAGCGACGGAGTCAAGTGAGTGCTGAATTAAGTTGTGCGCTACGATCTGCATTACAGTGTTGTGTGCTGTTGTCTGCACATCTCGGCTGAAGATAATTGTGTGCTGTATATATTTGTCGTCTTTGTGTTGTCCTGTGAGTCTTCGTGTAAATAAACGTCGTTGTTTCATTTTCTACTGCCGCCTGCTGATTGAGTGTTCTCCACACCATATAACTCCCACTATCCAAACGAACCCCGGAAATTTCGTAACAATATACTAAAATTTTGAGTCAGACATTCTTTGCTTTCTCGTTATACATAGTAAAGAGAAAATATAGAAATCGTCGAAAAATTCGAATTCGAGGTTTTGATGAATCTCCACGTTTTAGACCTCTCAGAATTTGAAAAAGAAACTGTCTGTCTGTCTATGACAAAGATAACTCAAAAACGCAAAACTTCTTCTTTGCGGATAAAATTTGGTATACGATCTTTACGTCAAATTTGTCGATTTTTATCAAATTTTCTGCAAATATCCGTTAGCGAAAATCTCTCTTCCAGCTGTTCGAATATAAGTTAAACGATAACTAAAAAACAAAGAGAGTTGAATGGATAAAATTCGAGATACAGGTTTAACATCTACAGTGTAGACATCGATCTTATTTTTTGCCAAATGCATTAAGGGACTGACAGTCTGTCGGTCTGTACTTTCAAAAGCATGTAAACGCATTGACTTAAATATATTTAAATTTGGTATGGAATTTCGTGACTACGAGTGTAGTTTTGGCCAAAACTTTTTGTTTCAATCGGTTGGGAGAAACGCATCTAAAACACAAATTCGATCTTCGGATAATATTTACCGCATGCCAGGTATTAATCGCCAAATAACTCGCCAAGGTTGAACGCGATAGATTCCGTAAAAATGTTAATTTAACGCCAAAGATTAATATTTCGTAATTTATTGTAATTTATTTCCATGCAAGGCATTTTCTAGAATAATGTCTTTATTTCAAAGTATGCGAGAAAGTTTTCTGGGGACCACTTCCACTCTTTCACTTCATATTCGAATAAATGAAAATTATTTATCCAATTCTTTAACACATTTCTTAATCTTCACAATATATGTGCACAAAATTGTGAGAAAAACCTATTCTGTAGTTTGAATTTCTATATTATAGAAACTATTAAAACTTCTCAGGTTTATTTTTTTTATGATTTTTTTTAATACTCCAGGAACCTATCTCTACTGCTCTGACTTCCGTTAGAGCTAAGCATATGGTTTCGACAACTCAGTACGATTACGACGGACGAAGGATTGGCTCGAATTCAGGTAAATCTTTTCTGAAAAAAAAAAAAAACTTTTGGCATTTAGATTTACTCTTCTTTTTGAATATTAAGAATCAATTAATGCAAAATTAAGAAAATTATTAATTGGTCACCAGACATGGTACTGGTATATGTTCATCCACATCGACGACCTTTTTCTGACAATTAGGGTAAAAAAAAAAAAAAAAACTGAATAAAAGAAGTCAGAGGCAAACAAAGTTATATGGTTAAAAGTGATTTAAACTTTCAAGCTTTTGTAAAGGAAATTTTTGTAAATATTGTGTGGACAATTTATCTTTTATATAAATATTGTGAATATTTTTGTAAATATTGTAAGGATAATTTATTTTTATTGTAAATATTGTGAGAACAATTTATTTTTATTGTAAATATTGAGAGGACAACTTATCTTTTCTGTAAATATTGTGAATATTTTATTAATTACTAGCCGCCTTTGGTGACCAGTCTGTCTGCCAATCTTAATGTTCGCTAAAATTTTAATAATTAAATATTTTATGCAATTCTTACTTTAATAGCTTCTTCATCAAAATATTTAAAAACTTCAAATTTTGATTGTCATATATTATTAAGGCCTTCAGTCATAACGTAATATGTATCTCTCTCATTTTCTGTTAGCTCCCGTAAAATTTATATTTTAAATTAAAGTGGAACAGATTAATCTGCAATTAATTTAATAATATTTTTTTACTGAAACAAAGTATTTTTTTTTTTTTTTGTAATATGATTAGTGAAAACAGTCACTGAGCGTTTAAACTTTATGGGCACTAAAGAATATCTTTCTTAATTTATGTAATATTTCCAGAATTTGTCAACAAAATTTTCTCAGATTCATCATGAGCAGATCGATTAATGAACAATGTTTAATTTTGAATGCATCAAACACTAAGAAAATAAAACGAATCGTTTAAAATAATCGGTTGCAAACAGGTTAAAAAAAAAAACTACTTAAAAAACGATGTACTTAAAACTATAAGCATATATAAAAAATATATAACTAACATAAATACAATTTAATTACAAAAGCATACAACTAACCTAAAAATAATTTAAATCAAATCCGCATCCGTTGATAATATTTGTCAACAATCAGAACACAATGCGCATGCTTGAATTTTCAACGCCAGTTACGGTAATGCAAATGCGTGAATTTTTCTACACCAGTTGGAGTAACGCTATGCAGATTAGAAATTTTTAATTTCCTTTATTCTGTTTTATTTTAATTCAAAAGTACTTCAGATTGAATCTGAAAGATCGATTAACTAACAATGTTTAATTTTAAATGCATCAAACATTAAGAAAATAAACAGAATCGTTTGAAATAATCCACCAAAAAATATTAAGCCTAACCTCATTAGCGTGGGAAAAAATACCGAAGCCTTACACATTTGGTGGTGGGGAAAATGAAAAGATTTTTTGGCGGGAAAGTTAGTTTTTAATTAGTAATTAAAATTCTAATTAAAAATTCAAAAAAAGGGACCCCAGGTACACATTCCCGACCTCCAAGGTATACATGTACCAAATTTGGTAGCTATAGGTCAAATGGTCTGACCTGTAGAGCGCCAACACACACACACACACATTGAGCTTTATATAAGTATAGATTATGATGACATATTTTCTTAACTGCATATATTGTGAGGGCAATTTATCTTTACTGTAAACATTATGAGGACAACTTATTTTTTTCTATAAATATTATGAATATTTTTCTAAATTTTGAGGACAATTTATCTTTTCTGTAAGTATTGTGAATATTTTTATAAATATTTTGAGGCCAATTTACTCGAATAAACAGACAGCTTTACTTTTAATGGATTTTGCTCAAAATTTGATACAAATATATAAATTTGGTGTTAAGACTATATACCAAATTTCATCCATCCAGCTCAAATTGTTTTTGAGTTATTGTGTTCACAAACAGACAGATATAATGTCTAAAATGCGTTTTAGAACTCAAGGATTTCAGAAACTGGGGATTCATCAAAATCTTGAGTACGAATTTTATTTCGATTATAATACAGGGTGATTCAAAAATCCGTTAACATTTGAAAATTCAATAATTAACGGAATAATGTAGGTGGAGTAGTAAAAATTGACACACATGCTTGAAATCACATAAGGTTTTATTGAAAAAAAAAAAAAGAGTGCAAAAAATGGAAAAAGATATTTGTCTAACGTGTTGTAGACTGACGAAGCCCTTTTCACTCTCCTGGGGTCTGCCAACTTCTACAACTGCAGAATTTGGGTACCGAAAATCCCAGAATTGTCGTGGAAACCCCACTGCATGACGTTGGTTGTAAGATTACCTAAAGTCGCAATGTCTACCGCGATCGTCCGACCTTGTTAGGTCGCCGATGACACTATTTCTCACTACACCTACAAATATGCTGTACAGTGCTGTCCACAACATTGTTCTTCGATGATAGGTATTGTTGGCTACCAACGGTCAACATGTTGAGCAATTGTTATATGGAACATAGTCTTCGTTAAAAATCATTGTACTAATTATTACTTTTGTTAGGAATTGAAGAGTCATCTATTAGACGTTTTTTGAGTTTTTTTGGTTTTTATAAAACCTTATGTCATTTCAAGCACGTATATCAATTTTTACCTCTCTACCTATATTATTCCGTAAATTATTGAATTTTCAAATGTTAATGGACTTTTGAATCATCCTGTACTTTTTCTGTTCTTTTTTTTAGTAGAAAGTAATTACAAAATTTAGGAAATTTGTTCGAGTAAGGAAGATATAAATAATGTGTATGTTAAGAGTATTCTCTTGTATGAATGTGTATGTTAAGAGTATTCTCTTGTATGAATGTGTATGTTAAGAGTATTCTCTTGTATGAATGTGTATGTTAAGAGTATTCTCTTGTATGAATGTGTATGTTAAGAGTATTCTCTTGTATGAATGTGTATGTTAAGAGTATTCTCTTGTATGAATGTGTATGTTAAGAGTATTCTCTTGTATGAATGTGTATGTTAAGAGTATTCTCTTGTATGAATGTGTATGTTAAGAGTATTCTCTTGTATGAATGTGTATGTTAAGAGTATTCTCTTGTATGAATGTGTATGTTAAGAGTATTCTCTTGTATGAATGTGTATGTTAAGAGTATTCTCTTGTATGAATGTGTATGTTAAGAGTATTCTCTTGTATGAATGTGTATGTTAAGAGTATTCTCTTGTATGAATGTGTATGTTAAGAGTATTCTCTTGTATGAATGTGTATGTTAAGAGTATTCTCTATCCTTACATTTGTTTCAGGAAATGCATTTGGCGGAAAGAGCTGTCGTTGCCATCCTTTGCCAGATGAATGGGATCCGGAAAAACGCCCACCTTCATACTGTGATGCTTTGGAAATCTTAACAACAGTTGGTGCTGGTGAGATTTATTGCCTTTATCTTCCACGGGGGAACACCTCGAAAAGAGGATGAGATGCTTCCGGTATGGTGGTTGGATCTCGCTACCTTGGAGGGTACACAAAAAGGTGGGGGGATCTGGCTTCTCCCATCAATGACGGGGCGTACTTCCTTCGGGAAGGGTTGTATCGTGGTCGGTGATGTCCCTTAGGGCTCAACCACAGTTCCTTCCAGTGTTGCTGTTGTGGTGGTCCGGTCATTCAGTTTTCTTTATCTGCGTGCCTTCGCGCTGGTCTGAGAGTCAGTGATATGACTTGCCTTTGTCTTTGAGGAAAGCCATTCTTCTAATTTTAACGAATTTTACTACTTTTTCAGCGAGAGGGGTTCCCCCAAACTTCCTCGCACACCCTCTAATAAACTTGTCATGCCAGAAAACGCCTTGCATGACATTAGCTGCGAACAATAGTTACGAAATATTAACCTTTATCGTGAATATAGCATCTTTACTGAATCTATCTTGTCATCCTTGGCGAGTTATTTGGCGATTAATCCCTGGTATGCGATTAACAATATTCAAAAATCAAATTTGTATTTGATTAAAGATCCGATTAAAGCAAAAATTTGTTAAAGAACAGCAATTGTAGTCACAAAATCTCCTTCCAAATTTGATATATTTAAGTCACTACATTTTTTTAATTATCGCGTTTACTTGTTTCTGAAAAGTACATATTGACAGACAGTCAACCCATTGTGGGATTTCGCTCAAAATTTGACAGGTTTCTACACTGTAGATGTTAAATCTGTACACCGAATCCTAACTGTCCAGCTCTTTTCGTTTTGTAAATATGTATATTAATTTATATTTGAACAACTGGACATACGGATTTCCTCTGAGCAGATTTTACTCAAAATTTGATAGATATCTGCAAATTTGGTGTAAAGACCGTGTACCAAATGTCACCCATCTAGCTCAAAGCGTTTTTGAGACAGACATCTTTGTTACAGACAGAGGGACATTATCCAATATTGTGTTTTTCGAACTCAGGAAGATTTAAAACTTAAAGATTCGTTTTTGACGATTACTTTATCTTCTCTGTACTACGTACACGAGAAAGTAGTAATAAAAAGGACTTCTCAATCAGCTAGGAACCATAAGGACAAACTTCCACAACCCATGTCGACCCATTCAGCCATTTGGGATGGAACATCTGCTGGGTGAGGAGTGAAAAAAATCACATTTAACACCGAAGGGGCCCACAGAATTGACCAGCCCCTTGTACCATTTTTGCATAAAAACTAAATGTACAGATTTTACTATTAGTAAACTTCTTTGTAGTACAGAACACGGAAAGTGATTCTGCATAACTTAACAGTATTTTTCATAATTTGGAATGTGAGATATAAAGCATATCCTAAGTAAGAGAAGAAATACATTTTTAAATAAAGTCGAAAACAACACTCAATAAAATCCCAAAACAATATAAGTAACAAACCCAAAGGGGCATCTAACAAATATCATCAAAGGTGCAATAAAACTTGATGCGATGGAACGTCGTTCAACACTATCTCCCCCCCCCCTTTTTTTTTTTCGAGAAATAAATGCAAAAACTTGCAGGCTTACTTTCTTAATAATACTGAATAAGAATATTTAACACTTTAATGGTTGCACATCTACGCAGTCAAACATCGCCAGGAACCGATAATATTTTTAAAGAATTAATTTTTAAAAGATTTTATGTAAATTCAATAAATAATTCAACATGTGCAAATATACACATAAGGCACAACAGTTGCGTTATAAACAGGTTGTTTGAGCGGACACTAACAGTTGTTTTGACTATCAAATGCATATTTTATGAGCGGCCATTTAACCGTTAAAGTGACGCGGCCCCACTTAATTCTTACTCTCACAAATATGATTAACATTTCGAATAAACTAAACTTTGATAAGTGGTTGCGAGAAGAAGCTATTGATTTTTAAATTAATTTTTAGTATTAATTCTGAAAATCCACGACATTTTCTATATTACTTACCTATGTTATCATTCTTACCTATGTATATAGGTACATATTTCTATATTACTTACCTAAGTAGGTTTTAATTTAATAAACATAACTTAATTAAAATAAACATAAAAATTATCATTAATTAAATTTTTTTCAAACATTTTCATTATTTTCATGTTGTATAATGCTTTATATTAATGTTTGATCAAAAATAAAATACCAGATAATAATATCTGAGTATGCTTTGCTTCCTCGTTGGCATTTTATTAATTATTGAATTCAATACATTTGAAAATCTGACATATTTTCAACTCAAAAATATTTTATAATGAAATAATTCTCTGTTCTCTATCATCCGTTCATTCATCCCTCCCTCCTCCTAAAATAATATCTTCCAGGCCAAAATGTTCAGGAACTGCTTAAGTTACGACTCAGCCCTAAATATTAAAAATTGGAATGACCCCAGAAAAATAAATAAACTAATACAAATCAACTTCAAAGTTTACAAATTTCAAAAGGTCACACATCTTATTGCGTATTTTCATAATTTTAAAAACTTAACCCAACAAAAACATATTTGCTAGAAGATTTGATCCATACAGATTGAACAATTTCTAAAGAAGAAATAGGACTATATTTTGTGGAAAACAAAATGTATCTCCAATATCTCCACAAGGTAATTAGGTAAGATAGACGAAAAAAAGGGGCAGTAATTCGTAGCAAAGAAAATTAGCCGTCGATTAATGATTAAGGTTTTAGCATAATCTTAATCGAAAACCTCCACACTTAATTATTCCAGTATATATTCCACGTACAAGGCATATCTTCAAGACAGCCCTTTTACTTTGAAATATAAAAGAGAAAACATAGTATTCGTCAAAAACTAGGACCTCGAGATTTTGACGAATTTCCAGTTTCAAACTTTCCTGACTCCGAAAAACACATTTTTGGAGTTTGACTATTGCTCTATTTGTACACTATAATTCAAAACTTTTTGACCAAGATGGGTGAATGGCCGCGGTGGCCTAGTGGTAAGGTCTCGGCTTGTGAGCCGTAAGGTTTCAGGTTCGAGACCCGATTCCCTCGAAGAACCGTCGTGTAAGGGGGTCTGTTGCACGTTAAATCCGTCATGCCAAACGTCCTCCTGCTGGTGTGGTGTGGCTTGGAGAAAGGGGTGCCAGCTCACGTGTCGTCCTCGTCATCTGACCGCGGTTCAAAATTACAAGGTCCATCTCAAAATAGCCCTAGTGTTTCTTTACAACGGGACGTTAATATAACTAAACTAAACAAAAACCAAGATGGGTGAAATTTCCTATATTATCTTTATATCGAATTTGTAGATTTATATGAAATTTTGAACGAAATACGAAATCCATTGAGTGGGAGTTTGTCTTCATGCTGTGTAAATATGAATGAACACGATATCTTTGAAACTTATAAGAGGAATAAATAACATTCACTTAACTGATTCAACATCTAACTTACAGTTCTGTATCAAATTTTTCATTTGTATCAAAGTACACTATCAAAATTCACCAAATGGTTGATAGCGTTTTCGCATGCATGTAAAAATGGACTCAAGAGTGCAAAAAATTAGATAAATAGATAAATGAAATTTGGTTTAGTATTTTATTACTAAAATTGTATTTCCTTGCTAAATTTTAATTTCGCTCGTAAACTGATGTTAAAAATGCATACTTGGTGTTCCTTATTATAATACGAAACACAAACGTTATGTGCAGGACTTTGAAAATAAAAACTTGAATTCTCTTGACTTACATGGCCTTTCCCGAATTCCATGGGTTTTATGTGGGTAAAAGGGAAATAATATCTTTATTAGGCAATATGCAAGAATATTTCGAGAGGCCACATCGGCAAATGTAAGGAAAGATTGTGTTGCCGTGACATACAAGATTTCCCTAGAATCGGTAGCAGTTTTTTAGGTAAACTTTCATATCTTTTTCACGCATGGCAAAGTTGAATGAAAGACCGCCGAAGAATGCATCGCCTCTTTATGGCTGTGCATATGGCTAACAGCTAATTCATCATCGGAGAGAAATATTTTTAACCTCTACCATTTCCAAAATCAGCATGTCCTTTCTTTTTTCCACCCTTATTCTTTTCTTTCTTATAATCATGTGGTTTCGTATTCAAACATACTAATTTATGTGGTTTCATATTCAAACATACTAATTTATGTGGTTTCATATTCAAACATACTAATTTATGGGGTTTCATATTCAAACATACTAATTTATGTGGTTTCATGTTCCAACCAATGTAAATTGATCTAAATACCTGCTAAGTAAATAAATAAATGAATAAAAGATTTCAACTTAGCTTCCAGTGAGTTGTTAGCACTGCTCCTGGTAAACGAATAATAAAATATTAACGAAATAAATTTGTGGTATTAGACAAGTTTAATGTCACTAAGTCAAATATCACTAATGTGTTTACAATATCGCAATTCTAGTCCGGAATTCAATTTTTGTAATGCTTTCAACAGTGGTGAATATGAAATAGTGATCGTAATGGTGAGCAATTTAATTCAAAATAGATTACAAGAATTGAAAAGAAAAACTAATTAAAGCAAGTGACATTTAGAATTACTATTCAAAATTAACAACAGCTTTATTCCAAGCATCAAGTACTCACAATTTACAGAAATTAAAAAAACAAAAAAACTTTATGATTCGAAAATTTCTAATACTTCAATCGTGATTTCAGATCTCATATTTAATGAATATTTGCAGGGAATTGTAGTAAATTCTCCAAGCCTCAGGATAAAGAATTTCTTGGCTTTTCTAGATTTGGCACGAAATAATCAAATGTCGCCATATTAGTCACCAAATGCGCAGCAGTATTTCCTTGAAAAATGGCAGTTCAAAAACTTGCAATGGATAGAGAATATTTTATTAAATAGAGATGAATAGCTATTTAAGACAAAAAGAATAGTTAAAATAAGGAATAAATAACTTTCGATTATAAGCTGGAAATAAAATAAATGCCATAGAATGCATATAAATACATTTTCTTCTAGTTCCTCTGGTGAAGAGATGCCGAAATGTTGCGCATTGGAAAACGACATACGGAAGGGATTACGTCTACGATCCCGTTCTGAAACCTGACTTCCCTTTTCCCATAGACAAAAAGGAATAAAAAGAGCTCTTGTTTGTTAGACTGCTGTAAAGCACATTCGTAGAATTTATCAAGATATAAATTAATTTTCAAATCAAATCAATTTTAAAACTCTTTCAGATAATTTCACATAGAAATAGTGTTTTATTTTAATCATGCTCGTAAATGCAGTAAGCGCCGGTTTAAGTTAACATATTGGATTATTTCCTGACATTATTAATAAATGGCAGTAGACTAATTTTAAAAATTTAAGATCCATTTATTATCACAGAATCTACTACTTTCGATTAATTTTATTACAGAAACCACTTGGTGAATGTACGATGAGACATTTGACAAATAGTGACGCTTTATTCAACAAGAAAAACATGAAAATATCGCAATAATTCTTATATCTTAATTTTTGTCGCCAATACTCCAAAGGATTGCCAAGTGTGTTATGAAGTTTAAGGTACACTTTGTGTATCGATGAAAGAATTGTAATCGCTTAGCTTATATTAACTTGTGAAAACGAATGTTGGCAACAGATGTTTGGTTGTCGATGTTCGCCACGGTTGTAATCTACGCAGATGCTTTACCACAATAATAGATTTTTATTTTTCTAATTAAGAACTCTTCCTTAACATTTAAATTTCAAGAGGCAGATTATAAATCAGCCTTATATGGCGCAGCCGGAATCTAATGGACTTGCAAAGGGAATTTCAAATAATATTTTATAAAAAAACGGCCTAAGTGAAGATTAGTGTGCACCAGCCGATTGTCGCCAATATTGCAACCCATCGGATCCCTCTTATAGCAACCGTACTGCTGTTTTGTTTACTACTTTTTGCAATGGTTGAGTTGTACTTAAACTACAATTAAATTATGAAAAATGTTAAATTAAAAATATTAAAAAAATATCGATTAAAGATTTTACTTTTGTTCTTTATTATAAAGAAATTTAAGCTTATAATTAAAAGTTATTTTCTTCTTTCTTTTTTTAATGTGAATACGAACAGAAAATATTTATTCTTTTGCAATTTTTAATTGTCAGTATTCGCTTTAAAAAAATCGTCTGCATTCTCACTTTCAAAGACAGCTGCAAATGGAATTCTTCGCAGTTCTCGTAATTCTTTTGGTGTTATAACGGTTGGTTCCCTTCATAATTTGTTATGTCGGGATTATTTCGAACCTGTAGAATGGATGAAGAGCGAGTTAAATATGCATACATATATATTTTACGAGTTAATGAAATTAGGAAAGGATGCTTGTTTGAAATTTTGTATTGAGATTGGTTTGATATCGAACCGGCAGAATGGATGGAAGGTGAGGGGAATATATTCTTTTACAAGTTGATGAAGGTGGGGAAAGTATGTTTGTTTGAAATTTTGTATGGAGAATGTTCCGATTGCTTATTTCTCCGTTTTTTTTTTTTTTTTCTCTTGGTTATGTACTGTTTCTGTTTTCCACACAGTCTTTATGTTCAATGTGCTAGCGAAGCTACTAGGTTCCCGCTCCCGCTGCTAGCGAAGCCGTAGGATATTTTTTTTAAGTTAAAAAATTCTGCCCGGTGCCTTCTACAGATGCCTTCGGCATCTGTAGAAGGCACCGGGCAGTATGAAAAAAAAAAATACTTATCAGTAAAAAGTTCTAATTAGATGGCGGGAAATAGTAACCGTAACTGTTCCATGGAAGTATTTGTTTATTTTGTCCGCCATCTTTATTGGCGACTTGGCATTGTTGGCGCAGCTGGGTGCACACTAAAATTCACTTTTACCAAAAAAACATCGCACTCGTTAAGCCTTCTTTGGAACTTTCAGAATCCTCTCCAAGGAATGATAATCTCGCCAAGATTGTTTCTGCCTGAACGTATTCCAAAAATCGCCCACGCATAGTAAGTGAAGTTTATGAGATACTTTATATACTTACGTTTTACTTGTGATAAAACTTTGTACAAATCAGTGCGAGTATTCTAACGAATGTTGAATATTGATTTCGCATTACCTTCAAAAAAATTGTCTGTTTGCAAAATTTATTGCTTGCTTTTTAAACAAGAACATCGCCAAGCAATCTTCGCCTTTTAAACAAGAACGTCGCCAAGCAATCTTCGCTTTTTAAACAAGAACGTCGCCAAGCAATCTTCGCTTTTTAAACAAGAACGTCGCCAAGCAATCTTCGCTTTTTAAACAAGAACGTCGCCAAGCAATCTTCGCTTTTTAAACAAGAACGTCGCCAAGCAATCTTCTCTAATTTATTTCGTTCGTCAAGAACAGTGAACAGAAATTAAAAAAAAAAATGTCAACAAAAGATGATATCATTTTTAATTCTTTAGACTCGCAACAGCTACAAACTTTAACGATAGTTCAACTGAAAAAAGAATTACGTTTCAGAAATCTTTCGCTAACTGGAAATAAGAATGAACTAATTTTGCGTATTGTAGAGGATAATAATAAAAGAAATAGTGAAGGAACTTTGGAAGAATTAAATGTTCTTCGAGTGCAGAATCTTAATAACGCTGAGGAGGCAATTTCTGATAATGCACATTTATTGACAGAGATTGAATCTCTGCGAAAACAAGTAGAACTTTTAAGTAATTCTTCTACACAATCGCCACTTCCTATGCCTCCGCCCTCTCAAATAGATCCAAATATCGCAGCTATTCTTTCTACATTAATGGAAACGCAAAAACAATTTTTAGAAAGACAAGTAAATTCAAATGTGATTCAAATCACATCTACAAATGACACTGCAAATTCAATCCAAATATTTAAAGGTGATATAATTGAAAATGCACTTGAATGGTTAAAGGAAGTTGAAAGAATTTCAACTTTAGGTAACTGGTCCGACGAATTAAAATTAACTAATGCTATTTCTCGTCTCTCAGGATCTGCAAAAAATTGGCAATTAACAACAGGAAAAAATTTTAATGATTGGATTACTTGGAAAAATGCTCTCGCCTCAAGATTTAAAAGGCGTATTACAATGCAAGAATTTTTGGCTCACCAAAATGAACGAAAGTTGAGGCATAATGAAAGTTTAGTAGATTATATTTATTCAAAAGACGCTCTTTTGGAAAAAGCTCCCTTTACCATTCCCCAACCTGATCGTATTTCTATGATCATAGGTGATATTACCGAGGAAAAATGGCAAATTGCATTAGCTACTCAAAATACGAATACTGTTGAAGAATTAATTGACAGGGCAACTGCACTTGATGCTATTCGCAGTGCAAAACAAGAGCATAAGAAACATTCTCCGAAATCTCAAATTCGATCTTCTTATACACATGATGAACAACGTCGTAAATACAATCCAGTAACTGACGATGTTCGTGATATTACTTGTTGGAGATGTGGAAACAAAGGCCATGCATCTTTTATGTGCAGTTTACCACCTCCTCCACGTGGTTCAACCATAGCTCAACCAAGAAACACGTCACAACAAAATCAATATACCAACAGTCAAACTAATGCCCAAATCCCATCTTCTATCAGTTCAACTAGTTCTGATAATAACACAGTAGTCAAGACTATAAGTTTGAACTCTTCAAGTTCCCGCCGTAACAACAACAATCGCAACTCGACATCTGGAAGATCTACAACCGCAAATAGTGCAAATAATAATTCCATAAATTGTATTAGAACTGAAACTAACAGACGTGCCTTAATACCTGTTATTATCAACAATGATACAGAAATTCAAGCCCTCTGTGATCCATGTGCAGATATCACAGTCATTCAACAATCTTGTGTTCCAAATGATATTGTTATTAACCCGTGGACTGATGGACAGTTCCAAGTTGTTGACCATGAAATAAAGCCAATAGGTTGGATTTCTTTAAACATAATTGTTGGTAATTTGGAACATATGATGCCTAAAATTGGAGTGTGCACCCAGCTTCCATTTAAGCTTATTTTAGGATTCGATTGGCAACAACAAGTTCAAGCTAGATGCACTTACGACCCTAATGGCTCATTATGTATTTCTACTCCAACTTCATTTCATTTGTACGAATGTATTCATGCTTCGAAACCCAGCATCAACTGTGTCGCTCTTCATCCACCCTCACTACCATCATTAGATGATATTACTTTGCCAGAAGCAACACTCAATATAATTTCATCCGAAGCAAACCTTATCCCTAAATCTGCAGGACTCTCTACAACTCAACAAGCTCAACTTGATGCAGTAATTGGAAAATTTACTGATGTTTTTTATTCGAATGATGATAACATTGGACTATGTCCATATGTGGAATTCAAAATTGAATTGCAACATGAAAAGCCTATTAGATGTAGACCTTATAGACTTTCAGAGCCTGATCGCCAGTTTCTAAAAACGCAAATTGAAAAATGGTTAAAACAAGGAATTTGCCGTCATTCCAACTCACCATACGCAGCACCAGCTTTCATTGTGGAGCAGCCCTTTCATGAAAGTACTCCTAAGCGAGTTGTGGTAGATTTCTCTCGCACTATTAATCCTATCACAAATATTGATCCGCATCCAATCGACCAAATGGAAGACGTTATTCAACGCATGGCAGGCAAGAGCTACAATTCTAAAATGGATGTAAAATCTGCATTTCACTGCATTCCCATAAGAGACATTGATACCTACAAAACTGGATTTGTCACTCCTGACGGACATTATGAATTTCTTCGAATGCCTTTTGGTGTCACAAATGGCCCATCTACAATGACAAGAGCGATTAACTTAGCCTACAATCATCTGGCACACCACAATGTCAACACATACATTGATGATATATCAACTTCTCATGATGACTTCAATTATCATCTCAAAGTGATATATAAAATCTTTGAAGCAACTCAAAAAGCTGGCTTCAAGCTGACACGAGAAAAAACGCAATTTGCAGTATCAGAAATAACTCTTTTTGGTCGAATTATTTCTCAAGATGGTGTTCGTCCTGATCCGGAATGCATAGCAGCAATTGAACGTTATCTAACTCTCAAATCAATTCATGAAGTCCGTAGTTTCCTTGGATTTGCTAATCAGTTTCGTAAGTATATTCGTAACTATGCTGTTATTGCTAAACCTTTAACAAGCGTTTTAAAAGGTTTAGAAAAGAAGACCAACAATGCTCCCATAGTTTTAACAGATGACCAACAGCGTACATTTGAATCTTTAAAAACTGCAATTACTACTGCTCCAATTCTTGCGTATTTCAAACAAGGATTACCAACCTTTGTAGAAACTGATGCATCTTATTCTGGACTAGGAGCAGTTTTATCTCAAGAACAGAATGGAAAGCGTCGTGTCATTGAATGTGCTTCACGTACCTTAAAAGATGCTGAAACACGCTACCACAGTAACGAACTGGAATGTACTGCTGTACATTGGGCCCTAACTGAAAAATTTCGACTCTATCTCCTAGGTCACAAGTTTCAACTCATCACAGACAACTATACAACCGCTTATGTAGTTGCAAAATCTGCAATTAATCGAAAATTTGCACGATATTTAGTGGATTTGGCTCAATTTGATTTCACAACTGAGCACCAACCCGGAAAGCAAAATGTCATCGCTGATCACCTTTCACGTTTTCCAACACCACCTGTTTGTTTAACAGTTACTGCAAGTTATGAATCAGACATTTGTGTGAAACAGAAAAGAGATGACTTTTGTCAGTATATTTTTCGCTTACTCAGAGAAAAAAATCCAAACAAAAGGACAATGTCAATCATATGCAATTATAATATCGATAACAACACTCTTGTGCGAGTTAAAGATAATAATTCGAAATCTGTAGTAGTGATTCCTAAGGCAATGAGAGAGAAAACTCTGATCGCTTGTCACGATGATGTTGGACATATGGACGCAAAAAAAACTCTTCACAATTTGCAATTACGTTATTGGTGGCCAAATATGCGCAAGGACCGTAAAGCATATGTTCGAAGCTGTCATAAATGCCAAATTGTCAACCGACGTACTGCTAATGCCTATGGTCTTTTGCAGCAATTGCCGATTCCATCTACACCTTGGGAAATTGTATCTGCTGACCATATAATCTGTTTGCCAGAAACAAGAAATGGAAATACAAATATGCTTGTCCAAATTGACCACGCCACACGCTATGTAATTGCAACACCTTCTGCATCTCTCGCCGCTCATACAGTGACTGATGCTTTGTATCATAATATAATACTTAGATATGGACCGCCAAATATGTATTTATCAGATGGAGGAACAGCATTTACCGCACGTCACACTCAGCGGTTTCTTCAAAAATATGGAATCGCACAATCAACGACACCACCTTATTCACCACAAGCTAATAGTATCGTTGAACGAGCCAACGGCATCATTGTGTTCTCTTTGAAAAAAATGATTGACAAAAACCCGAATAAATGGGACGAATTACTTCCAAATGCCTTACTCGCAATTAACACCACAAAACAAAATTCTACTAAGAAATCACCATTTTATTTACTTCATGGATATGAGTTACGCCTTCCACGTGAACTTCACATTGGTAGCTTCATAGATGACACGCCACGTGAAGACCAACTAGACCTTTTAACTTTGGCCAGGGCCGAAGCAGCAAATAGTGTGTATGAAACACATTTGGAGAACAAGAAACGATTTGATCTCCATCGCAGATCCCATTCCTTCAAGGCAGGAGATCTCGTATTGTACGACTGGCCGAAAAAAGGAGATCACAAACTTTCTCCTATTTTCAAAGGACCATTTGTGATTATACGTCCAGTCGGGGCCGTGTGCTACGAGATCAAGTCTACAACACAGCAGAACAAATTTATCAAGGTTGTCCACGTACAACATCTTCGCCCTTACTTTAAACGAAATTCACCAACCATCGAGGAAAACAGAACAGACGAAGAGAATGAGAGCCACTGAGCCATCATCAAAAAGATATTAACTGGTCTGTGTTCCCCAGAGACTTGAACTATGATTTCATCAAAAACTTTGTTTCTTTTATTTTTACGCTTCAATTTAAAATTTCTTCTGTCTGTCTAAATTTTATATTGAGCGGGGCCGAATGTAAGGTACACTTTGTGTATCGATGAAAGAATTGTAATCGCTTAGCTTATATTAACTTGTGAAAACGAATGTTGGCAACAGATGTTTGGTTGTCGATGTTCGCCACGGTTGTAATCTACGCAGATGCTTTACCACAATAATAGATTTTTATTTTTCTAATTAAGAACTCTTCCTTAACATTTAAATTTCAAGAGGCAGATTATAAATCAGCCTTATAGAAGGGTAGGAGAAATATTCAATATTTTTTAAAAATATCTTTAAATATAATTTCTTTGCTATGAGACTATTGCGAGGGATGTTATGTCACAAATTCGTAACAATATGCGATCCAATGTTAAAAGAAAAATATATTTCAGTAGTTCGATATGAATTAAAATAATATGAATAGTGAATAGGTAATACGAACGCATTTAAACTCATGATCAGTAGTAAATATTTTGTGATATTCTGTAAACCTAAATTTCTTATAAATCAAATTGAAAAAAATTGAAATCTGCTATCGCAAATTTCAAGTATCATGGGACAACATTATTTTTTAAGTCACGTGGTATCAATTCGAGAGAAAAACATCATGTTCTCACATGAATTTAGCAATCACCAACATTTAGAAAAACGATGGTTTTTGATCATCTTAAAATCAATCGAGTTCTAATTTTTTTTTTTTTGTGTGTGTGAAACAAACAGTTTAAATCGGTTTGAAACAATCACGTGACTATCAGATTACACATGCATCGGTATTTAGAAAATGACGGTTTGTTTTCATCTCAAAATTGTTCGAGATCCTAAAATTTATCTCTAAGTAAGATCTTTTATTATTTTTTTTTATTATTTTTGCGAAATATTGTTTTAAACTGGTTTGGAATGGTCATATGACTATTATACTCCGTAATCGTCAGCTTTTAGAAAAAGCGATTTTTTTTTTCCCATCTCAAAATTATTTGAGTTCCAGAACTTTTTTTGCCAGCTAGAAAAATTGAAATTTTAATATATATATATACACACAACTTTCAATACCTCCCCTCGCTGTTTTTTCGCAGTCGTTCCCATTTTCTTCTCTATGTTTCTTTGGGCAATAATTGCCCTTTATTGACCAGACAGGAGAATCGGGTACATGGTGGACATTCACGCCGATTTGAAATTTTTTTGTTGTTGTTGTAGGCGATAACTCGCCTTTATCATTTTCTAATAACTTTAAAAGCGGAAAACTGATGCCTTAAAAGCGATGAATCGCCAATTTTCTGACTGTGCATTTTGAGGTTTCAAAACCCCCAAACCAAAACAACATAATGTTTTCACATGATAATATAAAGACGGTTGTCACGTCACTTATTTCCATGCAGTTGTCCCGGCCTTTCGGCAAAAGGAAAAAAGTGAATGAGAGAGGAAAAATTGTGCGGAATACGTATGGCTAATGCCAGTAAGTGTGTGTGTGTTCTCATCCGAGAAATGAGTTTAAACTTGAATTTAATGCAGTCAAGTACATATTCCGTATTTATAATTAAATTATAACAAATATAGAAGACCGCTTTTTTGCTCACAACACCTATGCCCCTGGGTGGACCGCAACACCATGAAAAAATTAGAAGTAGCCTATGCATTGGAAAAAACTGCTCATCCCTGTTCTAGAACAAATATTGGAACTTGATTCTTAGTTGAAATATTGCCAAGATTTTCAAATATTTATGAATCGTTTATTTCTGTGGCCAAGTTTGTCGCGCGGACTAATTTGTCCTAGACATTACCACAATTACTTTAAGCTCCATCTCACATAGGAATCTGGTCATTTACATGACGGTAAAATAAATATGAGAATTACTTGAAGAAGGTGGGGAAGAAATAAATGTAGATTTTCTTAGCCAAAAATAACTTCTCTAATTTACAGAGTTCGAAAGAAAAAATATAAAACAAAAATTGATGTTGCCAACACTTTTTGAAATATACAATAACAAAAGTTGATGTTGCCACCACTTTTTAAAATATTAATTAAACACATTATTTACAATAAAATACCAAACGACTATTTAACGAAATAAATATATATGAAATAATTAAATTACTAGCATTTGACTAAAACTTTAGAGGAACATTAAAATAATGAGTAAAACATATTTCTACACGACACAGCTGCAGTGCTGGTGAAAGCGAGAGTGTTCAAGATTCCATTTCTGCTCGCTTATAAATGTTTACATAAAAACCGTTCCGCAGTGGAGAGCCGCCACAGTTTGCCGTCTAAACCGGGCACTCATTTAGTGTCTATTAAAGTATCTGTAAAACTGTCTTCCTTAATACGGAACTAGCTAAAAGGGAAAATAGTTTTACAAAATCCTAACAACATTTTCTGGAATTACAATGTTAAAATTGCAAAAATTTTGCATAATTTTGAGTTAATTCAATTTTTGATTGATTTTAAAAAATCACATTGTGTTCAAGATTTCCATTCCCCAAGTTATATCTATGATTGTTCTAGTTCATAGGTTCCCAAAGTGGTCCAGGTGCACCCCCAGGGGTCCATAGGAGACCACACGGGGGTCCACGTAGACGTGAAAAGAAAACAGGGGTTCACAAGTTGTAAGTGGGGGTCCACGAAAAATGTTCTGGTTTTCATAATAAAGAACAAAAATTTTGGCTTGGATTTAGCTATCAACGTAGGCAGGTAGCATCATGCACTAGGTAGGTACTCAAAAATATTCGAGACTCAATTCAAACACAGAATTGAATAGAACAATAGATAATAGTACAAGTGTACACCGCATGTCGGGACTTGCAAAGTGTCGCCCGTACGCCCACTCGTCCGTGATGCTTGTTTAGACCTGCAAAGGGATGAAATGCGACTTGCGTTGTGCTTGCAATCTACATTAGTATAAATACGAATGCCAAGAACAAAACGTTACTCATTTGTTTCCGGGATTTTGAACATAAACTATGAACACATCTCATTAAAAGTAGGACTATTTTTTATTGTTGATTTACATTTCAGAGTTCATTGTTGATTTTTTGTCAATTGTTGATTGTTTGTAATAATAAATGTTTATAATTTTGTATAACCACAAGTATTATTTTAATAAATAGGACACAAGAAAATGTGCTACTTTTTTTTTCTTCTTAACACCCCCAATTTAGGGTGCTATTTTTTAGGAGTTTTGGGAATACAGTAGAAATGTAGCAGCAGGGAATACCGAAAATAGTAAAATTTTGAAAGTGGTCCAAGAGAAAAAAAAGTTTGGGAACCTCTGTCTAGGTCAAATGATTTGGCGAGTGCCAACATACACACATATACCTGCATTCATCTTTATTATTAAAATAGATATACATATGTACGAATAAATAGAGTGGAGAGTACCTCCTGGATTCTAATATTTTTCTAATGTTTTTGAATTTTGCATGAAAACATGGTGATTCATCTTATGAAATATATACTTTCACAACTGATGCATGAGAAATGAAACGAATGACTGCATTAATTTCTTCACATTATTTATTTTGTTCTGTAAAAAGAAATATTTTACATTAAGTTACGTAGTACAGCTCTTTTTACATAAAGTAAATTACTTTACACCGAGTACAGAAGAATTGTGCACATAAATACCTTTGATGGGAAAATTGTTAATAATTGTATCTTACTAATTTATATCAACCATAAAAACTGTTTTACATGACATGGTTAATAAATAACACCATGAAAATATAGAAAATATATTCCTAAAATGCAATAAACTCTTGATTATTCGTAGTAAGCTTAACTGTTGTTATTAGAACAAAGATATTATTAAAAAACTTTAATCACAAATTAAAAAGAGGGATTTTAACTTCAAGAAATAAAAAACAGCCATTTTTTTTTTTCGTAAATATACCAACGAATTAGTAAGTTCAAAACGACTGTTTATTCAATTATAGTTGTATGCGTGGGACCCCTATTGTAAATATAGATTGTTGAAAAGAATTTTTATGTTGATTTGTTGTCCTCTTAAAATTCTTTTTGTATTTTATCTATGTCATTCAATTCTACGAATAATCTGAAGTTTACTATACATATATGACACCACAAAATTGCTAAATTCAGCATATTGTTGCATACTATTGAATAAAGCACTTTACATGCTGTAACAGTAAAACAGGAATGTTAAATTCTCTCAGTACATTTATAAGAGCAAGGAAAATATTTTTTTTTCAAAATATAGATTAATATTCACGGGATTTTAAAAATATAGCTAAGCCCAGCTTGAAAAAAAAAGCAATGGGAATTTTTACAGTTTCAAATGTAAATAAAATATTCCTTAATTGTAAATAAGAATTTCTCGTATTTCTTTTATATTGAAGAATTTCTACATAATAACTAAATAATGATCCGCAAAAGCTGTTTCATGAAATGACATTTAAAAAAATAGTTCAAAAGAAGTAGCAAATTTACTAATTTGTAAAATAATTTTTTATAAGAAAGTTTTTTGATAATTTTTAATTTTAAATATAGTTGGAATGTCTTTTAATTTTTTTGTTGTCAAATGTCAATGAAAATGGAATGATACTTTTTAGAAAATAAATTGATGTAAAAAAAGTAAGAGTATTGATTTAAATGAAGACTTTTCGATTAGTATTTCAAAAATTCCAGTTGGAAATTGGAAATCGTTTGCATTTTTGCTTTCAAAGTATGAAATCTAGGTTAAATGTTAACATTCGTATTAATTTTTTTTAAGTTAACAAGAATCGAAATAAAAAAAATGCAAAAATAAATCAAAAATAAAATAAATAAAATAAAACAAATAAATAAAAATAAATAAATAAAATAAATTAATAAATAAATTTAAAAAAATCAAAGTTAACATTTATCCAAAAGGTTTTGCAACAATGCTTTATCCGGATTTCAATGAAATTGAAAGAAAAGAAAATAACATGTAGAAATTACTTATACATTTCATTAATACATCTTAGTACATCAAAGCACATCGAACAATATATTTGATTAAACATATAATAAAGTCCATTAAGCTTCAAAACAAAATTCATTGTATTCATGTACCAAATTCATTCAATAATATTACAAAATATAAATAGTTTAAATGGCCTGTTAACAATATTTTTTTTTTCAATTTCAGCATGTATTGTTATAAAGATTTCACATTCATTGAAAAAAAGATTATTAGTATTAGTATTATTATTTGCATAATGCGTTGATACTAATTCTATATACATTGCAACTTCTCAGAATTTTTTAAATGAAAAATAAGGCATTAAGAAATAAAAATCAAACAAAAAATATGCAACATCAAAATACCTGCAGTACAGAAAGATAAAATAAACAGTTATTGATATCATAATATTCAAATGAAAAAAATTATTTATTAAAATCCGATTTAAAATAAACACAGAGGAAATTTTTTACATAATCTAAAATAAAAGGCTTTTAAAAACTTTCAAAATTTATATAGTTAAAAAAGATATTACAACAGAGGTAGCAAAAACTGTTTTGCTAAACTTATGAATCATGACTTTGAATAGCAATCTCAAGTCTAATATGGATGCAACTGACCATTCAAAAACCAATCAACATTTTTATGAATTTTGGGTTTCGCTTTCGGCTTGTCAATGAATTTGTTAATCAATTTTGAACAAATTCGACACACAATATTAAATTTTTAAAAAATTCGAATGCAATAACCAATTTTAAGGGAAAAAAACAGTTTTAGAATTTTTAACTCAATAATGTTTTTAATCTGCTTGATGTTTTGCAAATTACGTAAAGCAAAAATTGTTCGAAATGCTCTAAAGTCAGATAACTGTATCTAGATCTATCAAAATTGATATATATTTCATTTTTGGTAGTAAATGCTCATTAAGGAAGTATGTTTTCGTTTTTTTAATTGCATTAAAAATTAATCGAAATTTTCTCAATGATATCGAAGTATAACATTGCACGAAAAACAATTTATACTCCTTAAATATTTAAAAAAAATTATCTCTCCAGCGATACAAACTTTGTTTCCACACATTTTTTTTTCTTAATTTTCTTAATTTTTCTAAATTAATTTTAAACACAATTTGTAATTATTTTTTTCATTGTTAGAGTGAAACTCAAACAAGTTTTATCATATATTTCAAATGCGTGCTTTTGTCAATGTTAACTTTATAATTTAAAAAATATTTTTTTTTGGAACCAAATCAGAATTTTCACTTTAATTAACAAAAATTCATTTAATATGATATTCTTGTTGTAAATGTGTGTTGTAAAAATTGATATCAGAGAATACTTGGCCGATGACAAGACAAAGATAAGACAAGACATTGTCAGATAAAGAAAAGACAAATGAAATAAGCCTAAAACCTTATCATGTTACTTTATTTCAGATTATAGGTTTAAAATTTAAGGAGACTTTTTTAAAACTCAAGTTGGTTTAATGGCTGTTTTCGTCTAATTTCTAAAATTTCAATTTAATTTTTAAGCTTTAAATGAGATTACTCGTTTTCTGTCATGACTATTGTTTAACAAAGATATTTGTGATTTTTTTTTAATGTCATAAGATTATATTCTGTAACATTTTGCGAAAATAGCCGTATTTCACAATCCTATTTTGGAAATGGTTTTCTACTGCACAACTGCATCCAATTATTTAAAAAAAAAATGCATTAACAACAAAAACATTCACAAGGCATGATATACATTACAATTCAAGCACAAGTGATATTCAAAAAGATATTAAACATTGGTAAATGAATATGACTTATAACTTTCAATGAACTTTCAATTCATATAATTAACTCTTCTTATTATGAATCGGCTAGAGTAAGTGCATATTTTGGTTGTAAATGTATATGCATATCTTTTTTCTATGTAAATTACCAACTTTTGAAACTCAGCCATGCCGTACTACTGCAAATAAGGCACTTCAAGAATTTTTAATTCATAACTTTCAACAATAAAATGAATCAGCATTTCTTTTATTAGAGCCTAAGAAATGTGGAAAATAAATTGGTTTGAGATAGCTTAATTGTTGATATAGCTTTACCATAATTTGGAAATGTTTAGTAGTTTTCTGTTATACTTAATTACAATGATCTTTAAACATGAAATAACATTTTAGATTACAATAATAATAATAAGCAGCGTGTTGATTTATTTAGCTTTAAATTGAGTACTTGAACTCCAGTACATTATGTTTTAATAAATATTATTATCTAAATAGATTTATTTGCGCTTTATTTCAGGAAAATTTAGAAAATATTATTCCTGAAAGTTTATTTATAAATATACATATAAGCATTTTGAATAATTTCCTTTGCATAATAAGACTCTCACGAGTTGGCAGAATGGCGGTTGACCCTCGACCTCAAATAGACGAGTGCATTTGTTAAGAGAGGGGGAATTTTAATGTTAAAACCGAGTTGTACAGAAATAATAGATTTGTATTAAATATTGTATTGAATGCGATATTTTCTTTTTTTTTCATCTGACTTCTTATTTTGGCGCAATGTTGGCGAATTTGGTGTTATGAATTGGGATCTAAAATAGACTCGTCTGAAGTCGTACAACTCACGTTACACCGATCAACTCATCTGAGTTACAATGAATCGATATCAATATTTATTTTTCTTTAGGACGAAAGGATATATGTTTTAATTTATTATTTCTAGAATTACAATGATAGTTTATATTAACTATTTAACTATTTAGTTTTCTTTTTCCTTTTTTAGTTTCTTTTGTTCTACTAACAAATTAGATGCATTTTTTTTTTTATCGAAGCAACATTTATAAATAATTTGATTTTAGTTTATAAATATAAAAGTTTCATATTTCGATGCAAATAATCACATAGGGAAAAAACCCCTCTGTATTAAAACAAATTTTCACCGCGAGAATATGTGATAAAAATTTTTTAAAAAAAGAATAAAATTTTATTCGATTATTTTTTTGTACTAATATACTTGAATATTGTTTAATTGTAATATTAAAATGACATGGAATTGGAAAAAAATGCTTTAAATCCCGTGGAAAAGTTCATCACAACCACCCTGCATAAGGCGATTCTCAATATTTTTATATAAGCTATTTTTGGGATAAGGGAGCATTTAATTGACTCAAAGATTTTCGAGAAATCGAAAAAAAAGCATATTTTATCATTTAAGGGGGGTTAAACACAGAGGTTTTGCTTTCCTTAAAATATAATTTGATTTTGACAAACTCCACTACTATTTAAAGCGACAAAGATATGCAATACTGAAAACAATTTCGTTTAATTTTTATGTCAAAAATAGAAATAAAATGTCAAAAATAGAATACTAAAACATTTATCTCGAATTTTGATTTGAAAAAGCCTTAAATAAAATGTATATTAAGAATTTTTTGAAGCTTTTACAATATCTTCTGAAAGTATTTTAGTCTAATTTCAAAGATGAAATTAGATAGGGGACGTGAAGAAACATTTGTTCCAAGATTCCGACATGAGAGCATGCTAAATAATATGCATATTGGTAACATTATTCTGTTGTTAAATGACAACATCTATCAGTTGCAATACATTGTTTCGCTTATTGTTAATTAGAAATTTTAAATCCTGTCGTTCCGACAGAACTTGTCTTTCAAGGAGGCTTATTTTATAACAATAATATTTTCTGTAAAGGATGCATCAGTGATTTATGAAATATGAATTTATAAGTTATAAAACATATATACAATAATATAGAAAATAGCCATGCACTTTATTTTTGTTGGAAGCCCAGGTAAGTGCGATGCTAAAATGATTCAAGAGATATATGCGATAATTTTATAGAATGATAAATCTTTAAATTAACAAATGTTTAAAAGTGTGATTGGAAGACTTTCAAGTTCGCATAAAAGATGAAGGGGAAAAAAATAACACTTTTTCACGTCCTTAAAAATGTACAATCCATTCACAAAGTTCTTCATTTTTAATTTTCCCGTTTTATATTTGCATAGCATTAAGTTCAAAGTATAGCGACAGTGCATATTGGCTAATTTACATACATTCAGTTTCGAATTTTCTGTTATCACATTTGATTTTTTTTAGCAACATTTCAATCAATTGGCAACGTTGATCAATTCAATTAGCAATTTGGCAACAATCAATTGGAAATTTGGCAACATTTCAATCTTTAATTTATAAATCTTACCTCGTTGAATACATTAATATATAATTGTATCGTTGTATGGTAAATTTTAAATGAAAATTAAATATTCAAGATATTAAAAAGTCACAGTATATTAAATTAAAAATCATTGTTATAATTGATAATTTTATGAAATATTAAAAATCATAATTGATAATTTTTATGACAATATTAAAAATCACGATTATAATTGCATTTGGGGAAAAAATAAAAATAGACAAATACGGAAAGAGAGAAGCGGAAAAACATTCGTAAATTAAAGAATACTCTATTTCAATTATTTTTAACCAGACAAAAAGTTTTAAAATTAATGCATTTAAAAAACTTAAATTTCAGCATATTTTTCAGGTAGCAAAGATGCTAGACAAAACTTGCCAGGTATAGAGAATTATCGCTATATTTGGCTTCAGTGAGAATTAATAATTCTCACTATTAAATCCATCCTATGAATGTTGGCAGTAGCGAAATAGCGCCAATATTCAAGTTTGGCATTGATTTGAACCTTATTTATGAAAAAGTATCTATTTCAAAATTTAATTGCCAAGGTTGAATTCCTTCAGGTGATGTGATGTTGAAATTTAGCGTAAGTTTCGCCTAAGTATTGTTCTTGCCATTTCACAATGGTTCCAAAATACGAGAAGCGTTTTCAAAGAGTTTTCGCATAGCTTCAAAACAGGACTTTTGACATAAATTGAAACTAAAATAAGTTCATCTTACTCAGAAATGTCATCTATACCATATGTTTGGCGCATCATAATCAAATTTGATTCGAGTTTTTAAACATAATTCAATCAACTGTTTTACAGTATTTATAATAATGATAAATGACGTCTAGGTCATAGTTTTACCCTGATAAAACTGCCTAATCCTTGTGACACATTGCCAACTCTTAACGCTATTAGTACTGAATGTTGGTGTCAAAATGAAATCATGCCAACAATTCAATACAAGAGCAAAAGAGACATAAATTGTTCCCTTCAGTGATTTTACTGTTAGATTTTGCTAGAGATTTATTTATTATGTGTTGATTTAGGAAAGGGAGCATCTTTAACAGAATGTTGGGATCTTGGAAAATAGGGATTTTTATCCCTTCACTCGTGAGTGTGAGAAAATGCTGAATGTTTCTAGAGAGCGCGTAAAGAATAATGAAATAAAAAGTAGGAATTGGATCAGGAAACATTTTTGAATGATGTTAATAAGCGATAAATTAAGATTAAAATCAAGGAATTAATCAGGATTTAAATTAGATTAAAAAATATCATTATCTATATATATATACACTTAGTAGTTTTCAATGCATGTATAACATAAAATTAAAATTTCTATTATGCATTATTTTATGCGGAGCAAGGACATTTATAAACAAATTTCCCAACACTAAGGGAACAAATATATCAAAAAACAAACAACATTACAGAAAAATATTCTGGAATGGACCATGGATTCTGGTACTCGAAGTACATTTCTTCTATACATAGAAAATGGGTGCTTAAGTGCTACTCACTACGACAACTATTTATACAGTACACTTATTTATGTAATCACAAGTAAAAAATCAGCAAAGAAATTCTCAACATAGAACACTCACCACAGACGTCCAATGAAAAGACATCACGAAATATATACGAGTATTGCCAGATACACGTTTAACACTTGAACTAGTTTCTAGTAAACTTGTTGACAGGTGGCGTGTTGGTTTTAAATCTTTTTTTTTTCCAATGAGAAAAGACCACTTGTTGTATATTGTGTCGCTTAGATAAGGATAAGGTTTTCATCTATTCAGACACATTTTCAATTTTACACCAACTGTTCTTGACAATTCTTGGAAAGTGTTTTGATATTTTTGATAGTCTTCAACTTGTACATCAGTTGATCAACGGATGATATATTATTGGTTGTAATTCTTTTATCCTATATTCTAACATTGATAATACTATTGAAGTATCCACAGATATATTAGAGGTAAAAAGCTGATTTGCAAACATTTTTGTCTAGGCTACAGAAAGTTAACAAATCATCATTATACTTAAACTTTTGAATAAGCCAACATTTGACTTATCATTAACAATCATGGAAGACCAGAAACGACTTTTATGCGCGCAAAAAACATATGCATATAAAAACATTAATATGATATATTTTGAAATATGGATCAAAATAAGTATCATTTGCTTCATTTAAAAAGTTTTACTTACAATTCTATTTTTCTTTCAATTTATTATATTTTTCGCTTCTGCAAAAGCAGAACATAATTTTTTGCAGATTCAAACGATTTTTATATGAAAACATTTAAAACATGTAAAGAAAATAATTCGCATTAATAGAAATAATTTAAATTGCAATGGATTGATTGAAACATGGCATTTGGTTATATTACAGTTAATTGATTGAAATATGTCATTTGGCATTTATTATCGTGAAAATAATATAAAAACTTGATAAAGTTTATATTTTGATAAATGAAACAAAATTTTGGTAGAAAAAACCTGAACGATATGATATTTTTTAATAGTCTTATTGTTAAGGAAAAAATGTTTAATTAATAACCAATAAAATGTTTACATAATTATATACTCTAAATAATAATATAGCCCAGGAAAGAACGTATTAAATTATTTTAAGCAAAAAACACTAGAGATTTTAAATGAATTTTGAATTATGTTTTATAAACTTAAATCTTGAACCATTAGAAAATGGAATTTCAATCCAGGCAAATTTCAATACGAAAAATTACAGCATTAACATTAAACACAATCAAGTAATCATATATTACTGAAAATATAGGATTTTTTTTA